>NC_030423.2:18193902-18503902 GCF_001660625.3 Ictalurus punctatus
ACCAGCATCACTGGGCATCTAGAAGACAAACAGATAATAACAGAGAGAGAAAGAGCAAGATTACATGCAATACATATACAATTATGCTAGAAAGCAAAACTAGATAGACAGAGAAAGTGATGGAAAGAAAAACAAAAAAGGGAAAAGTGAGGAACTGCACTATTTTGGGAATATCCAGTGCAATTCTACAATCGGTACTGCATTTAGACTGTATCCAACTAGACGAAGGATACCCATAATGCATTGAGTTATAGTTATTTGTCAAGCGAGGAATTGATAGAGAAGGAAAACGATAGGAGGCGAATGAAAAAGAAACAATAGACACTGTTATATAGAGAGAGCAATAAAGTGTGAGGCAGTGTGGATGAAAAAAGAAAGCGAGAATTAGACAGACAGTGAGAATAGAGAGAATCAGAAAAAGAAGAAAGGAGAGATGAAAATAAATGTCAGAGAGAAAAAGACGGCACGTGATGTGAGATACATGATGAAGATGTGAGATAGACAAAAAAAACTGAATAAAAATACAGAGAGAAATGTAAGTAATGGAAAGGCAGAGGGAGTGAAAGAGTGAAGGAGATGTATAAAAACACACCTGAGTGTCTTGGCGTTGAGTACAGTCCCACTGCGATTCATTTCCAGATCTCTACGGCTAAGAGACGAAAACAGACCATTCACATCAATAAATCTGTTCTGATCCAATAGATGCTTTTAAACTCAGAGTTATGCATAAAATGGAAATGTCTGACTATCCTGAATATCCTTAAGATATATAGAACAGACTGATTCTGTCCCTGATATACAGCATCACTAAAATGGTTGTGACATTATATATTAAATTAAATAGCTAACTTCTGACATACACTCAGTTCCTTGGTCTATATGTTATGTCTAATTGCTTACAGTTTACTTTTACTGCATATTAGTGACTGATATCTGATAATCACTTCTGTAAATGTAAATAAACCTTCACAAACATCGTCACATCCAATATAATTTATTCATGATGGTGTCTAATTTTTTGCTACACACTTATGCTAAATACCTGTTGTACATGTTCCAGAAAAGCTGCAGATTGAACTGGTTGATTGTATTGTTGATCTGCTGCCGGTAGCTCTGCACCAGCTCACTGTTGTTCATCAGCTCCTCCTGCATATTAAAGGTGCAATAAGCAATGTCGCTGTTAAAAATGGATGGAATGGGTCTTCCATGACGCATGTTCTCTGCTTTTAGTTTATGTTATCACAAGTCCTGTGCTTCACTATTGTTAAAATCTGCCTAGTTAACATGAGCTCCTTAAATAAGGTGTTGTGATCTGGCACAGTGACTATGTTTACATGGACAGCAGTAATCTAATTATTGACCTTATTCTCAGTAAGACAATATTGTGATTAAGGTGTTTACATGAGTCATTTTTAGAATAATCCTTTCATGTTCCTGTTTTACATGTTAATCAAACATAGTTCGATTAACGAAACACATCATTTCACCGCGCCACACTGTCCGATGTTCCCTCCAGAATTTCACGTATCAACATAAAGTTCGTCTTCGTTATAGAACCGTATACAGTTTGGGGTGTTTTTATTTTTAATTTTTACAAACACTTCAAGTGCAGTTAATTATTTGTCATGCTGTACATGCAAATAGATGACTGCTTGAAGCCATGGGCTGCATCCATACTTACCTGCTATATAGTAGCCGAGATACATGCCTCTTGCCTACTATATAGTAGGCGAGTACGCGGTTTCGGATGCAGCCGTGCTCGCTTGCTTGCCGTAAAACGGCTGAGCACTGCCGTGTGTGATCATGTCCTGTCGCAAAATGCGGTGAAAACTCCCACATGACGTCAATAGTGTGATTAAGGTGTGTACATGTCTGTAATACACGTCGATAATGCGACTAAAATAGGAATACTCCACATGTCTTAATTCCATTTGTGTTTACTTCAAGTAAGACTTTAATCGGATTAAGGTAAGAAAAAATGGCTGTTTACATGGTAGTTTCTTAATCAGAGTATTGTCTTAATTGGGTTAATATTGGACTGCTGTTGTCCATGTAAACGTACTGAGTTTCTTCTCCATTATTTATTGAAGATCAATTCTGTTTACCAAACCAATTCTTAGGAATTGCCCTTTTCAATTAACTGTATGTCTGATTTAATTGATTCAATTTGTCCCAGGGGAATATCAAGCCCCAAATTGCTTCACATACAATTCTAGGCTTTATATGAATTTGTAAGATTGTACCACAGTCTGTGCACTGATTAGATAACATGACACCCAAGTCACCCAACTGGTCAGACTCAATGAGTGAGTTAAGTGATGATGGTTGGCTCAACAAATTAATCAACAAATCATCTCAGTGAATGAGTCACATGTGATTGAATCAATACTGGACTCCATTTTGTTCAATTTGGATTCATTTGGTCCAACTTTGAAATATCTAGCATTTCAGTAAATGCAATAGCCTACAACACTCCACTGTCTCCCATTGCTTTAAGTGTTGTCTATGGAATTTATGTACCCATTTTGCTTGCAGTTATGGAGGCGCCACATTAGTGCTATAACCAGCAATCACCATAGCATCAGACACTTTGCAAACCAGCACGTCAGCTCTTTTATATTTGGCTGTAAGCCAAATGGATTCATCAGGCTGTTAGACCAGGGAGACCATCACTGCCTGTACTGGAGACATTAATCTCAACCTTAAAGCTTCTGCAGCTACCACTGTAGCTGGAATGTATGCCCTTTTAACAGGTCGTGACCTCATTGCACTTTTGAGTATAGTATTTTATGCGTTTTATTTTACTTTTTGTATTTACATACTAGTTGCCACCAAAACTGTGCTTTTGTCTGCTTTCCCAGGGCAATTTTGCAGTGCAGCTTTTACGCACTGACATTAATATTTTATTGAATATTTAGCAGTTTTTAGACTCAATCAAGTCTCAATCAAGGAATCAGCACATTCCCTAGTAGGTTCACAGATTTTCATTTTGTATGTGTTTCCACCTGGCTGAAGAGGTGAGGCAGGACTGTGTCAGGCAGCGCGCTGGTCAATCCAGATAGTTTGGAAGCAGCCCAGTCGATCCAACCTTTCCCATTTGGGTCTATGTTGAGCAGAACTAAACCCTCGACAAGGTCAGGAAAGATCAGCTAGAGAGAGAGAGAGAGTGTGTGTGAGAGAGAATTGTAATAATGATGATGATGATGATGATGGCTACTATCACCATGATCAGCCTTTCTGTTGCATAGTCTTTCTATGCATGAAAGTTACTTAAAAATTAAAAAGCTTGCACACAATTTAATTAACTACTAAATAACTGTTATTCCCCTTGAAGGGTTAAGAGAATATGGGCTAGTTGAGTGAGAGTGAGAGAGAAAGAGAGGGAGGGAGTGACACTCACAGCAAACTTCGCGAGGATGTATGCACCAGCTCCTACTCCAATTCCCACAATGCTCTTAAATCTGGAGATGGATTATAATAATAATAATAATAATAATAATAATAATAATAACAATAATAACAACAACAACAACAACAACAATAATAATACCACTAAATTAGGTAATCAGACATATATTCACATGTAGTACTCTCATACTAATGCTAACACTAATTCTAAACCATACTAGTTTAAACATATTCACACACTCCAACCAATATTAATCTAACCATACTAACTCATTCTAGCCATAATAATTTAACAATACTCACACACACTAACCAATATTAGTCGAAATCATTCTACCCATATCAATCTAACAATTCTCACACACTGTAACCAATATTAATCTAACCATACTAACCAACTGTACCCCAAACCAATTTAACAATTCTCACACACTGTAACCATTAATCTAACCATACTAACCAACTGTACCCCAAACCAATTTAACAATTCTCACACACTGTAACCAATATTAATCTAACCATACTAACCAACTGTACCCCAAACCAATTTAACAATTCTCACACACTGTAACCAATATTAATCTAAAACATACTAACCCACTGTAGCCAAACCAATTTAACAATTCTTACACAGTGTAATATTAATCTAACCATATGAACTCATTCTACCCATACCAATCAAACAATACACTCTATAACTAATATTGATCAAACCATACTCACCCATTCCAACCAAAATAAATGAATCATGTTGACTCACTCTAAAACATACTAATCTTACTATACTCACTTGTTCTACCCATACTAATCCATCCATAATGGATGAACTGTACTCATCTAACTATACCAACTCATTTTAAACCATACCAATTGTTTTAAATCTTACTAATCTAACAATACTCACACACCCTAATCCATATTAATCTAACCATACTCTCATACTCTAACAATAGTCTAGCCATTCCCTCTAAATCAACCTATTTTAACCATACTTACCCAAAGTGCTCCACCACGCTGGGCAGCATACCTGCCAGATTGTCCATGGTGGGGTACTGGTACCTTAAAATACATGGGCAAAGGAAATCAGACTGAATGCTTTATGGGTTTTGTACCTGTGTTTGTGGGCATATTTGTTTTAGTGCGAATGTTTACCCTGCTGGCATCTGAGGGGCTCCGACTTGTTGGCCAGGAGCATCGATGTGGCAAACCACAAAATGTTTAGTAATCTCCTGCATATCCTCATTATGAAATAGGGTATTGAAGCACAGCTTATCTGAGAGAAAGAGAAAGATATAAATTATAAATTAGATTTTGAGTCAGATAGAGGGAGAGAGACCTCCTCATGCTATAACATTGTTTCCCTTGAGTTTACTCAATATATGTAAAAATGCATTAAGTGTTTCTGAGTAAAGCTGTTGAAGCACTTGAACATAGCAGAAATGTATGTGTGTGTATGTTTAAATACAGTAGGTGTCCAGTCCATCGCCATGAAGTACTGTACTGAGGTTTAAAGTACCACTGAACTGAAAAATGCACACATGTATTCACATTTAAAACATTTCTTTTTCAAAACATCTGTAAAAATTCCTAATCTGTAAAAATTCCTAATTAAATATTCATAGTCTTGTTTTTTATGATGGTAAAGCTGCAGAGATGTCCCTCCTCTCCTAGGCAGTTAAGTAATTATAAACATATTAAACAATGTATTTGATTATTTTAATCATGTGAAATAATTTGCTTTCAGTGGTAATTCACAGTTACAGTCTTGAACAGATGCTCCACAGTAACACAGTTTCTTCAAGTGGCACGATCATATTTAACTGAGAAGAAACTTGACACTTTTACAGAGACTAACAAGTTTCTTCACACCTTATTTGGGACACACACTCACTGCAGGTTGAATACTCATAAAATCAGAGCATGAGTCATCTTTCTGCCCTGCTTCCCGACCCATTTCTTTCTTTATCCTTCATCTTCCACACTCTCTCTTCAACTCTTCCTCCTTTTCCTTATCTCCCTTTCTCACTCTGTTTTTTCCCTCGTATTGACCTTTCTGTCTCTCTCCTTGTCAGAGTCACGTCTCCCTTCAGGGTTCACTATGCATACTAATGAGCAAGCAAGGTCAGATGGAAAGAGAGGTGAAGGAAGAGAGAGGTACGTGGAGTACAGAGAATAAATAAACACAAACTCTCTGTTTAACAGTCTCACCATTGCTAGGCAACAGGAAAATATGGACACTGAGCTTAAGCTTGCTACGGATGTATATATAGTGTATTGATTGTGGAAACAAGACACAATGGTTGGGAATATAAACATTTTCTTCAGCTGTGTTGGTTAATTATTTAAAAAAAAAAGATTTCAAATGACTAAAAGAAATTTGTAATTACACATTTATCAGAAATCACAACCATTATGTGGACCATTCATATTAATTTTTTTTTTTGTACACATTGTAAACACAAGCCCATTCAGTCGTAGTGTGCCTTTAACATATTAACATCTACAGATGATTACTGTATAGGAAATGGAATTTAAGGAAGGAGTGAAAAATGGATAATGAAAAGAAGGGATAGGATTCTGTGTGGATTCCGCAGTTTCACTTCCCACCCCTCCTCCTCTGTAGATGAATGGAAGCAGGAAATGGATTCTCTCAGACAGATGGATGCTACTGTGGCATTTGGTTTCACGGCTGATATTTTTTTTTGTCTGGTTCCCTCCTCAAATAAACAGAGAGAGAGAGAGAGAGAGAGAGAGAGAGAGAGAGAGAGAGAGAGAGAGAGAGAGAGAGCGAGAGAGCGGAGTGACCTCTGGAAAAACACCATAGGTTTAAATGATGCATAAACACAATAGTGTGTGTTTATTCTGATATTAAGCACTGTGGAGGTTAAATTAAAAGGTCTGTCGGCACACCTTCGGCACAACTCAGATTACCCAGAAATCTATTCAGAACAATAACCCTACCTTTAATGAAGAACTTGATTTCTCATGATTATTTTATTGTTTTATAACATTTTTGATATATACAATAAGAGATATTGTATATTTTAGGAATAAGAAAAGCCAAAATGATCCACATGCCATTTAAAAGTGTTTATTGAATGGATGGACAGATGGATGGATAGATGTATGGGTGCATGTATGAGGAGACATATAGACAGACATATAATATGTAAGGTGGTAAATATGTTTTGAATAAATTTAAATGTAATGTATGAGGTAGTGTATGATGATGGATAATGGGAATCTATTTCTCATTAGACACAAAAAACAGAGCATTCTGATGATTTTACGATTTTTTTCATGAATGAATGAATAGCAGATCTTTTAGAATACTTACGATTGAGTCCCACATCGTGGTAGGTGAGTATCGCAGGCTTGTTGCCCTTCGGAGCCCCACGGATCACCACATGCAGCATTCCATAGGGAGTCTCAATGTCATGTTCCTAACACACACACAATTTAAATATCACAAAATGTAGCTCATTAAATGTAAAATATCTTATTATTCCATGCCCATATATAGGAGTAAATATGGAGTGTGAAGAATTCTGAAATAATTGTAGCATTGTACAACAACTGTAAATGCTTTAGATTCATTTTAAGACTTTATCACAAATCAGTATGACATCACCAACATCTTACAGAAATATTACCCAACTGATTATCTGTAAATATGTTCCTTCACCAAAATGAAACTAGCTATTGCTAGGATTAGACAAAATTACATCGTTACATCAAATATGATTTTTACTGAGAAAATTATTTACAAATTGGGAAAAATAAAATTTATAACTAAATACCTAACAAAAACTAGGTATCTAAAATGAGAAAATGTGCCAAAATAATAGTGGCTATCTAATGTTTGTATCATTAATGGGATCAATTTCTATAACTAGTGATATATCTATGATTACCTAACAGGAATCATATTTATTAGGTATTTAGAGAATAAGTATTATAATTATTATTATTAATAGAAGTAGTAGTAGATTATACAGACAGTTTTAGAGCTGTGTGCTTATACATTAATATAAATTATTATATTGTAACAACCCTGATACTGGATGCCATACCATAAAACTTACATTTCATTCCTGCCCATAATGATAGTAAAAGGTCCTTAAGGTCCATGTCCTCACCCTTATCTTTTTCTCACACTCCCTGAAGCTAATTGATCTTTATGACTCAAGGTCATAGATTTGTCTCTGAGAACAGATCTGTAAATGATTCATTCTAAACATATACACACACATTCAAACACACTGACACATGGGTGTTCTTTGTGAAAATTCACTGAGTAGATATAAACAGCCATGCACCCTCGATCACTGAACACTCCTTGACGCATACCATCGGCTGATGTATACGCGAGTGTGTGCGCGTGTGTCCTGTTGGAATGCACTCCAATGACTCTGCACCTGCACTGCCACCTTGTAGCACAGATTTCATTCCCAGCAAATATCACAGACTCATACACATTGAAAAGTCATTGATGACTGTCTCTTTTTTCAGTTTTCAGCTGCATTGTAATAGACATGAAGTAACAGCAGCATGTTGTAGTGAAATGCAGCCATTGCACTACATTATTGCTTATTAATACTACCATTGCCGTATTTATTTATTTTTTTATTTACATATTTCAGTATTATTATTTATTGCCTAATTAATATGTATTGTTGAATGTGTATAATATAGATTGCTGTGTTCTTATATATTTCAGGATAATTATATATTGCTGCATACATACATACATACATACATACATTATATATATATATATATATATATATATATATATATATATATATATATATATATATATATATATATATATATATATACACACACATATATATATATATATATATATATATATATATATATATATATATATATATTTTTTATTAGTATTTATGTACTTTACCATCGCTATCTATTTATATGTTGTTGGTCTTTTTTTTTTTTAGAGGAAGATTTCTGTTTTTACCCCTACTCTCAACGTGAACATCAATCAGGAAGGTGCAATTTCATTTTTCTACAATAATGACATTAATTCTAATTCTAAACACAAAGAAAAATAAAAACACATGTTCAAATCCTTAATTTTACAATAAGGCCACACATCCAAACATGGACTATCAACATTCCCTCACACACTCAGTCCAATAGCACTCACCCCGTCCCAACACTCAGGCATGGCTGCAAAAGAGAAGGATGAGGATGCAGAAGAGGAAGACTGAAAAGAGGAGTCTGAATTAGATGAGTCAGCAGCTGGTGGCCCTTTCTGTTTAGGCAGATTAGGATCCAGACAAGCAAGAGGATGCAGAGATGATTCTGTTGCTACGGTGCTTTTCTCTTCCTCTTCTTTCCTCTCCTCCTTCTGCACTCATCTTCCTCTACCCCGCCTTTACAGTACACCTCAGCCTCCTATTGGCTGTTGGTGGTTTATGATTGGCTGTTTTCTCTGTCACTTGTATAAAGTCTGTTGTCATCCTACATTTTCTCCTCTGCAGAATTTCTGGGTCATGGATGGTGAACGTGGTCCTATTCTACTTTACCATCCCCCCTCCCTTCAATCCCTCCCCCCATTACTGCTCGAGTCCTTTCAGATCTGGTGCAATCTGGTTACAAGCGCTTCACACATGACCATAACAGCAGTACTAAATGATATATAATACACCAGCCATAACAGTGATAATAAATAACAGTAAAATAATAATACATTTATATAAAATAAATATAAATGTATATATAAATCACTACAAATCTGGTTCATGATTTGGATTTGTACAATAAATGGATTACGATTGTATTCACTTAGTACAACAAATGGCATCCACATTACCAGGTTGGAGTGACACAAATATGATTTTTTGACTTAATGTGACAATGTCAGGTCTGATTTTTATTATGACTGTGTGGACACAAAAATCTTTTTTTTTTAAAAGGTGTGAGTCACTTTCCTATGTGGTCCTGTGACTATGAGCCATGAATGAGAACAGTCAGATCGGAAATCATGTGGCTTTTTCCCAACACACTTTGCAGAGGTGCATATCATGATCACCATCCAGTCTTAGCAGGGGAGCAAAACAACAATAGAGGACAACAACATCAGTGATTGTATCCAATGGATATTCAAGGATGGGAAAATGTATGATTTACTTGATATTTGGGGAATATATTAAAGCAAAAATAGAAAGAACCTACAGAAATACCTAGTGGTCGAAACAGTTGCACAAGAATTCAATATGCACAGTTGTGGGTCACTTGCTGTAACGAATGTGAACTGCAAAGATCTGATTTGAGCAAATAAATCAAAATTTTGCAAAGAAGCTCTCAAAGTTCTCTATATTAATATGCTACACCAATCTTGAAAGTTCCATATGTTCTCAATAAACATAGCCAAGATTTACTTACTTTCACACAAAGGAGCAATTTGACTGACATGGCAGAGACCAACCTCAAATTTGTTCTCATAACCCATCAGAAAAAGGCACAAATATTTGATTTATAGACGACTAAGTGCAAAAAACTCTAATAACAATGGTATTCTGTGAACATTTTCAGTCCAATGACTATATTATATATATATATATATATATATATATATATATATATATATATATATATATATATATATATATATATATATATATATATATATATTGCTCAGCATATCGTGTTGCAGTGTCCAAAATGTTTGTATACACAGAAATGCAGAGAACCAATCACACTGCAACCTTAAAGACACTGATGGTTGTGCCAGGAAAATTGTACAAAAGATATCAGGTGTTCCGTATCCCTTAAGTGGAGCATTTGAGGCTGAGGCTAATAATTAACATAATAATTAACTAATAAGATAAATCCAGTGTATTAAAGAGGTTACCTTGTCGGTGCTAAAGAATGGGAAAACAATTTATTAAAAAATTCAAAGAAAATTCAAAGAAATTATTGAAAGCCCAACAATTCATGTTCATGATGAGTGTATCTAAACTTCCAACCACAAATGTATATTTAAAATATTTATTATTGTTTTGTGGTTTTTACACTATTAATATGCAGTATTAACATTATACTATTTGGTCGAGTTGTTCACATGTATGAAATCTAACACACTATAACTTAAATTTCACACTAACTGTCCCTCAGTGGTGGAATGAACTTCCAACCTCAATCCGGACCGCAGAACCTGTCACTATCTTCAAAAAACAGCTAAAGACCCACCGCTTCTGGGAACACTTAACTAACCCCTAGAATGCCAACCCCCACATCTGTGCACTTTGCTTCTCTACAACTCAATTGTAAATCTTGTATGGTAGCACTACCTGTATTGTTCTCTACTTGATATATCTCTTTGCTTGCACTTCCTCATTTGTAAATTGCTTTGGATAAAAACATCTGCTAAATGAATAAATGTAAATTTCTATGTCCTCTTTATTTCATACTAAGAGTATGCAAGCGTATGTACTCAACTGTAGCTAACATGACACGTCATGAACATACAGTATGTGTGTGCTGAAATGTCTCTCAAACATGGAAACCAAAGCCAGAGCCAGCTTTTGCTCACTGTTTTAATTAAAAGCTTTAAATAAAGAAGTATTACTTTTGTCCTCTCAAGGTGTCTCTGAGGAGAAACAGTGAGAAGATGTTGGAGAGAGACAGTGCTGATGTGTTTATTAGGGGGCAATTGGAGAATAATATACTCTTTATAAAAAAATAAAAAAAAATAAAAAGTTGGGTTATTTTTTCTACCCAAATGCTAGGTTGAGCCTTTTGGGTCATTTTCTCAGTCTCCACCCAGTTTTGGGTAGTTTTGAGAAACCCAACTACCAGCCACAGTTCTTCTGGAAACTTTGACTGTTGTTCTTATTTTTGCAGCAGAACCCAACAGCCTTCATTATGTTGTCTGTTTGAAAAGTGGTCTTTTACATAATATGCTGCTTTCTGTACTGCCATACAAACATTTTTCTTTAACATTTAATTTTGTGCTGGATAACTAATGTTTGTAAATGACTCGATAATGCAGATGTCATAAAATAAAAATCTATAACAAAATTTGTACTAAACAAAATAGCGTCCCAAAGACTTTTGCACAGTACTGTATATATCTTTTAACTGCAAGATAAGATAGAATGTATGGTGGTGAACAATTAGATGGCTGAGTTGATCTATCTGCCATAGAACATCATTCTTGTATTTTCTTTAACCACTAGAAGGCTCTCTAGACCTGTTTATCACTCTCGCAGTTCTGTAGAGAGCATGCTAGTCTGTCCTTAGCTGATAGGACATTCATTCAGTGTCATTCAATTTTTCCTCCTTTTCCTGTTTAGAAAACATTTTAAATAAAATCCTCATTGAACCCATCGACTGTCGGAGATAGTTCAAATGTAGCACTACTGTTTTCAGTGCATGTGTATGTGGTATGAGGTAATTAGGTAAATACCCTTTAAATAAAGTATTACCCTACATTTTCTTCTTTATGTGATACTACAATCTCATATGCTGATTCTTTTGATGTACTACACTGCAGTTTAAGTAGTGGTATCATCCTGGAAATTTAATATCTTATCGCACTGTGCATGTATATGGATTGAATGACCAGACAAATTGACCTTGACTTTCCTTCCACACTAGTCATAGTGATTCAGCTATACAGCTACTGTATACACAGTGATTCAGCTATTGCCTTTTTGCTTTGTAGTCCTTATATATAAATCATGTGCGAGAAAACTACATTATGTATTCATAAATAATTACTACATCTGAGCTCCTACTTCTGGGCTCTCTCAATCAACTGCTCTGCCCACAAAACACTGGGTATCCATTTTCATTCTCATACCCAAATATGCATAGTCACCACTCTTGCACACTCCATTTTGTTTTCATTCATTACATACTAATTGATAAGTAACCCCATAATCCCTTGGGTTATTACTGGTTACCTATTTTAAAGTATATTGCTGCTAATTATTTATTTAGGAATTGCACTTTAAACTAATAGAAAATATATCCAGTACCTTCCAGTCTCCTACAGGCATGAAGCTCTCACAGTTCTCCTGCAACACATGAACATATATGCAGTCAGGACCACTGAAATAACTACACAAAAAAAAAAAAAAAAAATACAAAAACACAATTTGCATAACTGGAGCTGCTTGAAAGAAAACTAATTGGATGACTACGATCACTGTAAAATATTTTCTACACGAAGGGAAATGCTTGTCCTTTCCGGCTGATCTCAGATGCACAGGACTGTTTTCTTCTCTTGAATACGCTGTAATACAGATGACTAAACAGGCTAAAGAGGACAGAATGAAAACAGGAACCGGCTAGCATTATACAGATCATGATAACCGGTTCTCATTGGTTTTCATTCTTCAGGTGGATCATGGATCAATTCCTGCACACCAGTGTAGAGAAGCAGAGAGGTTAGTGTGTGTAAGTGGACATCCTAAAACAACACACGGCAAAGTTTACACAAGTGAAAAGGGTTAGCTTAGACATCAAATTGTGCACAGTGCCGTATTCAGAGTTGAGTTACGTGTGTAGTGAGGATTTATACGGAAATTGTGCACATCAGTACTTAGACCTCAGATTATGGTCAGGTATACCAAGGTATCGTCAGTTCTGAACTTGTGTTTATCAGCTCAAGCAAGGAGCAATATTAAATCATATGTCTGTACATACACTCAAAAAAACCTTTGGAATGCCATTAAAGGACACTAATAAATATGACACTGTTAATTATTAGTATTGTCCCATTAACATTTACAAAACATTTTTTTTCTTGTACAGATCACATCAGAGGAGACATTGTTTATTTCTGCATGATGTAGCATGATGAATGCTAGGTCAGTTTATCCGTCAAACTGTGGGCATGTTTTCTTACAGTAAAACCAGTGCTATTTTATAAATCGGCCATATAATGAGTATGAAATCCATATTGTTAAATTAAACCAAATTGACAGTGATTAATGTGATAATAACTTCTAGAACTATTCATGCAACAGCATATTGGCAA
The DNA here is from genome assembly GCF_001660625.3 of Ictalurus punctatus. Taxonomy (NCBI): domain Eukaryota; kingdom Metazoa; phylum Chordata; class Actinopteri; order Siluriformes; family Ictaluridae; genus Ictalurus; species Ictalurus punctatus. Next base: position 18,207,332 of record NC_030423.2, read on the forward strand.
TATAATAGACTCCTATCAGATTTATGTCAATGCTTGCAATCGTCTCATTTATATATCATATTGGGTTTTTTTATTTTTCCTTTTTAAATAGGGTCCTATTTTTTCTACTGCATCATTTCACATTTTACAGCAAAAGAAAAAGATTTCTTCTACACCTATTTCCTTCTCCAGTCCACATTTTCTTTCAATTTCTTCAGGTATTACGGCAAGTACTTGTATTTAAATGCAGTGGTCTAGACACTACTGAGAAAAAAAAAAAAACATCTTGTATGCTTCTACCCAAGAAAAATCGGGCAACTTTGGAGGCATTAACTGCATGCAAGTGATTTGCATAATCTGAATGGGGAGCCCTAAAAATGACCCAAGTGCCTACATAACTGAACTCTAACTATGTGCAAATTAACCAGTATATATTTTGACGTAACTGTTGGAATTCCTTTGCCAACTCTGAATATGGACCACTGTGTCTAAGCAGAATCTTGCAAGAATTCAAAAGCAAAAATGTTGTTATTTGAAACTGCAAAGATGCTGAAAATATAAACAATTACAATTGATTAAGACAAAAATATAAATAAATAAATAAAATCTGTACAAGAACATGGCTAAGCATGCATATAGTTTAAAACACTGCATAATTATATGCATTGTATTATTTATCACTTAAATGATAAATAATAGATTAAACACATATGCAAGTGGAGTGTTTGAAGGAAGGGTCACCCGTCCACCCATCTTGAATCAGAGGTCAGAAGTCACCTATCCATGTGAAGCTGACGCAGTAATACTGAATTGGGTTAACACTACATCCCCAGGGCCTGGTGTATGTTTTAAACTACATTCCAAATCACGTATGCTATTTGCTAGTTAATGGTGTTTCGAGGTTAGCTTTACCTTAAGATTTACAAATTGGTTTAATTAATCATAGAGCTGTGGAACATGTGGCCCTGGGAACATAGATACTCTCCCTGTTGAATAGTTAAGAGAGATATGTTAGTAAAATATTAGTAAATGGTACCACAACAACTATTGCAAGATTATAGAGCAAGCTCTGCAAAAATAAACTTACCATCACTTGGTTTAACATCATTTTGGACACAGTGTGTATGTTGGGAGAGTGAGCCAATCTGGCTTGTGAGGGATAGAGAGACAAATGAGAGCTTGCAGTTGCATTCAGACTAGCGGGTTTCAGGGATTCACCAAAATAAAGCCTGGGACTGTGGTTATATGATTATGGGCTACCTTGGTTGTGGTTAAACATGATGCAGATTTAATGCCACCACTGACAAAGCACTTAGTACAAGCCACAACACTGAGCGTGAACAAATCCAATGACACACAAAGCAATCAGTCATCTGCAAAGAGTGTGCTACGTGACACGCTAATGTGAGTCAAATGCCTTGTTCCAATAGTGTTTTAATATGCCCTCACCGACTTCCCTTTATGACTCAGAAGTGTTTACTACCTAGGTGAGCATCCACTTGAGGCGAGGAGACTTTAGGAGAAAAAGTCTTTTTATTTATTAATTTAGAAGTTCAACTCTGTATAGGGTTAGACTGTCTTGTTACCAAGAAAGCTTGTCATCTGTGGATGAAATGGTTGGCTGCATTTTAAAACAGAGTTATTTTTTAACATGAAATATTTGATCTCTGTTCATGCTTATAAACAACCAGAAGTAACAAAGAATTTAGTCTCGTTTTTAAAAAATCTGAACTTTGAGTTTTTCTTTCACCTCTACTTTCTACTCACTGCATTTTCAAACATCGCAACATTTCTCTATAATCGCTTAAGCTTTTTAGTATCAGACTGATTCAAGGAATCAATCTAAATTCGTAACAAATCTAAACTGTAACAAATGTGACAGCAGGAATGAGACCTAATACCCATCACTATAATCTATCTGCTGCCATGTACACTTTGTATTCATCACAGCAGCAAGTAAATTGTTGCTGTATGGCAACACTGTGCAATGGTGGAAGGTATCATATAGTCAAAAATAATACAAAATGTATCAGACAATTCCAATTACTGCATTTTACAGACTATAAGTTGCAGAATTTATTTTTATGCCAACTAGTAAGCATGTAAATGTTATATCTTCTAGAAAGGAATTAGAGCTGTAAAATGTATGTAGATATGTGGCTTTACTCATTCAAAATACATACAAAGATCCATACATGTTTTGGGTGAAGTACCTTTTCAATTATTTCTTTTGAAACATAATGTAGAACAGAAGGTGCAATTGCAAAACATCTGAAATTACAGCAGTTTTCTTACTTTAAATGTGAACAAAATGTAAATATACTGTTAGAGAAGACTAGTATCTTTTCTTCTGTGTAGGCCTGCTGCAATTCATGTATGCACATACCACAGTATCGCATGTTGCCATATGGCAACAATCGTATTTTACAATTTAACATAATATTCAAAATATCTAAATTTGTTTAAAAAAAATAATAAATGGTTAACTAAGCTCAGATAGTGTTTCATTTTTTTTCCTTTAAGTTGTTTTGCCTAAATATTGAAAAATTTATTAGAATGACCTTTGAAAATAGTACAATATTAGATTTGGATTAAGGAAAATAGCAGTTTTGTATTATTAGCTATAAATAATTTTTGCCCTATGGCAACACCATGCAGTAAAGGGTTAATCTAATCAACTTCAATTAAGCTAAGCATTGGAACAGCCCATAAAATGAATTGGAAAGTGTTTTTCCTCCCAAAAGGAAATTATTTTGGGAAGTCGACAAGAACACATTACACACAGTACTGGAATGCAGGGAAGCACTCACATGTAAATCTTTGATTGTCCCGTCTACAGCCTCCTGAGCCAACATGACTGAAGTGATTTAAAAAAAGTATGACGGTTTACAAACCTGTGCACTGAATTGATTATTGCCTTCAAGCAGCGATTACATACATTTATAACTACTACCTCAAAAATACATATTTATGAAATGGTAGCACTTTGTTATAAGGTCTACAATAAATAATATATTAATACTTAACTATGTTCCATATTGATGAATTAATACACATCAGGAAATTGAAAATGTGGACATTAACAGGCAATTGTTAACTGTACAATGGATATAAAAACTTTACATATCCCAATAAAATTGCAGGTTTTTGTCATGTAAGAAATTAAACCAAGATAAACCATGTCAGATCTTTTTCCACCTTTAAATGTGATATCGCAACCAACAAAATTCAAGTGGAAAATAAATAGAAAAGTTGTTGGAAAGAAAAAGAAAAAACTAACAATAACCTGGTTGTGCCCACCCTTTTATAATGAGTCATGTGACTGTGTTTCACATTCAAACTCATGTTCAAAAGAAATGACCATATATACATCTTCAATTAAGTGATTCTGATTAACTCCAAATAAAGATCAGCTTTTTCTATAGGATTTTCTTGACATCTTCTTGGTTTAAAAAAAAGATTCCACAAAAAACTTACAAAGCATGCACAGGATCTTTGAAGGATTGTTGAAGGTATTAATCAGAAGAGAAGCTCAAAATAATTCTCAAAACATTAGATGTAACATTAGATGAAGACCGTGAAGGCCATCAACAACAGGAAAATGGGGGACCGGTGGCTGCCAAAAGACTTCTCACTCCCTGTATGTGATAATCTATTCTCTATAATTTCTCACATCTGGGCTATGGAGTAGGGTGACCAGACCAAAGCCCTTTCACTCTCTCTCACACACACATACACAAACACACACACACACACACACACACACATCCAAGCCTGCCTTTATCACCCCAAACCATGTGTCAAAATGTGCTACGGTCTGATGAGACCAAGTTCAAATATTTTTGCACATAATTCTAAACCATAACACAAGACAGTATCACCCAAAGAACACCATATCCAGGGTGAATCATGGTGGTGACAGCATCATGCTATGGGAGTGCTTCTCTCATGCTGGGACAGAAGGCCTCTATTAGACACCTTCCAACACGATAAAGATCCAAAGGACAAATCCAAATGAACAAAACGAATGACTTAAGAAGATGATGAAGAAGAAGATTTTGGAATGGTCCAGTCAAATCCCAGATCTAAATCCTATTGAAAACTTGTGGAATGACTTAGAGGGCTGTGCACTGGAGCAATTCTGCAAGGAGGAGTGGAATAAAACTGCCAACTCAAGATGTTCTAAGTTGGTAGACTTTTACCCAAAAGGACTGAATGCTGTAGTGCCACGTATTAGTTAAGGGGTGTGCAAACTTATGCAACCAGGTAATTGTGATTTTTTTTCCCCTTCTAAAATGTTTGTTTATTTTTCACTTGAAGTGGTTGTTGGTTGCTATATCACATTAAAGATGGACGACAATCTGACATGACTTATCTTGATTAAATTTTTTTGTTTCTTACATCCCAAAAACCTGCTATTGTAACTGGGGTGTGTACACTTTTTATATCCACTGTATATGAACAATCATAAAGAACAGCAATGGTTAAGTATTAATATCTAGTTAACTCATTCTGTTAAGTAGTCAGTCAGAACATTGGGATATTTAAGTAACTAGAGACAATTCGCAATTCACAATGCAAAGTCACTAACAACTTCCTTTGAGATCACATGATCCAGATCAAAACATTTTAGCAGTGTGATGCCATAAAAGTGGTGGTAGTGATGATGATGATGATGATGATGATGGTCTTGCAGGAGGGTGAGCCACTCAAACACACAGAAATGACTGTGGATTGTGCTAATAAATTTGTGCATTTTGTAAAATTATGCAATCAGAATACCAGAAGAATGAGTTAACAAGATGTTAATACTTAACTATTACTATTATTAATGGCTGTTCACATGTCTCTGTTTGCTGTTAATGTATACACATCATTATTTCCTGATGTGCTAAAGATTAGTTCATGTATTAATTCATTATTAACAAATTTAAAACTTAACAATTAGTTAAGTATTAGTATATTGCTTATTTGTGGACCTTATAGTAAAGTGTTACCCATAAATTAATGAAAGAACATTCAGGTTCTGCTCTCTGATGTAACACATCAGCAATCAACTATCTCTGCTCCAGTCTCTATCTGAAGAGTACATGGACCTACAATGACTGTAAACACAGTCAGAATGAGATTCAGTTCAGAATCAGGATATTGTTGGCCTGATTTATTGTATCTTCATAGACCTGGATCACTGCAGAGTTTAGTATCTATTTATTCGTTAGGCTGATGCTTTTATTCAAAAGGGCTGAGTGAGGCAGACTCCGATCCAAGCACTGAGCTGGGCATAGGGTTAAGGGCTGGGATTTGAACTCAATCACGAAAGTTAATGGAAAACTCCACCCTGAAACACATTAAATATGTTTATATTGAAATAATTGTGATGTGTTTAGTGTTTCCACTGCTGATTTGTTGGTTAGTGCTGTATTTTCTGTTTTTCCAGGGAGATGTTAGTGGTTGCCTGCTCTGCTGACATCACAGTGCAGTTACATTGGTGTTTAATAGGAGACAGGATTCTCTTTTAGCTTCTAAACCAAAAGAGAAAGAGCTTCCTGGACAGACTAAATGACTAAAGTGCTGCTGCATCGTTCTCTTTGTTGGGTGGTTAAGATTCTAACCCCAAGTCAGACAGAGAACCATGGTGGGACACTTAGCCATGGCACCATACCATTTATGACTGGATAAAAGCCTCTGCCAATTGTCAATCAAGGAAAACACTAAGCTCTGCAGTTACTCCAAGCTACTGTAAGATTTCATTCTGAAGAGCTCATTCACTTCTAATCTACTGTTAGACGAAATGGGCGTGGCCTGTGCATTCGTTACCAGGATGCACCCCCCGCTGGTCCGGTGGCGGCGTGTCACACCGAGCCAATGGCGAGCGATCTCATGCCACTTGCGGGTAGGGCGTGCTGGCTGGGGGCAGGGTCCTGCGTTCACACACGCTCCTCTCGCCTGCCTCATTACACATAAACACGTGTTACAGGAAAAACACACAGCGTCCTGTATATGTGCGGACTATGACATAAGCTATACTGTATACAAATTTTGCCTTGCCTGGCTATGGAATTTTAAGTGTTACTTTAGTGCAAAGTTCTCATTACCTTCTTGAACTTGCTGAAGTTACCTGCCAAAAAAAACCCACTAGCAAATACATGTGGTGGCTTGGGAACACCCTTCATTTGGTGAAATTTTGACATATTCTTACTATACAGTATATACAGTTTAGAAAATACAGACCTTCTTTGCACTTATTTCAACAAATGGAAAGTTTTAGCAGTTTAAAATCTGGCTACCTCCAAAAGTGAAAAAGTAGAAAACAGTATTTAAAGACACCAACATTGATTGTCTAATGCAACTAATATTTATTCATTTAATTTTCATTTAACAAAATTTTCTGGTAAATATTTCCTCAGGTAAAAGTCAGTCACTCGACTGATCACTGCTCTTACACTGATTCTGAAATATTCGCTCCGAGTTTTGTTCTGTTAGATAACTCATTTTTGATTCACACTTAAAAATGACAACTTTGTCCTCTGCCATTTCTAAAGTGTAAGTGACAGAGCTCGTGCATCACCAGTAATTTGACAGCTGGTATCAATTTTCACTGTTTTCCTTTGGCACATAACCAACAACTCGATCAAAGCATGATCTTCAATGAATGAAAATATACTTAGCTAGCAAGCTAGCAATTAAAACCTTTTTAGGCAGACTGACTGTTTTTACAGCCAGGTTTGTTAAACTGGTTCATTATTTACCAATGTAATTTCTGTAGTCACAAAATATAGGCAAGTAAAAACAACATTTCTGCATCCTTTTGGTGAAATATGTGTATATTTTCTTGCATAGAGATTGTTTTCTCAAAAAAAAAAAAAAAAAAAAAAAAAAAAGGTCTGTTTGCCACAATTCAGCCACAGCAATATCCGATGGGTTTTCCCAGACCGCCACATGCATCACTTCACTGTATTACTTGAAGTTGGTATAAAGTAAAAAAAAAAAAAAGTTTTATACTCTAGAATTAATCTATACAGTATAGAGTCTATTGTAGTCTATCATCTACAGTTGTAATCAAAATTATTCAACCCCCATTACAAATCAGGTTTATTGTCAAAATTTACAGACTTTCAGCTGTTTGAGGTGAATAAATAAAACAAAAGCAATTGAAATAGATAAACACAATGAATGCTTCAAGTGTTTTCCCCAAATTCAGCTGAAAATGCAACTTATTATGAATTCTCCAGTCTCAAAATTATTCAACCCCCTGTAAAGAATCCCTAACATCACAAATATGCAAAACAGGTGTTGTCTCAAGCACACCTGATGCAGCTAATCAAGGGCTTCATTAGTTGCACCAGGTGTGCTTAAGCTGGAACACATGAAATACCTGAACTGGCTAGGGGTTTGTTGAGTGTACACTACCTGGACAGGGCAGAAAAAGGAAGCTAACGGCTGCAACCAGATTTCTGAGAAGGCAGGTTGTGAAAAACCCTCGAGTGACTGCCAAAGAGCTGCAGCAAGACTTGGTGGCAACAGGCACTGAGGTTGCAGTGAGCACAGTAAGGTGTGTACTAAATGCAGAAGGTTTCCATGCCAGAACTCCAAGATGTACACCACTACTGACCCAAAAGCACAAGAAAAGTTGGCTCAAAATCACATAAATAAACCATAGATGTTTTGGGATTCTGTTCTGTGGAGCGACAAAACAAAACTGGAACTTTTTCGGCACGATGGATCAGAGGTATGTCTGGAGGAAGAAGAATGAAGAAAGAACACTCTGTCCACAGTCAAGCATGGTGGTGGATCTGTGATGCTCTGGGGCTGTTTTGCATCCTCTCACACTGGAAACCTGCAGCATGTGGAAGGCAAGATGGATTCGTCGAAGTATCAGGAAATCCTAGGAAAAACGTCATGCCGTCTGTGAGGAAGCTGAAGCTTGGGCATCATTGGACCTTCCAACTGGATAATGATCTCAAGCATACCTGAAATTCCACCAAGGCTTGGTTGCAGAAGAAGTCCTGGAAGATTCTACAGGGCCATCACAGTCACCTGACTTGAACACCATAGAAAATCTCTGGTGAGATTTGAAGAAGGCAGTTGCAGCACGCAAACCCAAGTATATTACTGAACTGGAGGCCATTGCTCATGAGGAATGGGTTAAGATTCCTCAGGAACGCTGCCAGAAGCTATGCATCTCATTTGCAGCAGGTGATAACAGCAAAAGGGTGCTCTACTAAGTACTAAAGATGATTGCGATGAAGGGGTTGAATAATTTGGGACTGGAGAAGTCATTATAAGTTACATTTTCAGTTGAATTTGGGGAAACCACTTGAAGCATTCATTGTGTCGAACTATTTCAATTGCTTTTGTTTGATTTGTTCATTACAAACAGCTGAAAGTCTGTCAATTTTGTCAATAAACCTGATTTGCAGTGGGGGTTGAATCACTCTGATTGAAACTGTATGGTCTATGTGGCTTCTTTGTTTGGATCAAGCCCAGTTCCTAATGTTTGTAGTTTTGACACTTTAGCACTGCAGTATGATGTAAATTCACAGTGGTGATTCAGACATGCAGTTTGTATGATGATAGACTGGAATGAGCTTTTTCACCTAGGCAATGTAGGCAAAGCAAAATTCTGTTTTAACAAACATGGTGGGCCAGACTGTCACTTTGAGTGACGTCAAGGATTACATTTACAAATATGTGAATCGTTTCTCTTGCAGCTAACAATCATATTTCAGATATTATTTGCATTTGTAAATTTCCAGAAGCCTGAAACAACAAAAAACTCTTGGAAGACCCATTGCATGGCAATATTTCAAATCGCAGATCAGGGGGGTTTTTTTCTGCAAATTATGATTATTACTGGTGTTAAAACACTTCAGCAATCAACCACAGCTTTAATTAGGTGCCACTTCACGTCAATTACGGTATGGTGCTTGGAATCCAACACAGTTTATGTGCAGAAGTAACAGAATGTTCCAAGCCGTAAAAAACAGGTTTTTAGAAAGGTGTTATTTTCAACACCATTATTTTAGATGACGTTGTTCTTGCCCCCGCATTTCATGCTTTTCAGATCCTGTTAGTAACCTCTATATGCTGAAACTGAAATTGGAGCGCTATGTGGGTTCAGGGAGATACACAATCATCCACGCACACAAAATGAGGACATCCAAATCTCTACTTCATCCACTATATTTAGATGCATCGAATGTAGCAGAAAGGCACACACACACTCACCATTTCTGTGTCTTGGCCTCTGGTTTCTGGAAGTAGTGGCTTCTCCTCGATGAATTGCTGTTCCTTCATGCCAGCCATCTTGGAGAGCAACCTGAAATTACCATAGCAACAGACAAATACCTGAGATTAGTAAGGCTGCTTCATTCCACTACAACATCCACTTTATCTCTCAGCATTCAAAATGAACATATTCCCCCACATTATACACAATACTTATACAATAAACACCTTATTAGTGTGTGTGTGTGTGTGTGTGTGTGTGAGAGAGAGAAGTCATGCAGGCCTGAACAGCTCGATCACTTAGCAGGATGCCAATTCAATCGAAAACAACAAGCCAGCCTGCTAATGCTAATCAACCTAGCTGAATGGACTCGACAGGGTGTGATTCATTGCAGGTCATTTCACCGATTCACACAGCCAAACATTAGCATCGTGTTTTTTCACCATGCTGCAGCATACAGACACACACACACACACACACACACACACACACACACTTCATAATGCACTTTTTCTTAAGTAGACATGACACAAAAATCGTGTGAAATAATATCTAAACAGACAGCAGCAGTGAGAAACAAACCAGCACAGCAGCCAACGATGATTAAGTGTAAATAAACGCATGGCGTTTATTATGTAAACTTCCCTTTACACTAGGGCTGTCAAAACAATTATCACTATTCTAATACTATGAACATACCCAAATGATCATAATAATGTATTTAATGTTTTTTAAAAATACACATTCGGATGTTTAAGATCACAAGATCTACTTTGTATTATTTAATGATAGTCTATTGAAAGTAGAGGTCGACCGATTGATCGGTTTTGCCAATTAATCAGCTCCAACAATTGATTGATCGAACTATTGCGTCCGTTGCAGGAGCAGCTGAGAAGGGTCAACTGTCATTATACAGTACAGGAGCAGCCTCTAGAGGCAAAAAAGAAACTATCACTGACTAATTTTGTTGTGTTATTTGAAGTGTTTTTTTATTCCTTTTTTGTATGTCTCTATATTTATTTGTTATTTGGAGTGTCACTTTCAGATGCATTTCTTTTATTTTCTTTAATATTTAAGGATAGTTAATATATATCAATATTTGTATACTTATTTCATTAAAAAGTACACTACATTTTCATGGTACAGTCAGTACAGTTTATTTTTGGAATAAAAGTTCAGCAATATTTTACTTTGACTGTTATATTTTCATTCAGTATCGATTTTAAAAACTATCGGCTGATTAATCGTTATTGGCAGGTACCGCCCATTAGTTATCGTATCGGTAACAGGAAACGGGGACTGAATAAAAACAATATCAAATTGCGCTAAAAATAAAAAATATTTCCATTAGCAATTGAATAAACAGGTTACAGTGAGTAAAGGAATTAAACTTAATCTGAAACAGTAAACTTTATGATTAAATTATGATTTAAAAAAAAAACAGTATGACAGAGTAAAGGAATAAAAATACACTTGGAACATTGATGTTTATGAATAAATTATGATGCTACCTCTTATTTCTTTCCTTTTGTCTTTCTTTGTTTCTTATTGCTTTAGAGAGTAACAGTTTTTGGCTTCTGTGATTTTGTGATATGAAAGCATAGAGCAGAACTACTGCTTATGTCTGCTGCAGCATAATATGAAAAGAATTAACAGGACCTTTGTGAATCACAGATGACCCAGAAGGCTCTGCTTAAAAATTGCACATACTGTATATCGTAGGTTTATCTGATAAAAGGGTCAATAAGTTTAGGAATAAGCCAAGTATACTATCATAATATCATGTTTGTCATCATTCTATTTTTTTGTTGTTTTTCTTGATTCATTTTAGGTTTTTTGCTGCAACAAGTGAATTTCCTGTTAGGGACCAATACGATTATCTTATCCTACCGAATAAGTATTCAATATGGTTCTAAATGTTCTAGGGGTTTTTTTCTGTAATTTATTGGCAGTCAACCATTTGACTGTGATGGTGTGAGAATGAATCAGCAGCTCTTGAGGGGTTGATTAGTTTGGTTGCATAACAGCAGACAAAAATCACACAATCACAGCCAAAGTGTTGGGTAACTGTGACAACAGCGGCCAGCGTGTATTCTAGCTCTTTCTCAAATGTGTTAATGAAGAGGCCCGAAAACAAGAAGCTCTTTCACATCGGACCAAGTCCCGATAAACCTGTTACATTATTCATCAAGTTCAATCCAGTTGTTGTTGTTTTTCTAAATAGTCTTTCCCTCACATAAAAGACTTCCTAATGGACGACTGCCTAAGTGCTCATCAGACCTGATCGGCTTCCTTATAGACCCTCCTCTGGCCGAAATCAAAAACCGGCATTCCATTAATGCTGGCTCACAGATGTTTATGAGTCATTCTCAGCTCCTGAAAGGAGACATCCGACATCCGTATTGTCTCATATTTGCCCCCTGCCCAAAATAGCACCTCTATCACATCAAACCACGATGACATACACAAGCTTTTTATTAGGCTCCGCACCCATGCCGGTGTTGCTATGGCAACGTCAAGCAGCATTGGAGAACCCTGCTGGGTTGTTCTGTTATTTCTTCATCGACACTTGCCCCTGCTTTCAATATGCATACTGTTTGGAGTGCTATTTTAAGCTTTTAATGCTAATGTAACCTTTACATTTCTATAGCCTAAGTTCTGTTTCTATAGTTTAAAAAAAAAAAACTTTCTTTTGAACTTTCATTTGATCATGGGATGGCCTTCTCTGAGAAAGAAAGATACATGCCACCCTCCCACTCTGAATTTACACAGGGTTTGACTTTTTCTCAGGAGAACAAATGCTGCTCATACATGATGCCTTCCTAGGCAACCTACCACTGAATGGAACACAGGGGTAGTGACAGCAATAATGATAATGTGCATGTTGTTTATGTAAGGAATAAAACAAACGGGCATGCTGTTATAGGAAAATAATCCAAGACGGGGTGGTGTGATGCAGCGCAATGAGAAGTTACTCTTACTACCCCAAACTTAATTCTTTTCCAATAACAGAATGTCCTCAAGTTTTTATTCATCTTATACCACAGTATTTGTCAACAATTATATATGTATATTTTTATTTATTATAATATCAATTTCATCAGCGAATAGTGATTTAGTGGTTAGCATGTTTGCCTCGCACCTCTGGGGTTGGGGGTTTGATTCCCACCTCCGCCCTGTGTGCGTGGTGTTTGCATGTTCTCCCCATGCTTCGGGGGTTTCCTCCAGGTACTCCGGTTTCCTCCCCAAGTCCAAAGACATACATTGGCATCTCAAAATTGTCTGTAGTGTGTGAATGGTGTGTGTGTGATTGTGCCTTGCGATGGGTTGGCACCACGTCCAGGGTGTCCCCCGCCTTGTCCCTCGAGATAGGCTCCAGACTCCCCCACGATCCTGTGTAGGATAAGCGGTACAGAAAATGGATGGATGGATGGATGGATGGAACATTTTCTCTCCCATGCCAGTCGGATCCACACTAGCCAATTGTGGCCATCTGTGAGCTCATGCATAAACAAGACTGTAGCTAGTGCCCTCATCCATTAAATCCGGTTGGACACGTAGAGTTGCCCTACACAGTCCTTGTGTAGCAGTTTGAAAAGATGCAATGGCTGGGTGAGTTCTTCAGTTTGGTTATGTCGTGTGATAGAGGAGAACTTGCTAATCATTGGGACTAATCTTGGTGAAAATGGGCAAAAAGCTCAAATATGTTTATCAGTGTTAAAGTGGTTCTGTTGTATTTTGTTAAAATAAGTCTAGCTGTTCATGTGGGGAATAAGTCTGACCTAGTATATCAAGTCCCAGTCAATGGCTGAAAACTGGGCTGTGTGTGTGTGTGTGTGCGTAGAATTGAAATCTGGTGCAGTTGTGTATATGGGGCAGCAGACTGAATTCTAATAACAGTGCCTGGCTGTCAGAAGCATCAGCAATTGGCTCAATCACCTGGCAACAATCAGAGACAAAATACTGACTCTCCTCCAGTCAAGACAAACCAAATAATGCTACAAAACAGCATCCTTCCTGTCATCTGGCCTGGTCTGTTTATTATTATGCTGGCTCCTTAATATGATAGACTCTAATATGCAGTCATATTAATGCTAATTCTAATGAGGTGTACAGAAGGACACTGGAAACTATCCTCATGCAGGGAAAATTCCATCCATTTTCTGTATCACTGGAACCTATCCCAGGGGACATGGGACACAAGGTGGGGGACAACCTGGAAAGGGCACCAAACTATCGCAGGGCACAATCACACACTATGGACAATTTGGAAATGCCAATCAGCCTACAGTGCATGTCTTTGGATTGAAAGAGGAAACCAGAGTAACCGGAGGAAACCCCGATGCACAGGGAGAACATGCAAACTCGGCACACACAGGGCGGCGACGGAAATCAAACCCTGAACCCTGGAGGTGTGAGGCAAATATGCTAACCACTAAGCCACCATGCCCTTCAAAGAATATTCCCATAGTTAAATTTTTGTTTTATTTATTTATTTAATCTTGTTTTATTGTTAACAAGGAAGACGAAAGACAGAAACCAGACCAGGTAGAGAACAGAAGCGCTAATTAGCAGGAACTGACGGTTTTTATGCTAACTTTGCCATTAGCTTAAGTGGTAGTAGGGGTGCTGGTAGCTCAGTGATTAAGACATTGGACTTCTGACTGGAAGGTTGTGAGTTCTGCTACTACTGAACCCTTGAGCAAGGCCCTTAACCCTCAACTGCTCAGTTGTATAAATAAGATAAATGTAAGTCGCTCTGGATAAAGGCTTCTGCCAAATGTCATTAATGTAAATGTAAGTCACATGCTTATATAGTCCTGTGGCCATGGTGTCAGAGAGACCCTGTGCCTCTAGAGGAATTTAGACTTCCAGATCTTGCATGGTTTCAACATTTCCTAAAACCCGATATAGATCATAAGTGAATTATTCAGCTTTTCATTTGTTGTTGGTAGTTAGGAAACGCTAATCAACCAAATCCCATGTGGTTAACAAAGAACAGAAGGCTGTACTTCCAATTAGAAGTCAAATTACACCTAGTACTAAAGAGACAGGCAAAATCTGAACATGAATCCCAAACCGTATAACCCACTTCCTTTATTGAATCGGTGCTTTTACATTATGAGCCACTAGAAAGAGCTCTTCCAAATCAAACCTTGTTTAAACTTTTTGCATTTGCTTTAAGGCTTGCAATTTAAGCAAGATTATAGCTTATCACATTGTATGAGATGATACTACTACAATCTTGCCCAGAATTCTATTATCATCTACACGACAGCAGATTTATTCTTCATCTTTGATTATATGATGAAGATCCTCCAAAGACAGACCTGTAACTAAAGAACCACGTTCTGCTTACATCACCAATCAGCATGATCTGAGCTTGTGCAGAAAATGGAGCTGATTATAAATAAACAGTCTTCAAGGTGAAGTTAAGGTAATAAGGATATTTTTTGTTAATTAACATGTTTTATTTATGTTTTGTCATAATCACTAATGTATCTGTAGTTGTTTTCCGAGTTTCATGTCATCCTATGCCGTCTTCCTGTTGATGGTTTTAACACAGTTTTATACAGAACTTTATTGTTGACGGTGTTGACTTTGGTTTCAATGGCACTAAACTGATGGCCAAAGGATTCTTTTCTGATGTGTGATTTTCATCAGTTACTGATGTGTGGTACAGTGTGTACCAGACTTTTTTATATTTTTGGCATGACTGCAATCTCCTTTATTTCTCAAGACAGCACTCAGAGTAAGCCATTGAAGCCGTTTTTACGGATTCTCCGTAAAAGACCAGTTTGCAAAGTCCAGTTCAGTAATGGATGCAAAGAAGGGAAATTTTTAGAAAATGGTCCTGTTAGAAAGATCACTAACAATCAGGAATCAAAAACACAGACTGTCCACATAATAGATTGCCTATATAAGAATCTGCACATTCCTATTAAGTCGACTTGCTCAAATACACCCCCTGGGCAGACCAAGCTTGGTGGCAACCAAGCAAGCAGTATCCACGTCATCATGCTTCATGTGCTTAGTTCAGACATCTTCAAGGACCTCCACGACTCAATCTGTATTGGAGAATGTTATTTTGCTTCCAAGTTCAGCACCAGAACTGTTGATTAAAAACATGAAAACAGTGAACTAAAGGGTGTAATTGTATGGCTCACCTCTGGTGGGAGTTTGGGTCATGGCCCACAAGCACAGTCCAGCTATCTAGCTCTCAAGCCATAGCATCAGAGACACCATGTGCCTCTGGAAGTATTTATGCTTCCAGCTCTAGTACACAAATTCCTGCCATGATGGATCACTGGCCAAGGGACTGCTCCAGGCCGGCAGAT
This sequence comes from Ictalurus punctatus, assembly GCF_001660625.3. NCBI lineage: Eukaryota > Metazoa > Chordata > Actinopteri > Siluriformes > Ictaluridae > Ictalurus > Ictalurus punctatus. Next base: position 18,222,878 of record NC_030423.2, read on the forward strand.
GGTAAAGCAATGTGATTTTCTAAATGAATGATTTTACCACTTCCAAACGAAGGGGAACTTTTAAGATGTTTCAAATGAAACCCACCATCAAGACACTCTGACCACAGCAGTCCACATTTCTTTCTTAGTTACTTGGGTCCTCACTTACACTGTGCAAGATGTCAAAATGTAGTTGAATCCTCTATTAATCCAGGTGCTTTGTTGCTTTAAATAGAAACCCCACTATGAACTAGGACTCTCAGCCAGTGGATCACATATTGTCTTCGATAAGACAATCTCTTCAATTGCACCTGATCTTTTTCTGAAAAGTGTGAGAAAATTTTATAGCATCTTCATCTCCATCACAGTTAAAAATTAATCTTGGGTATATGATTGAGGCCAGCAAACATGTGCATCATCAGCAAGTCAACTAATGCACTTTGTTCCACTGCCAAAAAAAACACAGGGATGGAGGTGTGGCTGTTTATTCAAGTGATCTCAGGGTGTTTTTGTATAAACTCGTGCACTGATTGGTCAGTGAGAAACAGCAACATCACCTTACACAATCTACCACTATTAACCTGCAGTCTATGAATGTGGCTCCATGCTGTGCAATGATTGGTTGCTTGCATGCAACACAGATCTGTAAATGTATTCTCCTCAAGGTGACATGGGCAGACGTCACGATTGTTGGGTCGATGGAATTTAATGTGAAATAAAAGACGGACAAAAAGAAATGAAGGGATGGACTGAATGCCAGAAAAAAAAGTCTACGAGCTACGGTTACAAGCAGAACTACGTACATCGTCTGCAGCAGGGTCTGTGAAACCGTGCAGCTAGTCTTGGAGGGGAAGTTCCAGAACAATCCGGGCCCCATCTAGCAGTACAAAACAAGAACCGTTGAATTTTGCACTTTACACATAAAGAGCATTAAAATGTATATCTAAGGCATTTTTCTATTGAACTGTGGATGCAAAATGAGCATCCGGTGATATCGGTATCATTCAGGATTGAAGGTAAAAAGGCAAAGCAAAGCTGGGATGCTAAACAAGAGCAGACAAAATGGGAGCCATTACAAATGATTAACTCTGAGGTCGAATAGCTTTAGTTAATTTAAAAAAAAAAAAAAAGATGCAAAGCAACTTCGTAGTATGATTCTAGACACAAAAGACAAACATTTGTCTGACTTTCTGCAGTCCAGACCTAACAAGGAGGATTCAAGTCCATGAGATATATAACTGAGGCAGAAAGAAAGTTGGCAAGACAGTGTGTGTTGCATCGTTATGTAACATGGAGCAGGCACTGCATGTGAGCATTCTCAGTAGTTTGAGTCCAAGAGATCCAACAGATGGCAGTTTTCTCAACAGTTTGCAGGATTATTGATGTTACCCCAGTTAATCTCAAGTCTTGTCTAATCGTTTATAAACCAATTTATGATAATGTTTCTAGTTCAAAGGCATGTTGAGAATCAGTAGAGGACTGAAGATTTGCTAGCTGAGCCTTAAAATATAAGTGTGTCATTCAGTTCAGACTTAATGTGCGTATTGCAAAAAGCTTGCTGTTCATCGTCAGTGTGACAAGCTTTAACGTCAGCCAAATCACACGTGTAAACGATATATGCACATACATATGTACATGCACAGTGGGAACTTTACAATACAGACTAAACTGTCCACCTATTTTGAATATATCAATATATAAAGGTACAATAGAGCTGTTTAGCATTCTCTGTGAATTGCGACTCAATCTTGTTATATAAATGATTCCACAGGAATATAATAAAACAGTGTTACTGAAGTCAGAGAGAGTAATGTTTTATTATGGTACTCACAGGCGCTCTCACTGTAATCCATACCAAACCATTTGAAAATGTCTAGTCCTACTCTAACTGTCAGTGAAATTCAAATATCATCCAACACTGAGACAAACCAGCCCTTGATGCTGTGTCTATTTCACAAATCAGAGAGCAGGGGAATGCTGGGAGGGGCCAGTGGTTTCGAAACCTGATTTCCAGAAGCTCTGACCAACTTAAAACAAGCCCCAGTTTGGGTCCATACCACCAGAGGAAAGTTCCAGCTCAGCGCTGCAGTCTGGCTTCTCACCAGCTGCTCAGGCGTCAAATATTATGTGAAGTGCGGCTGGTGATTAGGTCGAGACCAGACAGCCATTGTTATCGGTTAGAACACAGCCTCCAAATATAACCCAAGCACATAGCAGAGGCCGGATGAATCCCAGAGTGCCACCTGTTAATGCTAAAGGTGTGTCCAGATTGATTTTCAGCATGGTCCCTTCTGACGTCTGACGCAGCTCTTTTGCAGGTTCATAAATCTAATGTAACGACCTTCACTCCTTCAGCCAGACGTGTAGCAAATGCACAAGAAGCTCATCGCTCACACACTGCGAGCCTGAATGTGTGCGTAGGAGTGAGCTGAGTGTTTATAAAGGTCATCAAGAGGCCTTAATCTGTCATACATTCTATCTCTCTTTAAGTGTCCTCCAACACGAAGCCGTTAGCTACACACACCAACAGAAAGTCAGCACGAGCTTACAACACACACACACACACACACACACACACACTTTGAAGACTTACATATTAGCTTCACAAATACAGGATAAATTAAACAAATAAATAAAGATATAAAAATCTGAATATATCCTACCTGAAGGCTTTTGCGTCTGCTGTTTCTTCTACGGAGGAGATTTCAGAGTGCTTGGCGTTTTTGTTTTTCTGCTCCCCCTGTGAGCGAGTGTGTTTTGTTGAGATGCTGCTACCCTATGAGGGCTCTGCTTTCTGAACCTCTTTTTCTCTGTCTCTCTCCCTCCCTTCCTCGCTCCCTCCCGCCCTCCACGGTAATAAACAGAGAGCACGTGTCCTCCTGGATGATGCAGCATGAGCGCACAATAAGCGAGAGAGGCAGACAGACAGAGAGAGAGAGAGAGAGAGAGAGAGAGAGAGAGAGAGAGAAAACAAAGGGACTGGAGAAAAAAATATAACTGGGAAGGAAATGGAGGGAAAATATGTGAAAAGACAAAAACAGAAAAGACAAATAAGACAAAGTCTAATAAGAACAAAGAGGAATTAACACCATAATTATGGAAGACTGTTGACTACAAGACAAAAGCAGCCCAATGGTTAATGAAACCCAACCCAGTACCAAAACTGCAAATATGCCTCTCCTAACAGTAAATAGGATTCCTTCGTTCATCTTCAGTGACCTCTTTATTCTGGATCCGGATTCTAATCCAGGAACACTGGACGTGAGGCAGGAATACACCCTGGATGAGATCCCAGTCCATCACAGGGCACCATTCACCCACTCATTTACACTTAGAGTAGTCAGTTCAGCTATTGACATGTTTTTGGCAGGTGGGAGGAAAACAGACAACCAGGAAGAAACCCACGTGGACATGGGAAGAACATCTGAACATGTGAATCTTCACACAGACAGTAAACCAAGCTCATGATCAAACCAGCTGTGAAGCAGCAATGTTATGGCATAGCAGGTATATCTGATATAATATTGTATTGGTATAAATTTGTCTATTTGTTAACAAGATATGTTAAAAAACTAATTGAAGGGGTTCATTTTGGCATAGTGGCATCAAGTTTTACCACATTTGCCTCGCACCTCCGGGGTTGGGGGTTCGAATTGTGCCTGCAGTCTGTGTGCGTGGAGTTTGCATGTTCTCCCTGTCCATCCCCAGTCCAAAGACAATTTGAAAGGTGTTTTCAAATTGTCCGTAGTGTGTGAATGTGTGTACGATTGCACTATGCGATTGGTTGGCACCCCATCCAGGGTGTCCCCTGCATTGTGCCCTAAGTTCCCTGGGATAGCCTCCAGCTTTGTCATAAGATGTAATGTTTATGGTCATCTCTCATGTTACCTGCTTGGATTTATAGTAATTATCTACAGTACTCATGCATCTATAATTTCTAGATTTCTTCAGCAAAAATCTTATAACCTTTTACAGGTTTCTGATAGTCAAAAGTCAGTACTTACTATATTTCCTATGTATTTGTTTCAAACAAAACTCCTTTGCACTTGTACTCTTGCCGGCACTTTCCTGTTGCCCTAAAAATAATCTAAATGCAGAGTTACACTTTAGTAAATTAGCAGCATGTCATCTTGTGCTATCTCACACTATTAAACTCTTAATTCGTCCTCATTCTCATTTCTGCAGCTTGTTCTATAGTAGCCAAAAATGAATCCTCAAACTCTGCTTCTGTTTCTTATTACTGGGATCACTTTTCTGAAATATAGTATGATGCACTATGAATATAAAATGACTGAGCATTTGGCACAAAACATGTTTTAGTGAAAATATTTGCAGTTCTTGCATCACTGTCATCTCTTTTAAAGGAATGGGTTGGCAAGAAAAGAAAATAATTTACGTAATGTTCCTAAATAAACACAGAATGTAGTGGATCAGTCAAGACATGTTTGATGTTCAACGTTTACTTTTTCATTGCATTGCATTTTTGTATTGAAGTTACAAGGCCAGTGTAGCAATCACATAATGGAAGATTTCACCTCAAGTCTTTTTTTTAACAAAGATTATATTTATCAGTACTGTATACTGCTGTAACAGCTGGAGTAGGAGCTCTCCTGGACAAACACTAACAGATGGACACATTACAATTAGTCTCCTCCAAAATCATAACATTTCACTTCTATACGTCACAGTAAGAGTACAAAAAACATATAATAGCTGGGCATACAGTACATAATCCAGAAGATACTTACTTACTTCTTACTTACTTTATTCCGTGATGCTTGTTTAAGCTAAAATAATTAAGCTTTTGTATGATATTAATGTGTGGTACAGAAATAGTGGGCTGATGATAGTCCGACATTTGTGTTACAGCTGCTGCTAATAAGCATCATGATATTTGCCTGACCTTCTGTGTAGCTGGAGGCCAACCAAGCAGTCTCCTGAGGAAAGACGATGATGAATCACAGCTAATCGATGTGTCCTCATTAGATTTCCAGGACATGAGAAACTGTGTGACATTAAGTGTGTCTCACACTACAGCCATGGACTACCATTGCACCTCAGCAGTACTCACCTCAACGCACTTCATATTCTTGTGATTTGCCTGCTAATGCTAGAACAATTACATGTAAATGCAGTTGAAGTGATATATGCTCACTGACCAATTTATTAGGAACACCCGCTAGTTCAATCCTCCAGTTGTGTAGCACCATGCCCAAAATGTAGATACAGGTCAGGAACTTCAGCTAATGTTCACACCAAACATCAGAATGGCACAGTATTTTCCATAAATACCACCATCATACAGCTATGATTCCCTAAACATTCTCAATAACTGGTGCAGGTTTCAAATGACAAGGAACCCTGGCAATTATACACAGTAACATACTTCACTAGTGGTCTATTTTCTTGACGTCCATAATATTGTTTTGATTCTCACTTTGACGATCACTTATGGGATGAAAGTTCAGCAGCACTAAAACCACTGAGCTCTAATTTCCATCCAACCCAAATAAATTTGATGCAAGTAGGCTTTGTACAGGATGTATGTTTATGTGTAACAGTAATGAAGGATGTGTGGTCTGACATGTTGACAGAGAAGGGGGTGATGGGAGATAAGGAAAACACGACTGGCAGTCTGAGTTATCTTTCTTTTGCGTGTCAGAGTCACTGTGTTATTTCAACGTGCTTGAGGTATTAGCTAAGTGTTAAGTAATATTAAGCAGAGCTCCCGAGTTGCAATCACCCTACCGTCAGGAGATCGAGAATTTGAATCCTGATGATGCCACAGCCATCTGTGGCTGGGAGGCAAAAGGAGTAAAATTGGTCGTGATCTCTGGGTGGGGGGATGACATACTCTCTCCACTGTCAATTGCAGTGACACTAGCCAATCTTGGACATCTTTGAGATCATGTATATGGAAGAGGGCATTTGGCAGAGAAACCCTCAACCCCTTGGTTGGTGGCTGTTGCGTGATGAGGGAGAACTAGCAAATGGATTAGAAATGACTAAAATTGGGAGACAATAAAATATTCTGCATGGAAAAGGTGTGTGTGTGTGGGGGGGGGGTCTAAGATCTTTCTACTTTTGTGCTCCAACCTTGGCTAGTGGATACATAGATGGATGGATGGATGGATGGATGGATGGATGGATGGATGGATCTGTATCCTGTGTTTATATGTTTCTGTAAAGCTGCTTTGAGACAATGTCCATAGTTAAAAGCCCTATACACATAAAATTGAATAGAAAAATTTAATTGAATGGATCTCAAACAGACTCTCTCCCCTTTCAATCACAGTGACACTAGCCAATCATGGACATCTGTGAGCTCGTCATCTGTGATCGCAGATAATGCCTTCTTGACTGGTGATTGGGAATTAGCAGGTTGGAAAATATGGGGGGAAAAGTATGAAGCATAAGCAATGCTAGTACATACTCTATGAACTGGTTTACCCTCCAAGTTCACCTGCCTTTGCATTAGATAATTCCTTAAATACAAAAAACCCTGGAACCCTGGCTTAGCATAGCCTGGTTAAATAATAGTGATTATACAGTAATAAAACAAGCAAAATAGAATAAAAACCATCAGATGTTCTAAAATGTTTAATGATAGTTGAAGTTAAGCTGTCACTCACTACTTTTATAGATACAAAATAGAGTTTTTCTTTAAATATAAATGGGTTAGGTTAGGGTTAGGCTTATACTTATTCTCTAGCATGAATTGAGAATATTACATAATAGGCTTTTTTTCTCCCATCACCCACTCAGCAGTATTTAGAGCAAAGAAATCTAATAATCAAGTGCCATTAGCACCATCAGCACCCTGCATACTGCCTCTCACACACAACCACTCCTTCACAGCACCTGTACCAGTATTAGACTCCAACTGACATGCTAAATTTACCCAACTGAGGTGATGAGAGAGGGGTATCATGAATTTTGCTAAATAACAGAATGTTTACAATCCAAACTTGGTTGCCTCTGCCAGGAGGTTACAAGTCAGCTATTAGATCGATCTTTCAAGATAATCACTGCAAACATACATCCAAATCAACAGAGGAATGGTTACAGAATCAATATCTTACAATGTCTTGAAGAGTACATCCACATGCACAAAGTTAAGTATGTAAATAATCATAAAATGGTGCAGAACAAAAGTATTTGCCATATAGTCTGGAGAGTGTGAGATTGCATCTGCTGATGTCGTAGCCATCCATGGCCAGATATGCACGATAGCATAGAGTTGCAATCAAAATGATTCAACCCTCATTGCAACTCAGGTTTATTGTCAAAATTTACAGACTTCTAGCTGTTTGCAATGAATAAATAAAACAAAAGCAATTGAAATAGATAAACACAATGAATGCTTCAAGTGGTTCCCCCAAATTCAACTGAAAATGCAACTTATAATGATTTCTCTAGTTTCAAGAATATTCAACCCCCTGAATAGAATCCCTCACAACAACACAAATATGCAAAACAGGTGTTGTCTCAAGGGCTTCATTAGTTGCACCAGGTGTGCTTGAGCTGGAACACATGAAATACCTGAACTGACTCGGGACAGAGAATATATGAAATACCTGGACGGGACAGAAAAAGGAAGCTATCAATGGCTACAACTAGATTTCTGAGAAGGCAGGTTGTGAAAAACCCTCGAGTGACTGCAAAAGACTTACAGCAAGACTTGGTGGCAACAGGCACTGAGGTTTTAGAGAACACAGTAAGGCGGATACTAAACGCAGAAGCTTTCCATGCCAGAACTCCAAGATGTACACCACTACTGACCCAAAAGCAGAAGAAAGGTCAGCTCAAAATCATATAAATAAACCACAGAATTTTGGGGATCCTGTTCTGTCGCGAAATGAAACAAAACTGGAACTTTTTGGCACGATAGATCAGCGGTATATCTGGAGAAAGAACAATGAAGAAGGAACACTCTGTCCACAGTCAAGCATGGTGGTGGCTCAGTGATGCTCTGGAGCTGCTTTGCATCCTCTGGTGTGGAAGGCAAGAAGGATTCATTGAAGTATCAGGAAATCCTTGGAGAAAACGTCATGCCGTCTGTGAGGAAGCTGAAGCTTGGGTGTCATTGGACCTCAACAGTCACCTGACTTGAACCTCATAGAAAATCTCTGGTGGGATTTGAAGAAGGCGGTTGCAGCACACAAACCCAAGAATATTACTGAACTGGAGGTCATTGCTCATGAGAAATGGGTTAAGATTCCTCAGGAACGCTGCCAGAAGCTATGCATCTCCTTTGCAGAAGGTCATAACAGCAAAACAGTGCTCTACTAAGTACTAAAGAAGGGGTTGCCATGAAGGGGTTGAATAATTTTGAAACTGGAGAAGTCATTATAAGTTACATGTTCAGTTGAATTTGGGGAAACCACTTGAAGCATTCATTGTGTTGAACTATTTCAATTGCTTTTGTTTGATTTGTTCATTGCAAACAGCTGATATTTTGACATTAAACCTGATTTGCAAATTATTTTGATTGCAACTGTGCCTGGCCCTGCTATCTGGGTGGGAAGGATGGTGCTACCCTCTGATCTGTTACTCAGAGTGACACAAGCCAATCATGGGCATCTGTGAACTCATGTATATGAAAGAGGGCATTTGGCAGAGCAACCCTGAACCCCTTGGTTGGTAGTTGTTGTATGATGAGGGAGAAGCAGCTAATGGGTTGGGAATTACAAAAATTTGGAGACAACCTTGGCTAGTGGCAAATGAAGGCAATGGATGGATGGGTGGGTGGATGAATGCTTGGATGGATGCATGGATTGCCTTAAACAAACAGAAAGAAAGAGAGTAGAAAAAGAATGAACCAGAGAAGATGGAAATGAAAATGATAGAGCTGAGAGATACTATATAGGGATGGAGATAATGAAAGAGCCAGAGAAAGAGAAAATGGAAAACAGACAGAATATACGTCGAGCCTCCCACCTGACTAAAACGCTGTGTATTGTTAGCAGCATAGGAGCAGAGAGATTAACAAATGGAGGATGAGTGTGGGTGTGTTAGTGCAGAGCTGTCCAATCCTCACACCTCTTTCTCTCTCTGCCTCCAGGACTGTCTGTTCTTTTCGAAATACAGTATAGACTTGTGTGTAACCTCTCTCTCTCTCTCTCTCTCTCTCTCTCTCTCTCTCTCTCACACACACACACACACACACACACACACACACACATAGGAGCACATACCACCTGATGCTGATTCTTCAATATCCGGCAGCAAAAATCAAATAGCAACATTCACCAATATTCTTCATCACACTTCATCAATTTCAATCAAAAACACTAATTATCAAATTCATGTTGTTTAATATAATTGATTAATGAAGAATACTTGATCTGGGTTGATATATGTCCTCACTAATAACACGTGAAAATGGTGTAGATATTAAAATGTTTTGTTTTTTTTAAAAACAAACAAAAAACAAATCTGTATGATGTGCCTGGACCCCGTTTATGCCTCAGAGGTTCTGGCCAAAGCCCCTGATTTTTTCAAATTTAATAAACACCCCTATCAGAAACCAGCAATATTCCCATCACACATCAACATTCATACCAATATACAGTATAGTCACATCCCTAGTTAAAAATACTGCAGGATCTTCAAAGTCTTAGAACAGTCAGTACAGAGGCATACTGTTACGATCATACAGAGGGAAATCAGATAATCCAATCCACCACATTAGACACATTATACCCTTCTACTGCTCCAACAAAGCCTGTCTACATGAGATGCTAAATATGATATGCAACTCTTCATTTCTCTGGGGTTTGGAGGAAGGTGCCATATCAAAGCATCTAATTTAATGCCAGTGTTTCTCCTCTAGCAATATGCATAATAATCAGCTAATAATACTCATTGTCCTACATATAATACAGTGAAGTGTTTTTCCTTAAGGTTCCAGTTCTCTGGCAATCCTGCGATTTAAACTCACCACAAAACCACCTTCTGGTCACTAGTCTCTTAACTGGTAATGTTCTATCAAGACTGATATAAACCAGTCAAGAACCTGTCTGTCTAAACCGACCAGAGATTGGTGACATCATCAGAGGAGATGAGATGTAGTTTCCTAATACTTAAGAAACTTAATCTAGCTGTAATAACTCAAGGACATACTCTATGGCTTAAGCTGAGTGACAACTTTATGCCTGTACATACTTATTAAACAGAATAAACAGCTAATATATTTTACACAAATAGTAAAATGTCTTGATTCTTGGCTATTTTAAATATCTCCCAGATTTTGTAGTCAGAGATCCCTTTAAGCAAAATATAAATTCCAAATTCCTAAATTACACATTTATTTGATGAACATTACTTTATTGTGTACAATAATATTTCGTTGATTAATTACAGCCATAGAGCTTTTAATTCCTGATGATTCTACTGACAGAACACATGAGGTTGAAGTTGACATTATTTATAGGGTACTTGTTTTTGAGTTACATAAATTTGGATTAGGGCTGAACAGTGGCTTAGTGTTAGCATCATTGCCTCACACCTCCGTGGTTGGTGGTTTGAGTCTCGCCTCTACCCTGTGTGTGAGGAGTTTGCATGTTTCCAAAGACCAAAGACATGCATTGTAGACATCTATACTGTACTCAGCAAAAAAAGAAACATCCTCTCACATTCAACTGCTTTTATTTCCAGCAAATTTCTTAACATGTGTAGATATTTCGCTTAACATAAAACATTCAACAACTGAGACATAAACTGAACAAGTTTCACAGACATTTGACAAACAGAAATGGAATAATGAGTCCCTGAACAACGGGGGGTCAATATTAAAAGTAACAGTCAGTATCTGGTGGCCTCCAGCTGCTTTAAGTACTACAGTTCATCTCATCCTCATGGACTGAACCAGATTTGTCAGTTCTTGCTGTGAGATGTTACTCCACTCTTCCACCAAGGCATTTGCAAGTTCTCCGTCATGTCTGGGGGGGGACACACGGTTACATGTAATTTTCCACTGCAAGGACGATCAGCTGTCCTTCCTGTCTCCCTGTAGCACTGTCTTAGGCGTCTTACATTACAGAAATTGCAGTTTATTGTTCTGGCCACATCTGCAGTCCTCATGCCTCCCTGCAGCAGGCCTATGGCATGTTCACGCAGGTGAGCAGGAAGTCTAGGCATCTTTCTTCTGGTGTTTTTCAGAGTCAACTGTGACATTAGTTGCCTTCCACCTGTAAACTGTTAGTGTCTTAAGGACTGTTCCACAGGTGCATGTGCAATAATTGTTTATGGTTCATTTAACAAGCATGAAAAACATTGTTTAAACCCTTTCCAATAAAGATCTGTAAAGCTTATTTGGATTTCTCAAAATTATCTTTAAAATACAGTCTCCTGAAAAAAGGACGTTTCTTTTTTTTTTTTGCTGAGTATACATTGGCATCTCAAATTTGTCCAAAGTGTGTGATTGAGCCCTGTGATGGGTTGTCACCCTATCCAGTGTGTCCCCTGCATTGTACTCCAATTAAGTTTGGATTAAAACCAAATTAAATTCAAGTGACCAGTCAAACTATAAGAAATAATTAAAATAGCTCTGATTCATTTAAACCTCCCCAACCCCTTGGCTATGATTTCCAGACCCCAGTTTGAGAAGCACTACCCTACAATCAGCATGGCTTAACAAATGACACACCAGAAGATCAAATTAATTTGTGACATAACAGAAAAACTGGGACACTGAAGTCATCACTTTGATTGGTCATTACTTTCTGTAAAAGTCAATAAAATCTGCCTAGTCCAACAAACCGAGGCAGTTCAGACAGTGTGCAGTGATTGCATGATCAATATGCTAGAGGCTAATGTCAATAACTTCCATTACAGCTGACCTCCATTTTATGCATCTGTTTAATGCTTGTATTGTCTGATTGAGGGAGAGAGACGTGGAGATTTGTTTTGCTTATTGACCCAAATGAAAATTTGGACACACACACACTTCCATTCCAAGCTTGGTAACACAGTGCAATATCTGAATGTCACCTTTAATATACAAACCTCAGACGACCCAGCCAAAAGGTCGCTATTCCCCAGATGAACACACACACAAACACACACACACACAGTGTATATGTTACCACTGACACACAAATGTTTCAGTGTAATTTAGTGTTTAAACTGACCTTTAACGTTTCTCTCCTGCACAAGAAGAGACAATAAACACAGTGACACACTAAACACACCCTCTGCTGGCCAAACGATGCAGCTCTTTTTTCAGGGACATTTTGATACACATCTTTAACTATTCAGTTTAGGAAAGATATGCTTTGTAGTAGACACAAAATCGAATATGAAATGCTTTATAGGTGTTTCAGCACGATACTGCTTTTAATCAAAAATGGTTTATTTACAGAAACTGACCAAAATGGAGGCCATGCCTCTAAGGAAAACTCAACCCTGATAAAAAATTTAATGTTTTTATAATGAAATACTTGGGAGGTGTTTAATAAATCTGGTGCTAATTTGTTTGGTGGTGGTGTATTTTTGTTAGTCTCATGAGAAGTTAATGGTAGTTCTCTGCGCTGATATCACAAAGTAAGATTGTTAGCACAGTTACAATCAGACCTTCCAGGATTTCGTGATTTTCATTTTGCAGAAATGAACATAAAATCAAGCAAACTCCACAATATTTGGTAATTATTTTGTCATGACACATCTTGGCCATCACATCTCTTTGATTTTTGTGTGTTGAACATGAGTACAGTTAAAGGTCTCATTTACCAACAATCATCACTGTGAATTTCATGCAATTACAATTTCCCCAAGTCAAGTAATATTCTGCGGAAACATAAAAGAACAAAATTTTTTGAAAAAAGCTGCAGCAAAATCAAGCATTTTTGGCTGTAACAATCACAAAAAGCTCTGCAAAATCCTGTACAGACGGGACAATGGTGTTTAATAAAAGACAAACATTGCACAATATACACAATAAGTGACCCATCCTTACAAAACAGTAAAGGCTTACCTTTATTAAAAGTCATTTAACTTCACAAGTACAATAAAGACAAAGTTCCCTCTAACACAGAACACTCATTCTCTTTCACTCTCTATCTCACACACACAAATCTTGCTCTCTCTGATCAGTCTCTGTTCCAGGCTGCTCAGCCTGTCCATCCCATCTGGCTCTCTCTCTCTCTCTCTCTCTCTCTCTCTCTCACACACACACACACACACACACACACACTCGCTCTGATCTGTGCTTGGCTGCTCATGACTGCAGCTCAGTGATCTTCCTCTTGCGGTAGTTAGTGACGAGGCTGGAGGCGGTGAGCTGTGACGCTCTGCCTCTCTCCCACAGCTGGAAGGCATTAAGGCCGTTCTGGCCAGAACGGAACAGCGCCCTCTCCAGGCAGTCCAGCCGCTCCACAAGCACGGACGTGTCCTCATTATAGGCATTCTGGGATGAGTCCATTGTGCGGCGGAAACGGCTGATAAACGTCTGGATAAAACAGGGGGAAAAAACAGAGGTTGTGTATGAGGGGAGAACTTGTGTCTGGTGCTGTACATTGATAGTTCGGTGACTGTACTGCTCTAACACACCTGCTTGAAAGCGTGTGTGCGTGCAAGCAGAATTTTTTTTTAACAAACTGTGTCGGACTTAGCATACAATGGATGCATACAATGGAGCTACAGTTATTTGTCTTTTTACTAAAAGGAATAATAATAGTAATAATAAAACAAAGACATTTAATTCATATCCACTCCACTGTCCTACGCAGACAGACAGACACACACAGTATGTTGATGGATAGAGATGAACATACAGACTGATACATAGTCAAATCAATAGACAGTTAGACAGGCTGACATGTTTAACCACCTCAAAGTAACCCTGCAATGAGACAGCAAACATACAGGGGCTTATATTAAAGTTGTGCTGTTCTGGGGCTCCCGAGTGGTGCAACAGAAAAGTGTTTACTCCAACATCCAGAGATTAGAAGTCTGAATCCTGATGGTGCCAGAGCCATCCACAGCTGGGAGCCCAAGAGAGCAAAACTGGCCATGCTCTCAGAGAGGGAGAGGTGGCATACTCTCTCCACACTATCAATCACAGCAACACTAGCCAATCATGGGTGTCTGTGAGCTCACACGTGCAGAATGGGGCGGATAGTGCTTTCCTCCGAGTCTATTACATGAGCAGATGTTCAAAAAGATGTAGTCGGTTGGCTTCACATGCCTCAGAGGAAGCACGATAGCCTTCGCCCTCCCTGGTAGGTAGCTGTTGTGTGATAGAACTACCTGATGAGTGGGAACTATCCATGACTAAATTGTGGAAAATCAGGGAAGAATGAAAAATTGTGGTGTTCTTTGTTGTTATGCTTTGTTGTATATATGATGTTAACATTAATGCTGCTTTTTTAATCCAGTCGTGTGCAGGGAATAGTGCAGCAGCGGTCACGCACACATGAAGCTTAATTTCACACCTCAAGTGCATTTTTTGCTGTGAGCTGCATGCCATTAGAAAAGTGTACCTCCACCACTCCAGCTCCACCTGTGCTGAATTTATAAACATGTAAACACAAATCCAGACATGTGTAGGAGCAATCCTGTGGCAATTTTTTTCCCCTTGGAAAAAAACACAGAACGTGTTGGAGACCCTACAGAATGTGGAGAACACAGTATGTGTGAAACCATGTGGATCTTTTTACTCTGGTATAGTAAAAAGTTCTCAATAGTTCTCTATGCTGTAAGTTGGGGGCACGGTGTGTTAGTGTTTAGCACATTTGCCTCACACCTACAGAGTTGGGGGTTTGACTCCTCTGCTTTGTGTGCCCCTGGGTTCTCCATGTGCTTCAGGGGTTTCCTCCGGTTTCCTCTTCTAGTCCAAAGACATCTATTACATTTAGCAGATGTTTTTATCCAAGGCGAGTTACAAATGGGGAAATACAAGCAAAGCGATATATCAAGTGGAGAACAATACAAGTAGTGCTACCATACAAGATTTATAATTGAGTTCTAGAGACGCAAAGTGTGCATGGTTGAGGTGTAAGAGCCAGAGTAAGTTTTATTTATTTAATTTTTTTTAATAATGTGGGGGTCTGCATTTTAGGGGTTAGTTAAGTGCTCACGGAACAGGTGGTTCTTTAGCTGTTTTTTTTTTTGTTTTTTTTTTTAATAGTGACACATTCTCAAAGACATGCATTGTAGGTTCAAAATTGTCCATAGGGTGTGTGAATGTGTGCGTGATTGTGACTCACATCTAGAGTGTTCCCTGCCTAGTGCCACGAGTTCCGTAGGATAAGCTCCCCCCCCGTCCTTTTGCAGGACAAGCGGTACAGAAAATAGTTGGATGTCACAAAGCTCCCACATGTGATTCCATGCTGGTTCACTGCCAAACACCCACCTGTAGGATAGACTGAGCGATCTCTGGGTTCTCTGCATTCTCAAAGTGCAGCATTTGTGATCCCAGGCCGTAGTAATAAGGACCCATCTTGTGAAGATCCACCACGTTGGCGTCGGCACCGAACACTGTCCTCCAACCCTCACGGTAGACTTTAGGCAGCTCCACCGAGATCACATGCCTTTTCCTCTCGTACAGCCCCTTCGCCAACCACATAGGCATCTCCATCTTAGTACCCTAGAACATGCAGACCAAAAGATACGCAGACACAGATTAGAGTTGTATCTTGCCATCTGATACAATACAGTTAGAATTTCATATTAAAAGATACATTTAAACACCAATATGAAACCATTTAGAGCTGTTTTAAATACAATAGCTTGATTTGGGTATGGTATGGACCATTGTAGGGGTGTTACAAAGTGTAGTGTTTCTTTCTGACTCTGCTGTAAAAGCTTGTTTATACTTATTTAAGAGTTTATTGTTTACATTAACACTCGTTTATGATGTCTCCCAAACTTTGTCTTTACTTTCTTTTGGGAGGGTTAAAGTCTTCATTAGGGGTCACGCACACCACCACAACCCTCATATCATTTACACTCACAATTATATTATACTGCAGAACAGTCAGACTTGGAATTTGTGGTAGCCTATAACACGCGTATAACAAACTCCAAAGTCTAAGAAACTAGCTATTATTAACTGAACTAGCTCTTACTAATCAGATATTTCAGCTTCACCTCTGGTATATCGTGTGTTTCGCCCGCTTTCTCCAGGAATCCGAGTTTGGGGAATGCTGTGTCAGTTCTGCAGGGAAGCCGTTCATGTGACAGCAAAATGTCGTCGAGGGAAAAGAAATTCTCCTCCATCCCGACCCCCGGAGGAACAGGCATATAGGACTGCGTGTCCATTAGCTACAGTTAGATAAAAACAAACAACAGCTACACCAAAGTAAAACAACAACACACAAACAAGCAGTAATCAGACTAAACCGAAGTGTCAACACTGAGTTTGGCGCGAGACTTCGAATTGTCAGGGGCATGCGTCGATCCACGTGCACATCGAACAGACAGACAGACAGCGCTAATCGATAACAGAGTCATCGCTTCATCTAACGAGCCACTGCAGGAGGCAAAATGGATCCGTATTAGATTTACACACACACACACACACACACACACACAGCAAAATAAAACGAGTACCAATTTTGTTAAATATCTTTTCTGACTTATCGAGTCGGTATAAAACATTTTAGTTTCCCAAGCATTCCTTTATCAACAAAAATTAAAGGTTACAGAAAAATGTTTGTATGTCGGTAAAGAAAGCAACGAATTTGGAAACAGCACCGGTAAGCCCCTACACTTCAAAAAAAAAACAACAA
This sequence comes from Ictalurus punctatus, assembly GCF_001660625.3. Taxonomy (NCBI): domain Eukaryota; kingdom Metazoa; phylum Chordata; class Actinopteri; order Siluriformes; family Ictaluridae; genus Ictalurus; species Ictalurus punctatus. Next base: position 18,239,590 of record NC_030423.2, read on the forward strand.
CAACAACAACAACAAAAAAAAAAAAACACACAATAGAATCCCTCATAGATTTCCATAATGGTTTTAATGGTTATAATAGGAATTGTATTGGTTTGAATGGAGACTATAATGATCTCTGCGGGCAATAGATATAACATGCCTCCAATAGAAAGCAACAATTTACCAATAGAGACCAACTGGTAAACTGTGGCTTTCTATTGGTGGTATGCTACGTCTTTTGGATACCATTAAGGACCTATGTCTTTAATGTGTCGTACTACATAATGGAAATCAATTGGTAATGGTTTTAATGGTTAACAGCTGGTGGTTTGTAACGGCATTTGTAGTGGAAACCATAAGAATTTCTGTGATGGTTTTTGCTGGGATTTTTTGTTTCATCAGGGAGATCACTTTTGAGACAAAAACATAACTGAGGGCTGCTGGGTTTTGCATGCAAACAAGAAGCAAGAGCAACAGTCAAATTCTCCAGAAGAGCTGTGGTAGTCCTGCAAAAATTGTACCTGAAACTTCTGATGGTTTATTTATTTAACAAATCAAGGGGTTGTCACACCAAATACTACTTTTGATTAGTTTATTACTGTTTACTGCATTTTAGTGTATTTTTATATAGAAATGTATAGTTTCATTATTTCTTAAGGCATTCTGCAGTTGCCAAAGACTTCTGCACAGTACTCTATGTATTTATTCTCAAAACTATATGGAGAGATTTATTTAGACTCTGCAGTTGGACCCTTTGGCCAGCAGATGTCGCCGTTTTCACACGAATGCTATTGAGGTTTTTTTTTTTTTTTTTTCTCCATTGTCGCGGAATATTTTAATCCGGTCCACAGGTTCCCAACCCTTGTCCTGGTGTACCACATGCCCTGCACATTTGAGTATTTTCGTGTAATAACACACCCAATTCAATTGAGCAAGGGTTGCTAAATACACTACATGGCCAAATGTTTGCAGACACATACGTGGTTCTTCCCCAAACTGTTGCCACAAAGTGAAAGTTTTTGTTTTCTGTAGAATCAAGAATCTCCCTTTACTGGAAACTAAGAGGTCAAAACCTGTTCCAGCATGACAGTGTCCCTGTGCATAAAGCAAGCTCCATGTAAACATGGTTTGGTAATGTTGGAGTGGTTGAACTCTAGTGTCCTGCATAGAGTCTTGACCTCAACCACACCGAACAGGTTTGGGGTGACCTGGAACACCGACTACACCCCAGATCCTCACCCAATATCAGTGCCTGTTCTCACTAATGATCTTGTGACTAAATCCCCACAGCCAGGCTCCAAAATCTAGTGAAACGCCTTCCCAGAACATTGGAGGTTGGTCAGGTGTTCACATACCTTTGGCAATATTGTAAAGTTGAATCAGGTTTGTTGGAAGCAGGGAAAGAACTAATATGTGCAGGTAAAGGGGATGCTCCAGGGCTGGGAACCTGTACTTTAAATAATTTGTATTGACATGAATTGTGACACATCCTAAATACTGCATTCTGATTGTAAAATAGTTTCAGTGATGTTTGCGTGAAAAGGATCTGCGCTATGTTATGTACAACAAGTAGACTAAGATATTCTGCAATTCTATGAGCTGTATTTTAGAGTCAAAAGCACACATGCAACTGTATATGAACTATTTCAAAGGATTAAAATTATGTATTAAAACTAAGTCACTCACTATCTGTATACCTGTATATCTGTACTAGTATAGTCCTGCTGTTCACTTACTACTGCACCATATTAATATTCCTGTATATCAGTACAGTCCTGTATATTTGTGGATTGTGATTTTTGTATATCACTTTGGTGGCACTGAGCATCCATAACTCAGGAGTTTATATATATATATATATATATATATATATATATATATATATATATATATATATATATATATATATAAAAGCTGGATAATTTGGAGATCACTTGTATTACTTCGTTTTCCCCCAGAAGTAAATGCGTTCGTTTGTTTGTTTGTTTGTTTTATTGCATTCCATTCCTATACTTCCATATCGATGTGGTCTCCAACTCGCGCATGCGCACTAAACGGACCAATTTTTAACCACGCTGCCGAATCCGCGCATGCTCAATAAAGCATCTGTCCAATCTGGCGGTTGGTAAATCTGCGCATGCGCAGTAACCGTCTCCCATTGTCTACCAGCAACAGCGGCGCCACGGCGGAGAGCTCGCGAAGCGCACCTGGACGTAATCGCCGCCGGACGTGCACACACACTCATACAGGCGCATGTTGAGTGACATACGCTTCCACATGTCATGGCCTAATATTCCGAGTTTATTCGACTTGAAATGAACGAAAAGGGAGAAGAGAGCGTTCTCAGTGTGCTGCGGATTCGTCCTCAGCGCCGCGAGCTTTGTCATCGTTTCTGTCGTGATTTTGTTCAGCCTGTCCTGTCAGTCACTTGACGAGGGCGTGCGTTGGTGTTTCCGCTCCGTTACATCTCAGCTGGCCTTCCGTCTTTGTTTTATTAACCGTGGAGGTGAATTCTCCATGACTCCATGATCCGACCGAGAAAACGGGCTCTCGCGTCTCCCGGACACAGCTGCTTCAGTCAGACTTGACAACCCGGATTTTTTTTTCTTCTTCAGTCTGATTGTTTTGTCGGGGTTTGTTTGAGGAAGCTCGGAAGAAAAATCCCCCTCATTCGAGGGGCGACTCGACCCCTTTAATTTCCGCCACATCCCCACCCGTGGTCCCCACCCCCGTCTTTTCCCGGAACCCCGTTTTCATATGGGGGGTAAGCAGAGCACGGCGGCCCGGCCGCGGCCCCCGTTTCCCGGCGTCTCTACAGACGACAGCGCGGTGCCGCCATCGGCCCACTTCGGTCACTTCCGGACGGCAGGGACGATGGGGCTCCGCAGCCGCTCGGTGAGCTCCGTGGCAGGTATGGGCATGGAGCATAACGGCCCGGTGCCCTTCGGTTTTTACACCACCACCAGCGCAGCCACACAGGCCGCCCCGCCCAGAGCCACGGAGCCGGACCGGGCCGCGGCGGGACAGGGCTCCGGCTCGGGCTCGGACTCGGTACGCGCTCACGGCTACCGCGAGACAGGCGGGGATGGGCGGCACACGGACGGCGTGCTGTACCTGGGCTCGCGGGGATCACTGGCGGACACGCTGCCTCTGCACATCGCGCCCCGCTGGTTCAGCGCACACAGCGGTAAGCAGTATGCATCATCATCATCAATATCACCTTCATCAACACACTGACAACATGGCTGTCAAATACATGAGCTCATCTCTATATGAGACAACTGTGTCTCCATCCCGATCCCTTAAATCTTTCCTGCACACACACCTGGACACGACATGAGCTCATTATCACACACTCATCAGGTTAAACCGGGTCTGTCTGAGTTGGATGAATGCTAAAACACGCAGTGCACTCATAATTTCCTGCTTTTTAATCATGCTTTTTCTTTTTCTCAGGTGCGTTAAACTGGGTTAACATTAAACCAGTGTTTTGCATCACATTTCAGTATTCCTCCTGCTCAGAAAAACCCAGTTTACCTGCATATTGAGTTTGGAGTGTAGTGGTTAACTGTGTTTTCATTACGAACAGGTCATTAGGGATGGACGATATAGACTTAAAAGAGTATCATGATATTTCATGGTATTTCTTGGGGTAATGATATAAATGACAATTATGCAAATGGTAACATTCAACACTTTCCTTTTGGCCATGAGTCACATCTGCATACGGTCTTGAGAGCCATGCAAACACAAACATTGATTAAGCAAAACTTAATCCTGACTATCATTAAATACTAAACTATGCCAATTAAGTAGGCTAAAAAATGGAATATGAAATTTGTTCACAAATTAAATTTCCAGTGCAAATGCAAACACTAAAACTGACAGGATTCATAATCTAACCTCTGCCTTCTGCCATGCTTGTTCACATTCTGCATGTTGCGGTGCATAAACACATAATCTGCGATATCGCAGGATGGGGAGGAATTGTACAGGTATATCATGGACGATACGATATGGCACAGCGATACGAGTAATTTATTTGGATATTAAGATCTCTATGTCCTCATCCTGTCTGAAAGGGTTTCTCTGGGTTCTCTGGTTTCCTCCCAGTTCCCAAAAATATGAATGGAGATGGATTTACTACATTAAATTGCTACTGTGTTTGTGCATGCATGCATGCGCGTTTCATCCGAGCATCCCATCCAAGGTGTATTCCTGGCTCATGCCCAAGTGTCAGTTTTCCCTGGGACAGGATAGGCTCCAGCTCCAGTAGAACTCTTGCCACGATAAAGCAGTTACTGAAGAGGATTGAATGAAGAAAGCAGATGTATTGTTAGAAATTAAATGTTGTGTATCGTGCAAATGGCTTAAATGGTTGCATTATCAGTACGTACAGGATTTTGCTTTTTTTTTTTTTGTTCTATGTTTATTGGGCCAAAATTGCTTGATTTTGCTGCGCGGTACTCTTGTTTGAAATACATGAATTGCAGAGGGGTTTGGTTGAATAGCGATGATGTCACATGACACATCTTGACCCAAATCTGTGGAAGTTTTGAAAAATTGCAAGCTCCTCAAGTTTGCAAGTTTCCTTGATTTTGCAAAACCTAATGCAATTTTAGAGTTTTTAAGAAAAATTCATTTTAAAAACCTTAGTCCCTTAGACATTTCTCACCATGAAAATAGCCATAGAATCTGTCATGGCATTAAAACACAAACAAACAATAATTGATTTTGCATCAATTTCTGCGATTGCACAATCCTGGAGGGACTGTATTTCACTTGAATAATTTACAATTCACTTGTAAAATATAAATTTGTAGTATCTTCTAACATTTTTTCTGTGGTAATATATATTCCAAAAAAAATTCACATAATGCAACCAGGTTTATCAGCCATCAAATCCTGAGTTCTTTTATCATAATAAGAGTAAAGGTCCGTGACAATCGGAATCTGATTCAACTTTTTGGTCAGGATGTGTGATGAACTGTAAAGGCAGTATTGGAGCAAATAAGCAATGAGTCTGGCAAAAAAAAAGATGACCAATATGAGGACAGAAGTACTAAAGAACCAGGATTGTGCAACACAAGCATATGAATACAGTCGTATGAGACTAAGCAGATGATAAGCATTGCAACCCACTTCCTGTAATTCTGTGTTTCTGTGTTCTGGTTCTCGATTCTCCTTGCACTGCACACAGAAGTGTTTTTCCTGCCCTAACCTCGTGAACGAATAATGATTTGTGTCAGGTGTCATAACAGTGGGGGTAAAGAAGCAGGATTGGGCAACACGTCTGTATCAGACATACAGTCATGTGGGACTTAAGTGGATGAGCATGGCTTACTGCTCAAGTCCACATTTTAGTGTTTGTCCTGCTTTAACAGGGCTCCAGCATGCTATGCATGAGACAAATGATTCAGTCATTGTGCTTTTCTGTTGTTAAATCATGAAAGACCACAGTGCTAGCAAATCCCATCACTCTGGCAGTCTCTCACCCCCCCCCCCTCCCCCCCCCCCCCCCTTCACTGGGTCTAAATTAAAACACATTTTCTACTTTTTCATATTATTATTTTTTTTTTACTAGTTGTATTATATAATTTATTAAAATATTTCTAATCCTACATATTGAACACAATCGGTACTAATAACTAAAATCGAGTATTGCTGAATGTGATTAGACAATTCTAGCTAACGTTCTCATCTGCAGAACACTGTAGTTAAGTGTACCTTTTCTTTATACTTCTAATCAATGCCACACTTGGCACTGTTCTTATATCTAGTACTTCATCAGGCTTCAGCAAGGACTTCACTTTGGAAGCACGGACAAGCAAAAAAGCTGTGAAATTAGCCATAGCCAGAAGAAAATTCTTGCTTGCTAACTTGCTGGAGCTGGTTGCTAGCATGGCACATGATGGTTTAGTGGTTAGCATATTTGCCTCACACCTCCAGGGTTGGAGGTTCGATTCCCAACCCTTCCCTCTGTGCGTGAAGTTTGCATGTTCTCCCCATGCCTCGAGGGTTTCCTCTGGGTACTCCAGATTCCTCCCCCAGTCCAAAGACATGTGTTGTAGGCTGATTGACATTTCCAAATTGTCCGTGGTGTGTGAGTGTGTGCAATTGTGCCCAGCGATGGGTTGAACCCTGTCCAGGGTGTTGTCCCCGCCTCTTGCCCTGAGTCCCCTGGTATAGGTCCCCTGGTATAGGCTCCCCGTGTTCCTATGTAGGATACAGTAGATGGATGGATAATACTAGACTCCTGAAAAGCGTTGAACCATGTTGCCTCATTGTTACAGTATGGAATGATTTGTAGTCAGTTTAGGAACTCTATCCAGGCTATACTCTTGCCTCACGCCCAGCGTTCCTGGGATAGGCTCCACCGTGACACTGAAGGTAAACTGGATATTGAAGATGAAGGATGAGTAAATGAACTTGAAGTTCTGGTTGGGGAAACCTTTGATCCTGGTTAAGAAATCCTTTGAAAATAAAACACATTTCCCTTAGAAAATTTCTCTGAAAAAGAGCTCATATTACTGAACCTGTGGAGGCAGATCGAGTGAGTTTTGACTTGACTGATGTCAGGGAACTATGGAAAGTTGTGGTTTCTGTTTATCCTCTGTCCTGTCGGCTCCTTAAGAAGACCTTTGTGAAAAAGTGAGCTTGCTAAAGCAGGGGGAATAACTAACCAGTGATTTCTCAACTCTTACACGCCTGCTAAACCTAGCCGTTGACTGAAGGCTTGAGACTGTCATGTTTGAGCAAGAAAAAATGTGCAGAAGATGACTAAAGGATCAAGCTTGAGAAATACTGACATAGGGAGTAAGGGGGTCAGGGACATATTCTTATGCTGTGCTTAATTCCACATGATGGAACATCTATGGGATGGTTTCCAAACCCTTATCCCTCTGTTCCCCTGTACGGCACATATTTTGTGTTTTCTTGCTCGAACACACCTGATTCTTGTTGTCAGTTCATCAACACGTCTTACATGAGGTTAACACACCTTTTGGGTGTGTTAAAACTAGAAAAACACTAAACTGTGCAGCATACCGAGACGCCAGGATCAGGTTTGAGAACTGTTGGGTTTCCCATGGCTCAAGCTGAGCCACAGCTCCCTTCGGTGCTCGTTACCAGAACCCAAATGAGCTCTCCGGAGAGACATGAGTCGGATGTCAACATGTCCGAGTTTGTTTTCCTGACTCACTTCGACAAAGGTCACGTTTTGCTCCATTCCGAGGAGCTTGAGCTCAGTTGGTTAGTCATAAATGAAGCTGCAGGTGAGGCAGTCATCAGGTAGAACGTCGTCATGTTTCTTCGACTAGAACAGCGTTTCTGAAGTGGTTGAGGTTAATTAGGATTAAGCTGTGGGGTTAGAGAGTGTAAAGGGTGGAGTACAAACCTCAGGCATTGAAGATGCTCTTATTTACTTTAATGCAAATTATAATTCCTGTGTGTGTGTGTGTGTGTGTGTGTGTGTGTGTTGTCACTTATCCTTTTGAATTTGTTAGACATTTGCACTGTTAATTTAATCAGTTTTGTGTCTGATAAGATTAGTATCTTATCAGATGCTTTGTTTATATAAGATTTACATATGGTCTTGTTAATTCAGGTATTATAACAAGAAATTTACCTAATTAAAGGTACCTGATGACAGCATACTAGGATAATCAGTTACATATGCAGAGGTATACATAGAATAAATTCATTCATTCACTAGGAAAGTGGACGGTCCAGTGTGCTGCCCAGTTCCAAATTTTGGCTGCCTGGAAACTGAATTGACTAGGCTAAAATTATGGTTATAGCTAACATAATGTAATAATGCATAGCCAGCTAGTTATTTAGTAAAATGCCTTTATGCAGACTAAGGTGAACGAAGCCGATGAATTCCTTGGGAGGGGACGACTGTGTAGGCACAGACCTCATCCTCATCTAATAATGTTTTTGAGGACAAAATGTCACGAAGTCGATGATGAACAGTGACATTGCAAAACTATGAAAGCACATTTTAAACATGGCTACAAAATGAATGATATATTTTTTGCAAAAGTCACGAAGTTGTTATTTTCTCTGGCTGTTGAACCTACTTGTTCACCAGGTAACCACAATTTAAAAAAACAAAAAGCAAAACTAAAACTTGGACACACAATCTGCTTTTTTGATAAGCGGTACAGGAAATGGATGGGTGGATGGATTGAATGGTTTGGGATATGCGGGCAGCAAGGATTGTCTGTTCTGCAAAGAGAACTGGAGGTATAGTGCAAAGAATCATGAGCTGTTTTATTCTGTGTGCCACCAGGTATCATGTTGTGTTTATTTTATATTTATAATTAGTCTGCAGCAAGGAAGTCAGCGCTAAACTCGTGTCATATGCATTCAGTATTAGAGAAATGATTTGTCACACAAATGATTGAGAAGTGTCTGGTCATAATACCCACCTCGCATCTAAATACTGCCCTTCATGAAATTTATCATAATATCGTATAGTGTAATGAGAGTATAAGAAATGATCATGATATGAAATTCAGTTTTGGCTGATGCCTGTTCCGTGCTTGATAATGCATTCCATACTAGTATACTTGGTATGGATGGTGCCTGAGAGAATAGCTTTACTGTTCAAAAGGCCTTTCTACTGTGAATTCGAGCCAGCGACTTGAGCCGGTGTCTCGCTGTTCCCCTTCGTCATGCGCAAAGTAAACACCGTCTCGCCAGTGACCATGCTTGGAAAAGCTCGAGTTCATCTCTTCAATATATCACAGATGCAACTTGATTTTTCTCTCTGGCGTGTTTTAACGTGCCTCTCTCGCTATTGAGTCTGAGAGCAGCATCCTTGAGGAGCACGTCCTTATCTTGCCTTATGAACAGGACAGCTTTTATCTCAGGAGCACAAACACTTTCCAAAAATGCAGCATCCTAGAAAACAGGGGCATTGATTTTAGAGCTACATTCTTGGCTTTTGAGTAATAAACACATGTATCATCCTGAAGTTGTGTAGGCAGCCAAAGTAGGCAAATTCTCCAAGGGTCCCTGTGTGATTGGGTGGCATTTTACCTGAACAGTTAGTTTAATAGGCATCATGTTCACGATGGCCATCTGTGTCGGTATACATTCAAGGTTGTATAGACTGGTCAGTTAATGTTCACTAGTCTTTGGTATTTAGATGTCGATTAATCGGGGCGGTGGCAACAACAGTAGCAAGGCAGATGGTAAAAAGAGAGGTGTGTAAATTAATTTTGTTAGTTTGAAAATATTTGCGGGGAATTCTACAGGCAGTTGCACAATGTGTAAGACAATGCTGGGAAAAGTGCCATGGGTTGCTCTTCACTATCCAGTCCCACTCAAGCCACTTGAATGTGATTGTCACAGCTTGATTAAAGCTTGCCAGAGGTGCGAGCTGACCAAGACCAATCCAGACGTGAAGATTCAACTCCTGGGTCATTATCAACCTGGAAAAAACCTCCTTGATGCTGCTATAGACATCCTCCATTGAAGGAAGACTGACGTGAACTTCCATGCTGTGTGATCTCATTGCCAGAATCAGCAATTTCAGCTGAGTCACATCTGCCAGGTTATACACGAAATATGGAAATATCATTTGTAGGCTGTGTATGGCTGTTGGTTGAAGTTTGGTTTGGTGCCGTCTTTGCTGTTGTTTTAGTGCACTAATAATAATTTAAAAAAAAAACATGCTTTAACTATGAAAAAGTTTGCCAGTTAGCAACCATGTTAAATTACTGGTTGACTTGTGAAAATTAATTAGGTTGTGCAACCCCTGTTACACATCATAGCCTTTAGCAAGTTATGAAGATGATTTTTGTTTATTCAGTCCTGCTCGGCAGATTATCAACTTACCTCAGGTTAGATCCCAAACTAACAGCAGCTAATTTTCTGCTACTTTAGACAAGATGAATAATATGTGCTGAATAACATGGTTAAGTGTCCTGGAAAAGTCATGGAAAATAAAATTTCATGCCCCAGACCTCGTAAAAGTTTTGCAGTGTTATAAAATATCTATTAGGATTTGAAAAAGCCATAGAATTTATTATTAGTGTCAATATTTTCATCATACTTTAATGTAGTGTACTTTGGTCTGACATTAAAAAGAGACATGTACAGCACAGGGGCCCAAGGCGACTCTAATGTAGCACTTCTGAATCATGCAGAGGGAAAAATTTTGTCATAAACATTGTTTTTAAGTGTGGAGAAGTCATGGATTTGTTTATTTTGTTGGTTCAAATATTTGGAAATCCTATAGATCTCTAGTGGTAGTCTTTAACAGGTTTCTCACTTCAGCTTTGGGGTTGTGTTAAGTTAGCCAGCTAATTTAACCACAGAATGAATGAATGAAGAATGAATGAAGGTCTACAAAAAGAGAGAGCTACAGTATTTCCTATTTTTCATAGATTTATAAACACATACTGTTCGCAAACCATATATGGGTCTTTCAGTGATTGTCTAAGGCTCAACGACGGGAGAAAAAAAAGGATCATGAATCACGGAAGCTAGTGTGTTAATTCAATTAAAACTCTACATATTGCACATTTAAAAATATTACATAATTCATAATCCATGCCAGTTTGTCATGTATACACCAACCAATCGCAATTGGGCACAACAAGCTCACAATGTTTAATGGAGTGGTAATTTCCTGGTAAATTCGTAAATGGTTGAAAATTACATAGCCAGTCTGTTTTCAGTTTTTTTAACAAAGATGAAACGGCTAAAAGGAAAAAAAGAGACGTTCGTATTGTTCTTTCCAGTCCGAATGAACGGATGGATTTTCATATTTGGAAGTCATATTAATGGTAAGTAGTGTTCAGTTTACTTTTACTTACGTACTGCATCTTGTATTGATTTACCATTTGATAAAATTATCAAAGTTCGGTAAATGAAGTCAAAGTGCTACCTAGAGGTGAAGTGCAGGCTGTTGGGTCAAGAAAACAATGTGAAATGGCGGTTACAGTTTGGCCACTTTTTTTTTTTTTTTTTTTTTTTTTTTTTTTTTTTTTTTTGTAATTTATGCAATAATAGTAAAGATAATAACTTTAATAATAAGGAGACGTATGTAAATTTCCTACACCGAGAAGGACATATTTGGTGCTGATATAAATTTAGGATACCTCAGGGGCCTTCCAAATGGGACACCTTCGTAGTGTGTAAATGCAGTCTAGCTAGGGAACTGCCTTTTGATTGGAATGCAATGTAAGCTTGACTGATGTAGTATTTGTTTATTTATCCTTTCATACCTCCTTGAAAGTGATTTAAGTATGATATTGTGCAGTTATTCTGACATGTTTAGTATTTATATACGTAAACACCCAGTTCAGTTTGCAAATCTCAGCTCGACTTGGGTCATGTTCAGATGAAGGCCTGCTGTTATTCACAGTAAAGACACGGCCAGATGTTCGTTCAGTGAGTCCCCTGTGTACGTTCATGAAGTCTCAGGGCCAAATAAAGACAGAAGTGATTGTCCTATGTCTTTTTAATTAGTCTCCTGCACTAGGCCAGAGTAATCGCTTAGTGATGATTACAGTAAGTAATGAGTCTTGTGGGCCGTTTCAGTTTTCAGTCTGGGTCACCAAGTCCAAGCGTATCGATCGCAGTGGAGATGATTCTGCTTTTCTGTAGCTTTAGCTGTCATGCATACAGTCATTCTGAGGTTTGTGAAGTACGTAAACAGTCAGGTTAGGAGAGAGTGGTATGATTTTGTTCCAATTCTTTTTTTTTTTTCTTTGTTTTTTAAATAAAAAATGTTCATATTCGTTCATTAGTGTTGATGTTTTGGGCTTAATAAATATCACAAGGCATATTGTGCATCATGATACTTATCAGGTTTTGCAAAAGATTTTCTAAGGTTATGCTGCAGAGCAGTACTTCCACACAAAAATACACTATGAAAAATGCTTGCTTAATATAACATAAATTAAGTAAAGTGTTAGCTGTTTATTACTTAGTGGTTAGCACATTTCCTCCAGGGTTGGGGGTTCGAATCCCGCCTCCACTGTATGAGAGTGGAGCTTGCATGTTCGCCCTGTGATTCGGGGGTTTCCTCCAGGTACTCCCGTATCCTCCCGAGTCCAAATATGCATAGGACGGATTGCCATGCGTTGTAGGCTGATTGGTATCTCTAAATTGTCCGTAGCGTGTGAATAAGTACGTGAATGTGTGTGACTGGGTGCTGCAATGGGTTGGCAGCCTTGTGCCCGGAGTTCCCTGGGATAGGCTCCAGGCTCCCCCACGTCCCTGTGTAATATAAGCTGGAAAGAAAATAGATGGATTTGCTCAGCAATGTTTGCACCTCTGATAATTGAACATTTGTTTTAGACTCTTCACCCAGGCAAGTTCACCATCTAATGTTTTCAGTGTTTGAAAACACATGCTGTTGTATTTATTCATATAACCAACTAAAATAAGTCACTTTTGAAAAGACAGACAGGTATTTGGTTCTGTTGTCTGTATTTAGCTGATGGTGAGGTCTGCCACGATAAATTATATGCATCACAATGTGTGGGATCAATAACAAGCTGCCAGCAAATATGTCTAATATATAACCGTTTTAATGCTTAACTTAAACGAAGGAACTTTTGTTCCTGTACAAAATGTTAACCTCTGATCAGAGGTATTGTATTGTTATGGTATTGATGTTATTTGGTCATACTGACCAGCCATATTAGTTTATGGTTTGGGAAATGGGTCGAATGATTGCCCTATTCTGTCAGGATAGCGGGTGTCCCTTCCCTAGGCACATATTTTGACCATATCTGGAGTTTCAAAATATGTTTGCAGGATGGGGGGGTAATTTTATTTTATTAAGTTTTATTCACCACTTCTTGTCCTGTACAGGGATTTGGTTTGGCACGTTGGAAGCTGCTCAACAGAACACATTATACTATTCTATAAATATACAATACTCAAGGGGCAAAAAAATCTCAATACAAATCATAACTAACATTAGACACAAATGGATAAGACTCATTTTAAGCCCCATAATTTCATAATTAGCTTCCTACTTTCTTGAACACCAGAAGAAAGAGCAATGCTGGGTTTTCCAGTTGTACTTAAGGTTTTGTTCTGCCTTTTTATGACAGAACTTTAGTAGAAGCAGGTCACGTCAGGTAATTGGCAATATGCTTTTGTCTGCTGCCAGCTTTACCCCACCCAAGAACTTGAAATGACTTCTTCGTCTTTTCCTTATGAGCAGTGATGAGCGAAATTGCATGTAGCTAGTATTGTAGCATTAAAAAAAACATTAGAGCAAAGAAAGAAATAGGAATTGGCAGACTGGCTGGTTTTTGGTGAGATAATTGCAGTTCTGGGCAGTCACCCCAGACGTCTACACAGAGTGTTGGAAAAGGTCGGCCTGTAGTTAATTAGCACACAGCCATCACTGAGCCATCAGCATGATAATAGACAGTAAAATGTGAGCACAGTGAAATGTTTTGGGTTTTTTTTTTTTTTTTTTTTTTAATTTTGCACTGTTGCAATATGATGGATGCCATGTTGATCAGTGTAGCATTTTAAACTACTGTACTTCATTTTGTCACTTTCAGTGAACTCCGCTTGTTTTGTAACCTTCAGCTGGCTTCCATTAACAATGGAATGTTTATTCAGAATTTAGACGTTAATAATAGGATTAGTCTATTAGTGCAGAATAGTACATTTATTTACATACATTTTTGCTATAGTGGTATAAGTATGGCTGTGGCAGTATGATCAATCAGCCATAACATTTAAAACCACTGACTGGTGACGTAAAAAACATTGATTATCTTGTTACAATAGCACCTGTCAAGGGGTGGGATATCATAGTCAGTTCTTAGAGTTGATGTGTTGGAAGCAGGAAAAATGGGCAAGCGTAGGGATCTGAGTGACTTAAACAAGGTCTAAATTGTGATGGCTAGCTGACTGGGTCAGAGCATCTCTAAAATGCCAGGTCTTGTGGAGTGTTCTTGGTATTCACTGGTTAATATCTACCTAAAGTGGTTGAAGGAAGGAAAACCGGTGACAGGGTCATGGGCACCAAAGGCTCCTTGAAGCATGTGGGGCGCGAATGCTAGCCCATCTGGCCCGATCCCACAGAAGAGCTACTGTAGCGCAAATTGTTGAAAAAGTTAATGCTGGCTATGATAGAAAGATGTCTGAACACAGTGCATCACAGCTTGCTGCGTATGGGACTGCGTAGCTGCAGAACAGTCGGAGTACACTTGCTGACCCCTGTCCACTGCCGAAAGCACCTACAATGGGCATGTGACCATCAGAAAGGGACCTTGCAATGGAAGAAGGTGGCCTGGTCTGATGAATCATGTTTTCTTTTACATCATGTGGATGTCCGGGTGTGTGTGCATCACTTACCTGGGGAACCGGTGGCACCAGGATGCACTATGGATAGAAGGCAAGCTGGTGGAGGAGGTGTGATGCTCTGGGCAATGTTCTGCTGGGAAACCATGTGGATGTTACTTTGACACGTACCACCTACTTAAACAGCAGTACACCCCTTCATGGCAACAGTACACCCTAATGGCAGTGGCCTCTTTCAGCACCCTGCTACACTGCAAAAATTGTTCAGGAATGGTTTGAGGAACTTGACAAAGAGTTCATGGTGTTGACTTGGCCTCCAAATTCCCCAGACCCCAATCCGATCGAGCATCTGTGGGATGTGCTGGACAAACAAGTCTGATTCATGGCAGCCCGACCTTGCAACTTAAAGCATCTGCTGCTGGTGTTTTGGTGCCAGATAACACAGCACACCTTCAGAGGTCTTGTGGAGTCCATCCCTCGACGCTTCAGAGCTGTTTTGGTGGCACAAGGGAGATCTGCACAATATTAGGCAGGTGGTTTTAAAGTTTTGGCTGATTGGTGTAAAGTACCCTCGGTGAGGGATAGATGATCGCAGCTGCTGGTTTTCTCAACACACTTGATAATACACTGCCGCAGTTTTTTGGGACTCTGCAGAGTACCAGAGCTGAAACTGACAGCAATAGAGGAACAAATTATTCTGGTTCTGTGGAAGGTTGTGTAACACACACACATGTTTCTCACGTGATCTCAACTGATTTCAATGTGCTTTCCTTGTGATTAGATTTAGTCATCCTCTGTGAAAAGGTAGCTTGTGATATTTGTGGGATTCAAATCTCCCTTTTAAGTGACACGATGGTGCTCCTTATAAACCGCTGGTAGCTTGTCCATGGTGACAGAATAGGAATTCCTACTAAGCAGTTGAATGACAATTGTTGTCCGTCAACAAATCTAGAAATTCTCACACACCACCTTTTTCTTTTTATGAGGGATGACAATGAAACATCTGCAATCCAATCTGTGGCAGCACAATTCAGAAATATAGGTCACTCGCCATTTATTTGCCGTCTCTTCACTTCTCCATCTGTCTCTCCATCTTTGTGTCTCTTTTTTCTTTTTTTTCTCTTTATCACAGCACAATAGATAAAACATCTATGTCAAGCCACACACATTCACATTCAAGTAGGCTGGGATGTACAACAAGCCTCCCAGATACAGACGGACATCTACATGGACATTTTGTGCACATGATGTAAACAAACACATACCCAAGGCAGACCAGGAGACACTCATGACACACACCGCAGGACTGAATAAGGTCGGATGTTGCTGTGACAACCTTGCCGCTTGTTACGGTGTTTTTGCCGAGATGCTCAACCCTTAAACTGGAATCCATACGAAGAGACCGAATAAGAGGTGATGTGGAGAATCAAGGGAAAACAAAGGAGTGACTGAAATCAGATAGGGATAGAGAGAGAGAGAGTCTGAGATGAAAAGGAGAGACAAGAACAGAAAGAAGGGGAAATTACAGAAAAGCAGAAGGTGAGAGAGTCTGCAATCAGGAACGAAGAGATTAAGCAGAAGCAAAAGAAATTAAAAAAAAAAGAGGAAGAGAGGAGATAGAGAAGAACAAAAAGGATGAAGATACAGAGAAATCAAACATGTGAAATGTAGGGCAGAAGAGACACTGTCCAAGGTAAGACACACGCACAAACGGGGTTGGGGCAGAAATGAAGGGACAGTCAAATTGAAATAATAGAGAATAGAGAAACTGAGCAATAGATAGATAGATGGATGGATGGATGGATGAGGGACAGGGAGGACAAGAAACAATCAGGCTGATTGAGACTGAGGTGGCCCGAGAGAAACTGGGACAAAAAGAGAGTCTGAGTTGAGAGAAATAGATGGACAAAGTGAAAACAGGATGCTAAGTGAGTCTGAGATAGAGAGAAACCAGGACAATGAGCGAAACAGGCAAAACAGGATGATGAAAGAGTCTGAGAGGAGAGAACGTGACAAACAGAAGGGGAAACGGAGAGGAAATAGAAAAAGGGGGAGAGATGGAAACAGACTGTCAGAGATGAGCGAGGGTTACATACATTTACATTTATTCACTTAGCAGACAATTTTATCCAAAGCGACTTACAAATGAGAAAATGGGTTAGCGACATAGCGACGTGGGTTAGCGACAGAGAATGGAAACGGAAACAAAAGATGGTCAGTGTCTTAGGATGCTCAGTGTAACAGGAAGTGGGATAAATGGTCTGGGATGAGAAATAGACAGACAGAAGGAGGGAGATACAGATACTCAGAGATGATAGAAATGTGTGAAGAGAGAATCTAAGACAGTGTGTGGATCAGATGTGGAAGAGAGAGGAGGAGAAACAGTACGGAAGTCTGAGAAATGACACTGAGCAAGAAAGAGGAATGAGAGGAAGAGTGACTAAGATGAGTGGTCATAAATGGGGAGAGGGCAAGACGGATATACGGAGAAATGAAAGGATAAGACCGACAGATGAGTGCGTCAGAGAGGGAAGATGGCAAGAAGGGAAGAATCAGAGAGGGGACAAAGATCAACTGAGATGAGGAAGATATAGTCAGGACATAAAAAGAGATAGGATAAGAAAAATACAGATGACAAACAAAAAGGAGGACGAGAGAGTCAGGAATAATAATAATAAAAGGCAAGGAAAAGGGATACACAGTCTGAGACCGAGAGATGGAGAGTTGGAGATAAGGGTGAGTGATGACACAAAACAAAGAAGACGATAGACAGACATGAAAGTGAACGGGACTCTTGGAGATGAGCGTGAGAGACCGATATGAAAGCAAGAGAGACAGTTGGAGATGAGGATGATCAACAAAAAACACAGGGAGCTCGAGAGAGAGATGAAGGAGAGGGAGACTGTAGGAGATGAGGTTAAGAGAGAGTCTTGGATGAAAGCAAGAGACAGTTGGAGATGAGGGTGAGAGACAAGAAGAAAGGAAGAGCAAGAGAGACAGTTGAGATGAGACTGACATGAAAACAAGAGACAGTTGAGATGAGGGTAAGAGACAAGAAGAAGCCAAGGATGAGAGACAGTATGAAATGAACACGAAATAGAGACAGTTGTAGCCGAGCGTGATAGATGAAAAAACGAAGAGAGGACGTGAGACAGTTGAAAGTGATGGAGACTGATGGAAAGAAACAGGGAGGATGAGAGTCACTCGGTTGATGGAGACAGACAGTCTGACATGAGGATGCGTGTGTGTGTGTGTGTGTGTGTGTGGTGTGTGTGCGCGGGCCGCCAGATTTCCCGCCGTTACTGCAAATGAGCGGCCAATTAGGCGAGCAGAGCGCTGAGCGAGAGGCCATGACAACTGTTGCCATAGAGCTCATGGAGACTGAAGCTAAAGATAACGCATCGAGACACACACACACACGGAACAAGACTCGCTGTTTCATGCCATAACATCTCCACGTTTCCCACAATCCTTTGTGACTGCATCGTTACGGCTCCGTTTTGGTTCTGTCTGGAAGCTGAACGACAAAGACAACAATCACGACAACAGCGGCATCCTCGTACGGAGGAGAAACAATGAGGCTGTGTGCCGCTGTCATTGTTACCCAGCCCCCACCTTCTATACACACATGCATGCATGCTTTTCCTCTCCATGTCATTACCTCGCTCTCTCGTTCGGCTGTTGCCATGGAAACAGCTGTTCTTTTCCAGCTGAAGGTAAAAGATGCAGCAAAGAAAGAGAGAGAAAGGGGTGTTGTGATGTCATGGGAAGATCCATGTTTGGGCCGATTTTGCTGTTCCAGTGTGTGAAGGGGTGGGGTTACGTGACAAGTACATGATTGGTCGGGAGGGAGTGATCCAGAACGCAACAGTGTCACCCACAAAATCATACACAGCACGAGATAAAGCATCACGCTGTCTATCCTAAATTCAATCTCTACATGACACACCCTCGCACAAACATCACACACGGCTTGAAATATAGCCTTAGATTCAGCAGTAAGACCAATTTTTACTGACGTGTTGATTGATGGCACCTAACAGAAACTCTCTGGAAATGCTCTGTCTATTAAAAGCTCAATGCAGACAAATTCCACTTCCTCTTTCTATACAGTGAGGGGGGGGGAGAGTATTTGATCCCCTGCTGATTTTGTACGTTTGCCCACTGACAAAGAAATGATCATTCTATAATTTTAATGGTAGATTTATTTGAACAGTGAGAGACAGAATAACAACAAAAAATCCAGAAAAACGCATGTCAAAAATGTTATAAATTGATTTGCATTTTAATGAGGGAAATAAGTATTTGACCCCTCTGCAAAACATGACTTAGTACTTGGTGGCAAAACCCTTGTTGGCAATCACAGAGGTCAGACGTTTCTTGTAGTTGGCCACCAGGTTTGCACACATCTCAGGAGGGATTTTGTCCCACTCCTCTTTGCAGATCTTCTCCAAGTCATTAAGGTTTCGAGGCTGACGTTTGGCAACTCGAACCTTCAGCTCCCTCCACAGATTTTCTATGGGATTACGGTCTGAAGACTGGCTAGGCCACTACAGGACCTTAATGTGCTTCTTCTTGAGCCACTCCTTTGTTGGCTTGGCTGTGTGTTTTGGGTCATTGTCATGCTGGAATACCCATCCACGACCCATTTTCAATGCCCTGGCTGAGGGAAGGAGGTTCTCACCCAAGATTTGATGGTACATGTCCTCGTCCATCGTCCCTTTGATCCTTTGATGAATCATTCAGATGTTCATTGGCAAACTTCAGACGGGCATGTATATGTGCTTTCTTGAGCAGGTTGACCTTGCGGGCGCTGCAGGATTTCAGTCCTTCACGGCGTAGTGTGTTACCAATTGTTTCTTGGTGACTATCGTCCCAGCTGCCTTGAGATCATTGACAAGATCCTCCCGTGTAGTTCTGGGCTGATTCCTCACTGTTCTCATGATCAGTGCAACTCCACGAGGTGAGATCTTGCATGGAGCCCCAGGCCGAGGGAGATTGACGGTTCTTTTGTGTTTCTTCTATTTGCGAATAATCGCACCAACTGTTGTCACCTTCTCACCAAGCTGCTCAGCAATGGTCTTGTAGCCCATTCCAGACTTGTGTAGGTCTACAATCTTGTCCCTGACATCCTTGGAGAGCTCTTTGGTCTTGGCCATGGTGGAGAGTTTGGAATCTGATTGATTGCTTCTGTGGACAGGTGTCTTTTATACAGGTAACAAGCTGAGATTAGGAGCACTCCCTTTAAGAGTGTGCTCCTGATCTCAGCTCGTTACCTGTATAAAAGACACCTGGGAGACAGAAATCTTTCTGATTGAGAGGGGGTCAAATACTTATTTCCCTCATTAAAATGCAAATCAATTTATAGCAATTTTGACATGCGTTTTTCTGGATTTTTTTGTTGTTATTCTGTCTCTCACTGTTCAAATAAAACTACGATTAAAATTATAGACTGATCATTTCTTTGTCAGTGGGCAAACGTACAAAATCAGCAGGGGATCGAATACTTCTTTCCCTCACTGTGCGCTGTGAACTTTAAGATCATGATCTCTAAGAGGTCATTATGTAGTTGTATAGTGAAGTATTTTACGGTAACAACACTCACAGAGAACCAGATGAAAAGACCATGTTCAACCATGTTGTAACTTTGACGGTCACCCCGACAGTGACTCTGAAGTACGTTATGTTTAAATATGCATACCAGCTGAAGACTTTTATAGATGTGTTAAACACCTTCGAACATGGCACCTTTTGTGGCAGACCAAGCAATTTTTTTTTTTGGTGAGCAAAAGTATTGGACACTCTTAAAGAAAGTAACACTTAATATTTGTGCGGTGAAATGCTGCTCAATTGGCTTAAAGCTTGGCGATTAACTTGGCCAGTCTAAATCCTTCCACGTTCTTCCCCTGATGAAGTCCTTTGTTGAGTTGACAGTGTGTGTTGGGTCATTGTCTTGCTGCATGATGGAGTTCCTCCCAATAAAATTGGATGTATTTTTCTGTAAATTGGCAGTCAAGATGTTTCGGTGGACTTCTGAATTCATTCTGCTGCTACCTTCATGAGTTACATCAATAAAGATTAATGAGCCTGTTCCAGGTGCACCTATGCAAGCCCATTCATAACGCTACCTCCACTGTGGCCGTCCCAGAGTAGTAGCTTATAATCGAGTATTCCTGACAGCCCTATCTCAAACTCAAACGTATTCAGTGTATAGCAAAAGCAAATTAATTGGCCTTGCCGTTGTAATACTTTCGGAGGGGACTGTATATGAAAATGCTCCCCATCATAAAATCAGTTTCTCAAGAACGTTTCCTCCACCTGGTTGAAGGTGTGACTTCAGAACCAGAGTTTATAAGCCCTAGATGTTTCAGTTGTTAATCTTCTTAGTGTGTGTGTTTGTTTCATAATGGCATGTTCAGGAACTTGACCTCCTTCCTGTAGCAGTACATGTCCTGTTCGTAAGAAATCATGAGAGCTGCATGTCATTTAATTTTTGTTTGCTTTTGCAGCACTGAGTCAGTGGGTTCACTAGTTTGACCAATCAAATCTCAGAAACTCTGCTCATCCAATGGAGAGCTGCACATTATGGAGTTTATTCATCATTTATAGCCCTGTTAGTTAGTACCAACCATTACAGAAGCAGACTGCAACAAATGAGCACAATAACCAATCTCTAAATGTTTATACTTCTGCATCCACATCTTCACACACAGTTGAGGGTATTGTGCGCAGGCAGTTGCATACTTGCATCTAATGTGTACGTGTTTACTATGGGGCAGAAAAAGAAAAACAGAATGAATAAAGAAATAAATGTGGATGAATACTATTTGTGTCCAGGTTCTTAATCACAGATACTGTGCTATTGGGTATTAAAATTGATCAGGTGTGGAACAGTTTTTTTTTTAATTATTTATTTAGTTATTTATTTATTTAAAAACATTATTATTTAAAAATCGAACAATTTATATATCATGGACATATAATGTATATACATTGGGGGTTTGATTCCTAAATCCACCTTGTTCGTGTGGAGATGTTTTCCCCGTGCTTCGGGGGTTTCCTCTGGGTACTTCGGTTTCCTCCGCCAGTCCAA
Source organism: Ictalurus punctatus (assembly GCF_001660625.3). Classification (NCBI taxonomy): domain Eukaryota; kingdom Metazoa; phylum Chordata; class Actinopteri; order Siluriformes; family Ictaluridae; genus Ictalurus; species Ictalurus punctatus. Next base: position 18,260,954 of record NC_030423.2, read on the forward strand.
AGACATACGTTGTAGGCTGATTGGCATTTCCAAATTGTCTCTAGTGTGTGAATGTGTGCGCAATTGTGCCTCGCAATGGGTTGGCACCCTATCCAGGGTGTTCCACCAGCCTTGTGTCTTGGAAAGGCTCCAGGCTCCCTGCGAACTTGTGTAGGATAAGCAGTACGGAAAATAGATGGATAGTGTGTGTGTATGTGTGTGTGTAATATATATATATATATATATATATATATATATATATATATATATATATATATATATATATATATATATATATATATATATATATATATATATATATATATATATATATAGCTCTATAGTGCAGCTGTAATCTAATTTAATCAAAAGTTCCCTGTTCAGCCATTACAGCAGTATGCTATGAGTTATGAGTACAGTCAGTTAATGCTGCCTATTAATGAAGCATTATGATATTTTGCCTCCAAAAATTTGCTGTTTTCTTATATAATGCCTCAACAGCATGATGCTCCACCATGAAACATCTCCACTTTAAACAAATTAGTTTTTGAATCATTTCTTTGGGTTACCGACTATGGAGTCCTACACAAGCAGCAGTAGTGCAGCTGTAAAGAAGCCACTGTGGTTTTTACACACTTGCACTTGTTCACTATTGATCACATCTCGTGGGTGTCTGTGTATCCTCTCGTGTGTGATTTGGCCGTTTGGTTTGTTTATGGAGCGTGGATTCTCTTAGACCTCTCCAGGGAGAGAGACGGATCAATGTGTTCACTCTAATGAGAGTGCGATAAAACTGTGCTGGTTTCCACTCTGACAGAAACCCATGCACGCAGCTGTAGGTTTATCTCACTCTTTATATCATATGCGTGTAAGCTGCATCTGTGTGTCCATTCAGACGCCTGCAAATATTTTTTAAATCTTTGACTTTTTGAAAAAAAAGAAATTGAATTGTTGCACGAATCCATTAGACATGTGCTAGTCATAATACTTGTACTATATTCAGGGTCTCTGAGGTGCCTTAAAAGTCTTAAAATATCTTAAATTCTTTAATGTAAAAACAAGGCCTTAATTAGCATTGAAATGTCTTAAATTCACATTTCAAGTGTCTTAAAAATGCAACCGAACCGACACCGTAAAGCAGATTTAGATTTTATTTTGGCTCGTTTCTGTTTGAGATGGTAAAGCCGTGTGACTGTGTCGCACTCAGTTTGTGTGTGCGGCTCATCAGTTTCAGAGCGGCTTGGATCACAGTAACTGCCGCTCCACACCAACTTAACCTCGTGTGCTGTGAGTTTGAGTCACTTAAAACCTGCAGTAGACCCACCACGCACCAGATTCACTTTGGTTTTATGTTAGCGTAATCTCATTTATTGTGTGCAGAGGTTTACAGCATTTCACCTGATTTGGTAACGAGAAGTGAATTTTAAAAATAAAAATTAATACTGAATTTTAAAAAACTGTTGCCAACTGAAAGGAGGTCTTCCTGTGGTTTTCCGCCAAAATAAAAGCCACAAGGTCTAAAACACGAAAGTGAACTAGGTCAGAAATATATTACTATTGTTAAATTACTATTTGTACCCCAAATAAATTCATTATTATAAGTATTATTCTGTGCAATAGTGATATTACGTAATAGTTTTGATAAAAGTTTTTTTTACATATATAATATGTTTGTGTGTGTACATTTTATAACACTACTTGTTGCATTACCCTGGCATTAAATTACAAAAAAAAACTTGTGAACACTGCTGCGAGGGGGTTTCTAATACAGCTGCTGAGGGTGTGATGGTAAACTCGTCCATCTCTCTATAGTTTTTTCCCTCTCTTGGAAAGTTATGGGACGGAAATACTGGATTTTTTTTAAGCAAATGGTAATACAAAAAAAGGGATATTTGCTATGGTCTCCCATATACCTCTATAGCACTTAGAAGTTTACCCTGCTATAGTTTACTTAAACCCAGAAATGGATGTATATGCATCAAAACAATCCATTCTAGCTGATGTACCATGTAGCATGATTGAAGTGACATGCAGGTCTTAAATGAAGATCATTTTTTTGTAATGTCTTGAATATGGTATTGAAAAGTATTACATTTGAAGTGCCGATACCTCAGTGTGGATGTTCTCCCGATACGAGAGAGCGTTTATAAGAAAGGTCTAGTCTCCCAAGGCAGTTTGTCCTTTTGAAAGGTGGCATAAGGACCGCTGCATTCTCCTTATTGGAGAAAATAATCCCATGATTTTGTTTGTCAGACTAGAGCGACCATGACATGGTGACCAGAAGTGTGCCTAAGACTTATTGTGGAGGGTTTTTTTTGTCGGTCAAACATGAGTGGAAATGTTGTGAATGAGCTTGGAGTTGAGAGGACCACCCAAGTTGATGAGTTGAAAAGAATGGGGTGTCTTTAGTGGTTGTTACCGGTTGTAGATGGGGAAATACAAGTTGCAGCTTTGCCCCGAATGCAGCATGGTATTTAATACTGTTACTGTGAAATAAGTGCACCACTTTTTTCAGTTTTGTTAAATTAATCTACATTTGAGTTCACAATTTGTGTTGCTCTGTCTGTCATACAAATGATGTATTTGTAAAAACAAACAAACAAAAAAACATACTTTTACAAACATATTTAATAGCCATGGTATGGGACCACTTTTTATTTTCCAATACCGATACTGAAACCTTAAGTATTGGCCACTACAGATACTAGGGATGCACTGAACTTTTGGCAACCGAAATTATTCGGCCGAAAATAGCAAAAAAACAAAAAAAAAGCACTTTCGGTGTTCGGCCGAATAAGTGAAAAGGCAGAATAAATTTGATCGAACAATGATGTGTTTGATGACGCAAGCAGAGTGAGACGCACAAAGCTTTAATTGCAGCAAACATGTCAGCAGTGTGGAAACATTTTGGAGTGTCAGAGAAAGATGTAAGAATGGCCGTTAAAGAAGTAGGCATATGTCTAGGACAATTATTCATTTATTGTGGATCCATCCACTTTTCTGCACTCGTCAATGCACTTTTTAATGCACATTTTTGCTGTAGGCTACAGAGTGTTACATTCTTTCAGCAGTCAGTTATAGGCCTAACATAGGCTATTCAAGGAGGGCTCAAAGATGACCACATAAAAATATTTTTATTTTACTAATTTATTTATTTAAAGTTATATTGTGCCTTGTTGGTAGCCTATGCCTGCTGGAATGAAAAAAAAAATGTTCAGTGTTAAATAAATATTTTGAAATTGTAGTTTTTGTAATTGATTTTTTTTTCTTTGAAAAGCAAGACAAAATAGTAAAAAAGCAGGTTTATACTATTTAATTTATGCAATCATGAAAAAAAATGTCAAAATAAATGGAAAAAAAACGCAAAAAAAACATGTTCGGTATTCGGCCTTCGGCTTTTGGCCAAGTTTTTCATTATATTCGGCTTCGGCCAAGAATTTTCATTTCGGTGCATCCCTAACAGATACCCATCCTATATTGAATGTTGTTTTCTTTAAAAACTCCTAGGCTTCTAAAAAAAATTTCCCTCCAATTGAGGCACTTTGCACTTAAGCAATTTCACTATCCTTCCACTGTCTTCAAAATGGGGAAGGCGACACCCACAGCAGCCTCGTCCTAAATAAATGGACGACCCGAATATCATGAAGCGTACATTTATCATGTCAATGATTATCAGCACATGCATACAGCCAGCTAAGGATCTGTATATGTTGGAGAATCATAGAGCTACAACGAATCACTTTCCTGTGTCACTCTTCATTGTTTTTATTGGCGACTTTTTAGGGCCGTGTCGTAAATGCATTCACCTGCCTGATAGAAATCAGCTGGACTGCTTCAGAAATTGTTTAAACGGGAACGTTAGATACCGGTAGGATCTCGGCTGAATTGAAATTGAACTGAACGAAATGAAATTGACCCGTGCCTTGGAGACGTGACTAAAGGTCGACAAGCTGGAGGCGACGTGAGGAAAACATGTGACAGCAGCAGGCTGTAGAGTCTGAGTCTAGAGTAGCTGAAGAAGATTACGGATGAACACCTGATTGGTATGTGTGCACGCGCCTGTCTGTCTGTCTGTGTGGGTGGGTGTAATGAATAGGATGGCTGTGATGCCACTAACATGAATTTTTGCTTTTTTTGTTTCAGATTTACAAACACAAGTCACTTTATATGGTCAGGTCTAAATAAAATGAAGGTAATCTCTGCGAAAATTTTTTTTTTTTTTTTTTTTTTTTTTTGCTGCATTTGAGAAATCGAGTTGAAGGCAAAATGCAGCTTGTCATGTTACAGAGAAACTGGAAAACCTTCAATGTCGTAGAGTCAGATCGCACACTTAGGCACTACACATCTTTGTAGTATAAATAGTGTGAGTAGTGTGTTCACACTGAAAATTCCAACATGAAGATGTGCACTTCAAGTTACCTGGATGATGCACTTATTCAACCGAAAAAACAAAGTATGGAATGTTGGACACTTCATGCACTCACTGTTCGCAGCTTTGGTAACGTAGTAGAAGAGGGGAGGGGCTACCAGGCGCTGACGCAGGCTCAGATTTGCTCAGAATCATAAAAGGTCATGCTGGGCATAAACAGTAACATTGACATAAACAGTATATTGAAGAAATGCATTTTCGTCCATGAAACACATTAAGTGTGTTTCATGTCATTTGCCATTGACTGGGAAATGGCTTGTACTTCCGGTTAATAAAAAGCGTTAGTGTTCCATTTGAGATGATATTACCCTTCTAACATTCATACAATAGACAGTAGAGTACATCGTGCATAGTAGGGTTGTCACGGTACCAAAATTTCAATAGTCGGTACCAATACCAGTAAAATTCCACGGTACTCTGTACCAATTTCAGTACCAAAGCAAAACACAAAAACATGCTAACTAAACAACACATTAACAAAGTTTAATATCAATATAAAAATATATTTTTAAAAATGCCATTCTGTACTTCGAGTAAATCATTATTGAAGCTACTAGAGTTATCCAGACAAGACTAGAAATGTTTTTCTGACTGACTGATATTAAAGACATACAGTGCTAACCACACAACTATTATTTTCTAACACACAAATTTCAGATATGTCGCTTATCAAAAAGCCTCTTACATGTAAAATTAGTAAACCCCATCATGCCCTCCCATTTATTTTATCCCAGTAAAAGTTAAAGCATTAAATGGTTAATGAGGATTCTTGACCATATTGGCATTAAACGCACGTATGCTAACATTTAATAAGCAAAAATGAGGATGTTTTCTTGCAATAATACACTCCAATTTAACTAATGTACAACATTCATAATGCAATCGTTACCATCATTTTAAACTCACCTGGTTGAACTGCTTGAATTAATACTGCGGTTAAGCAGTGTTCTTCCTGAAAGCACAGTTAATCTATCGGCATATAAATTTTAGGGGCGCGGCTTTTACGCACCTAGCGGTAATAGCACCGAAAGTGGAAAACGAGCGTCTGAGAGAAATACATGTATTTCGCCTACTATATAGTAGGTAAGTACATGGTTTCGGACGCAGTCATGGTAACCGGGGGAGCTGCTGCTGCTTTGGCTCGACTGACTACCTGTCAGACAGCGTGACAGCCTGTCAGATACCGATACTTATGAAAATCTGGTACATAAACTTTTTTTATTTTTAGTACTGACTTGGTACCGAAGTACCGGTACTTTTGACAACCCTAGTGCATATTGTGTAGTGTGTCATTTGAGACACAACTTAGGTGTTTGACTCTTCTGAATCAAACAGTAGCTAATAGAAACAAATTAGCATTTTATTTGACTTTTGGATGAAAAGTAGAGACATGATGCTGAATCTGAGGACGCACTGGGCCGAATACCAAATCCAAAGTAACCGTTTCTTCATGTATTTGGCCAGGGGGACTTTGTACCACTGAATAATTGATAGCAATTTTGCTTTGATCTGTGCTTTTTGGTGAAACTACAATCTCAAAAAAATCTTTTGGACTCTGAAAGGAGCATTTCTCTGACAATTTCTGTGACCATTATTTGAACACTTCATAGGCATGCTGTGTTATTGCCAATATTGTCTATTTTGACACGCACACACACACAAAAAAAAGAGATTGGCTGAACAAAGACGGGCATTTATAGAGATTTTATGACTGATTACCACTTGGGGCAAAAAAGAAAAATTGATGTACAGTTGCAATCAGAATACTTCAGCCCCCATTGCAAATCAGGTATTTTTTAAAGCAAAACAAAAGCAATTGAATTGAAACAACGAATGCTTCAAGTGGTTTCCACAAATTCAACTGAAATTGCAACTTATAATGACTTCTCCGGTCTCAAAATTATTCAACCCCCTGAATAGAATCCTTCACAACAGCACAAATATAAAAACAGGTGTTGTCTCAAGCACACCTGCTGCCGCTACCAACGGCTTCATTAGTTCCACCAGGTGTGCTTGAGCTGGAACACATGAAATACCTGAACTGGCCACTGATCTATTATAAACATTTATGTTGTTATATAGGTGCTCCTGAGTCAAATGAGAAGTTTATATAAATAGTTTTCTTTTGATATAGAATGGCTTAGCTAACTTTTTTCTCTACATTCAGATTTATTCATTGATGTTTTTACTCAGTGTTTTGGGTGTCAGGCTCGAATTCTGCTTAGTCAGTACTGCATTCATGTTCTGTGCGGTGTCCCACTGATCTACAGCTGTTCCTTCACGACACCTAAAGTGAGTCACAGGGATTAAGGTCACACACACACACACACACACACTTTCCCAAAGCCCTCTAAACTCGGTGTCTCCTGTGTGACCTGCCATGAGCTTATTAAGGTCTAGAGTTTCCCCCATAAGCTCTGCTTCAAATGAGCAACACACAAAGGCTTGTATTACAGTCTTCAATAAGGATTTACCATTAACATGTATAGCTTTGGGATTTAGTTTAGAATATAATGCACAAGTACCTTATTGAAGTTTTCAACTACTTTCTGTCCCGTTTTTTTTCCCCTCTCAAAAAGAAAATGGCCGATTTGCTAACAGTTACTTACAAAGCTTATAGTCAGGATGGCCAAAATGTTTCCTCCTCATTAAATTGGTCCACTTTACTGGATGTCTACCACTTCATAACATTTTCCCATATTGGTTCTTTAACGTTCATTTGATATCTCAAAATTATGGATTGCATTATCTCCAACATACTACCTGGCATATTGTCTATATCTGCTGTACATGGTCTTATTTGGGTTTGTCTTCTTGGTGCTTCTTGCCATGTCTAGACAAAGTAGACAATGCCTTGGCCCTCAGCATTGTGTGAGACCTCCACATCATTAACCTGCATCACCAGAATGAGTAAATAATTGATTATATTCTTATAGGGTATGTTGCTTGTTGATTGTGGTTGCCAGTGGCACTAATTTTAACCTTGGTTTTCTAGAAATCTGATTGATGTATGAAGAGCAAAGCTTTAGTATCTCCTCCCCTTTGAAAACTACCAAACATTGTTACTAGTGATGGAGCCTCTGGTGAGGAAAGCATTATCCATCAAGTTAGTCATTGGTTCTTTTTCATTGTAGCATTAGTTTCTTGTAGACCACTTGCTTTTGTCATTTATCAATTAGCTAATGAAAGATGTGCCATAAACCCACTGCTTACCTAACATGATTGTTCTTGACAACTATCTGTTGGAGTTTTTCAAAACTAGTGTCCTCTCTTAAAATGCTTATAGGGCCCTCAATAACATTGGCATCCTTGGTAAATATGAGCAAAGAAGGTTGTGAAAAATTCTTTATTGTTTAACCTTTTGATATTTTGTTTATAAAATTCACAAAACTACTCTGCTCTCATAGATATAAAACAACTGCAAACACAACACAGGTTTATTAAAAATAATCTTTAAGTATAGGTGTGCAACAATTATTCGCACCCCTTTGAATTCATATGAGAAAAATATACTTGTATAGTATATTCCATCAATATTTATTTTGCATTTTTTTAGTACACTTGGGTGACCAGGAACAGGAAATTGTTCAACCATGACTTCCTTTTCCACAGGGGTATAAATAGGTAACACAGGCCAAATTCCCTGAGTCATTCATAACAGTGGGTAATACCAAGGAATATAGCTGTGATGTGCAGCAAAAGGTTGTTGAGCTTCACAAAATGGGAAGTGGCTATAAGAAAATAGCACAAGCATTGAAAATGCCCATTTCCACCATCAGGACAATAATTAAGGAGTTCCAGTTACCTGGAAATGTTATGAATCAACCTGGAAATGGACGTGTGTCTATATTGTCTCAACGCACTGTGAAGAGGATATTACGAGGTGTCAAAAAATCTCTGAGAATTGCAGAAGTTAGTTTCGTTGGTACATCTGTCTATTTGATTGTATGTTTTAATATTGCTGATGATACTGTATAATTAGGCGTAGGTTTTTTGTTGTTGTTGTGTTTTTGGGGTTTTTTTTTAGGACTTTGGAAGACTTGCTTTGACGGACCCAGGAAAACTTTTCTGCAAAATGTGAAGAATCTTATATAGAGTTATGTTGTACAGAAATGTCTGACTTTTTAGAATCTGAATTATATTGTGATCTTTTATTTTTATTTGCTTATTTTTTAATTACCTATTATTTTGTTTTATTTATGTCTGAAATACCTGTATTCGCCTTGAAATAGCCATTGAAGCTGGTATGGCGATAAACCCAAATACAAACAACCCCCCCCCCCCCCCCCCCCCCCTTTAAAGGTTTGTATGATTTTCAGTGACTTTGGTAATTTAGAGGCCTTTTATAGGGCTGCCTATAGTCTAGAAACGGCCCTGTGCTATGAACATTACAACTCCCGACCAGTGCTTGGCCTTGTCATTGCCATCTGCAGCTTTTTTCCCCCCTGTAATCCAGTGAACATTGGACCACACAGAGATCAAAACAAAGCTCACACGCCAAGCCTGCTTGCACATCTGTCTTGTGCTGACAAGAATTGGCTTTCATAGAGGCTAAGTGGCTACACGCTGTACTGTGTACATGATTAAATATTAATACTGATATTTTCAGGGTGAATATGATCCAGCACTCTTATCCTGCTGACTGTGTGTCTGGTCAGTAGGGATCACACAAGTGCACACGGATTGTGCAGATAGTGGAAGAGGGTCATTCAAGGTCATTTACTAATGAGTTTGTCTAATTAGCTGATTGTGTGTGTGTTGTGTTAAGGCCTTCCTACCTTTGCTCAGTGTTTTGCGTCACACACGTCAGAATCATAAGATTTGCTGATAAGGGCACAAGGAATGCTCTTTTTCAACCTGTCCAAAATAAGAACTCTTGGAAGACAAACATCTTTTAATTTGCCTTCAAGTTGGGACAGACTTTTATATGAGAGTGTGCAAACGCTGCTCAAATCTTCTCCTAGCCTCCTCGAGAATGGATATTATTTTGAAGTGTCCTCGACATCATGACTTAATGATACTGGAAGTATATTACAGATTATTTTCACAGATTATACCATATAAAATGGGGCCTTTTGCCATCCTTTTTTTTTTTTTCTTTTTGTCTCTCTGTTTCCCTTGTTGTTTTATTATCTTTGACACAGGAAATTTTTTTATGTCTAGCTAAGAGAAGTCAACCAAAGATTTTACCAATAACGAAGTTGGGCAGTACCTGCTGATAAGCGATTGATCAACCGATAAATTTTAAAATTGATACTGAGTGTAAACATAAGACTCAAAGTAAAATGTTGTTGAACTTTTATTACAGTCTCACAACTGTCTCTCTGCACTTCTATTTTCTAGTAGTCCGTATGTCAGTCTGTTTTTCTCTTAAATGCACTGTTATACTGCATTATTGAGACAGTTGTGGGTTTGCCTGATATGGTGTCATGTAGTGGTTTAGTAAACAGCTAACATTCGTCAGCTAGCTGTTGTTGTTTTTTTTTTTTGCTTGTCTTTTTTTCTTTTTCTTGCAACTTTGATGCAACTTTGATACTTAACACTTACTTAAAAGTCCTATCAGTTTGATTCCACCAGCATCCAACTAGTCAAGACAGTGCCTGTTAGTCTGTTTAGCCTTGGCATGTGTTTTGGAGCAGTGGCTTGAGAGGGAATGTTAAATTTAAGATTTATAATTGTTTACAGATTCCACCAAAATCACTGACATTAATAATTAGAAAGTCCTTATTTTTAACCCAAAATAAGAAGAGGACAAAGACCAGCCTATTATTTTTTTTTTTACTGACTCTTGAGTCCAGTACTTGCAAATTTGCCAGGTTAAAGTGATATGAACTTGATTATTAAGCGTGAAATTAAGTTTTACCGGAAGCGAATCGTTTTTCATGTTTCTGTGTCCTTTACTCTTCAAGGGAATTGGGTTTATGTAACCTTTAACACTTATGAATATTTGTTTCCCTTCAGGAATTTCAATCCTTCAAGTGCCTGTCTTTACTCATGTTTTTCTCATACAACCTTCATCCTGAATGTATATTTCTCATCCTTTGCGTATCTTTCTCACTTTCTGATGTTACTAAAGTCTTGTATTTTCCAACCTTCATTCCTTGTTTGTTTGTTAGTCTCCCCTCCTTCTTTTGCCACTGTCTCTGTTTTTCCTGTCTCTCCTTCTATTACCATTTCTCTACATCTTTGTCTCATAGTATGTCTGTATCTGTCTCTCTTTCCCTCTCTTTCTCTCTGTTTCATGAATTAGCTGTCTTTAATGTGTCCCCTCATGTATTTGGTGTATTTCTCTCCTCCTGCTAATACACTCTGTCTCTTGTTGCATCCTTAAAGAGCCACTGAAAATAGCAGCCGGGGTAAAGTGGGTCACTCGTTGAGGAGGAGCGAGGTGCGTGCGTGAGTGCGTGCGTGTGTGTGTGTGTGTGTGTTAGAAGCAGGCCAGAGGTTTGAGGGGTGAATAAGGGCAACGTGAGATTTTCTGTCTCTCTCTCAAGGCTATTCAGCCAACTTGACGCTGCATAACTCACTAACGTGCATATTTATTAATCTACTCTCCCAAAGGCAGTCTCTCCTTCTGCTGATTTTACAGACTGTGATCTAATAATATTATTGCTCTAGCCCCATTCTCTCACCTAAAGACAAAAAAGAAATAATGAACACAATCCATCTATGTGTGGCCCAAAGACATGCAGGATTATAGTGAAATTGAGCACAAAATGTTTCCTGTTTGACAAAATTGGGTTTAATTTGGTGTGAGGCCAGTCTGTGTCACTGCCTCTCCAAAACACATGGATTTTTTTTTTTTTTAAATCCCTTTGAAATAGTAACAAGTCAGTAGCACCAGTGAGTAATTTATCCCTAAATATTTACATTTCTTAGTAATGGAGTATATTACTATATATGGAAGAAAAGTTAAAACAATTTTTTTTTTCTTCACCAATGTCTTATAGTCTAAATGTCACATTTCACAATTATATATGTTCAGTTTCACAAAAATACTAACCCTTTTGGAACTAGGACTTAAAAATACAATAAGTTTGACCGATTTTGTTTTAAGACACCATCTTTTATGAAAATATACACTCCTGTCGTCATGCACTTGCTTCAACATTGGAATTGGGAACTAATAGGAATTTACTTGAGGTGCCACTACTCAAACACTGACATCACTATTCATGCATAGCGTCTACCTGAAGTCAGTGAGAATGGTCTGCACTTATATAGCTTTATTATATACTTTTATCCAAAGCGCTTTACACTGTGTCTCATTCACGCATTCACACACACACTCACACACCAATGGTAGCAGAGCTGCCATGCAAGGCGCTAACTTGCCATCGGGAGCAACTTGGGGTTCAGTGTCTTGCCCAAGGACACTTCAGTATGTAGTCATGTGGGCCGGGAATCGAACCGCCAACCCTACGATTAGTGGACAACTCACTCTCCCACCTGAGCCACAGCCGCCCCGAAGATAAAGAAAACTGGCGTCTAGCAATATTCTGTGCTATGCAAGTTAAAGGTGTGCATCAAAGTCTCAGGAGCAGACGTTTTTACTTTCATGTTGTGAATGAGTATGTGGAACATTCATTTCTATAGTTTCATTCACTGGTGAAGTAAATATAACCTGCACAAATCTTCACTGACTATCAGATTATAAACGTGCACGGTGTTTAATATTTATGTTCATTATTTCTTTATATTACGTCTGTCAAACACAAACGCATGCGCTACTGCTGACGTGCAGTGGAAAAATTATACATGATCATGCCACAATCATGAAACATTTCAAATTTTTCCCCGTCTTGTAGTGACAAATCGAATATCTGTTCATGAACTTTTGAGAGCTTAGTGATGTTAGAATAAGAGAAAGAGAATGTACACAAGAAAGAACGCGCCCTCGCCCCACTACAAACTTCCCGCACCAAGCGCTTGGGAGAGTTTGCCAAATGACACACAGACACACAAAGTTCAAATGGCAAGATCTCTAATTTATTCAAAGAAAGGCAGAGTATAGATCATGCTTGACACACAACAGAGACAAATGGTTAACTGTTGATTGATTCTCTAACTTTCCTTTTCACCAGTCTTGCATCACCTGGGAGAAAGGGGTGAGTGGGTTTCTCTGAAGGTAAAGTGAGAGAAGCAGAGACATTACCATGCACACTGTTCAATTTCTCAATCAAGGCTTGCGTATAATCTACAATAACCATGTCCAGGTCTCCTGTAAAAGAAACACCAGCGTTAGCTTTAGTCCACGGGGTTGGAAGTGGTCTGCCCTTTATGATTTCAAAAGGAGATAACGGAGACTTAGGGCTGCACGATTATGGCCAAAACGATAATCACGATTATTTTGATCAATATTGAGATCACGATTATTTATTATTCATAAATAATTCATTGATTTTAGGGACAGCATATTTTTTATTGCACTTTCACATTTAAATAAACAGACCGCTGCTTTCACCTCCATGTTGTGCTACATTCCTGCTAATGTACAAATCTTTGCATCAAATTAGACTGGTCCTTAAAGTGCATCATCTCGTAGAAGCAAAATATAAATAAAATTGTACCAAAAATATAGGATAAGTAAAAATAAAAATGCCAGCAACCATATGAAAATATAACAATGTGCAACCAAATGAAAACAATTCAGGCGAATGCAGAAAAGGCAATAACAGTGTATACGGGAGGAGAGACGCAGCCAAATCACCCAATAGAGCGGTGCAGGGATAACGTCATTTTGTACCGGAACAGGGAATTTACCATCACACCGGTTCCCTCGACAAAACCCAATAGGATTTTCACATAGGCTTTTGGATTATTGTGTAAAAAAAAAAAAATTAATTAATTAAAAATAAGCTTTGTGATCAACAAAAGTTTACAATACTAACACGTTTTGTCCATCAAGATAATATTCACAAATGAACACAACTTTTATGAAGTTTGCATCCTAAATACAATCGGCAGAAATAAAAATCTAACCGTATGCCATAAACCATCACGAAGTTTCCGACAATTTTTCCAAACTTGATTTAAAACATTTTCCATAATAGGAATTTCTCTGTGGAATCTTCATCCACATTTTTTGGGGAATTGTGCACAGCATATCTGAGCCAGTTTATCTGCAAATACTTTTCCTTTTCAGCGTGATGACGTTTAATGTCCCTGACAACGTCTGTAGTCCCATTTAGCAACATGTTAATGATCGCCTTTTTCAATACACGTAAAGGCTTTAAAGAAACTCATGAGTGGGGTATTACTGGTGTATTTTATGTCTTAGAATAAAACGTGAAAATGTTTTGCGCTTGTGTTCACCACAGACCTTATTTCAGGCTTTTATCCAAAATCCTATACAAAAAAAAACCATTGACTCGGGACGATGGAACCAGAAGGGCAAAAATGCTAACTCGTTTCCGGGTTTTGACATACAAAATGATGTCATCCCTGCACTGGCCTGAGAGCAGAGTGAGACAACATTTAAACTACATGGCTGCCTCCATAACAATACTTCCATCCACCCATCCATTTTCTGTACCGCTTATACTACACAGAGAGCCCCTATCCCAGGGGGCTCTGGGTACACGGCGAGGGATACCCTGGACAGGAGTACCTGGAGGAAACCCCCGAAGCACAGGGAGAACATGCAAACTCCGCACACACAGGGTGGAGGCGGGATTCGAACCCACAACCCAGTAGGTGCAAAGGTTTGTTAACGATTATAGATTACAGTAAGACTTATGGTGTCCTAAACCACCACATGCATTTATGGAAAAGATTTTGGGTCTACATTTAATTTCTTAGTGAAGTATACCTTTAATTTCACTAACCCTAAAGCCTAAAATTAGCTTGAGTAAACAAAAGGAAATCTTTAGAACACAAGCACACACACAGAGGACAAGCCAAAGGGTCTCCTCAAGGTCAGACCTGATCTGTATTCCTTCCGTATAATCATGAGGATATTTGTTCATTGTAAAAGCCTAAAGCCAACACACACACACACACACACACACACACACACACACACACACACACACACACACACACACACACACACACACACACATTTATTGTACTCCAAATCCATTGTGTTTAGGCCATATGGTGTTTGGGCTGAAACCAATGAGATTAACGCGTCTCCTCAGAACTGCTTAGTCATGCTGACTGAAGTGTGTGTGTGTGTGTGTGTGTGTGTGTGTGTGTGTGTATGAACGAGCAAAAGAGGGCGAGAGAGAGAATAACACTTCATTTAATGAGACTTCATTGAAATGACAGAGTTGTGGGATTACCTTCTGCTAGGCGGACATGTGGGATGCTTCAAATTTGTTAAAAAAAAAATAATGACCCTTACAAGACAGCTGTCATTATACCTGGCAAACAACAATTTTGAGACACAATATTCAGCGTGCTTTCGTGTGGAATGGTACATTAGAGTGTGTCTGACGATCTTGTGTTGTGTATATAGAGGTATATTGTGTTCTAGATGATTTTTTTTGGTGATTTTGTCAATTCACACTTTGCATTGAGGGTTGAACCTTCCTTTTCCTTTTTCCTGTACCTCTTCTTCTCTCTCTCCCTCATTCTCTGTTTCTCGTCCTCTCTCGCTCTCGCTTAAAATATTCCCAAAAGTGTTGTGTACTTCGGCAGCCTCCTCCCAAATGCTGAAACAGAAAATTGAAATGTCCGTGATAACGGCGTTGTACATCATTTTTTATGGTAATGGTATTCAAATATACTGCTATTGAGCAACTGTACTAATAGCAGTGTTGTTTGCTGAGGTGTGTGTGTGTGTGTCAGAGGGTCAGTGTGTCCCATAGCAGGTCAGTGAACAATGTGAGTGCCACTAGGCATGTCTGGATGTATGTCTGTTGATGACATAGCCTTGTGTGTGTGTGTGTGTGTGTGTGTGTGTGTGGAGCAGAGCAGAGCAGAGCAGTGCAGGCTGGCACAGTTTAGATTACGTGTGTGAATGACTCTGTAACACACTTCCCCTCCAGCTCTGTCGCTGATGCCATGCTAGTGTTGATCGTGTGTGTGTGTGTGTGTGTGTGTGTGTGTGTGTGTGGTTTTTCCACATTTTATTCAGGCCTAGCAGAGCCATGTCACTGAGATATGCTTATTGTAGTCTACACTGACTGAACAAAATGTGTGACAAATATACAATCACCTTTTTTTTCTTAACTCATTACGGTTCACAATATCATCATCATCATGTAATTAAATAATCATGCTTCACAAACACTCAAGGTCGGTGGTTGCTTTCTAATAAGTTGAATGGTATTCTTGGGAATAATTTGTGATTGCTGAATTCCTCCCCTTTTAAAATTAAGTGGGCGGGGCTAATTGGAGGTAAATTGGCATAAGCTTCACCCTAGGATCACTAATCCAGTCAAGGAGTTGTTTTTATTTTATTTTATTAACTACTGCTGTCTACTATTCAACAGTCTTCAAGTCTGAGCAGCCTTGCAAGAGAAACAATTCTGATATTTTTAATGTTCTATTGATTGGCAGTGTTAAAGTAATAAAGTACAAATTAGACGGTTAATGACCGAGCAAACTGGTCAAAAACGCTGCTATAATTCTGATGGATTATGTTCTCTTTATTTAAAGTAATTTATACCACAGCACTGTTGAATTCAAGATTCTGATTGGTCAGAACATGTTGTTAAGGTTTCTATAAAATCAGCATCTCTGACAATTACGGGTTTGCACGATCGTTTCTATAGTAACAGCATGCACAGGGACTTGTACGGCAAACGCAAAATGGTGTTTATTATTCAATAATGAAACGCGAATAATTGTTGTTATGGTGAAGCTTTCTGTAAGATGTTTATTTCTCAGTGTCAGTAAGGGAAAGTCTTCAGGACTTTAACTTAAAGAGAAAGAAAAAAGACTGGTGAGGAAATGACTACTTATTAAACTTGGGTACATGCAGTTATTGGAAAATATTCAACTTTGGGGTGGTAACAGGAACTCCGCTTTGTGTCAGGGGCAAAATAAGTAGTTGATGTATTATCTATTCAGGCTTTCCGTGCGTCCGTCAGAGATTCTCGTTAGCGCAATATATCAAGAACAAGCGCTTGAATATTTGTGGGATTTGTATAGGATTCTCATTGTAACTAGCGAATGAACTGATTAGGTTTTGGAATTGATCCAAACAGGTTCAAGTTCACAGCAAGGTCAGATGTCTGAAGTAGTTTTTCTTCAATAGCTTCCTTCATGTTTGAAGTATTTTTGAAGGTATTTCAACTTGGTAACAAAAAGGACTGGAATTGTTGGAAATAGTTTCTGGTGCAAATGTCCATTAAGTATCAAGTCATAAAATATTAAGTGTACTGATCCAGGCTTATGGCACGCATTATAAGGTGTCATGTAGTCTATTTAACCAATTTATACATGTGTTTTTGTAATGCATTTCGAGTATGGGATTTATTACCCAGTTTGTGTGCAGAAGGAATAGTTGCACTAAAACCACATTATGTGAACGTTGTATAATTCCTGTACATGACGGTTAACTGTAGAGAAAAATGAGCCGTTCTCACCACGTCTTTATCTGAACCTTCTCCACATCTCAGATTCTTTTTTTTTTTTACTCACTTGACTGATATAATAAACTGATATAATGCGAATAAGCAGTGTTCCTCGAGCACTCCCAGTAGTGTAGTCCCAGTAGTACTGAGGCTGAATTAAAAAGCTTTGATTTGTGTCAGTAAGCTAAAAGCTTTCCCAGCATGTGGGTGGGTTTCAGGACACACTGTGGGGATGGAGCATGGTGGTACGGCACTGTGCACGACATCTTATTTCCCCCTAAATGTCCGCGAAAGAATGAGTGCATATAAAAGAAAAAAAAAATCATGTGATGGCGAAGGAAAGCTCTCTCTAAGTTAAAGTAAACTGGTGAACCTGCAATGTGATGTGTCATGGCTAAAGATTGTCCCACATTAATATCTGACTGAACTGAATTGTTTCAGCTTCTGTATAAAGATGAACACACACACACACAATATGTCAGGCAGCCGTTCCTGACTTCCTGACCGCTGAGCGACGGAGTGTTGATGGGTTTGATGTTCCAGGTGACTGTCATCAGCATGTTGCAGGCTCACTACGCTGCTGGAACAAAACCTGACACATTTGAACACCTGTTGCGCAGTTGACACACTTAATCTACTCCAGTACGTCACTCATGCGCCTGCCAGTAAGATGAGACGTTTAAAACAGGCACGTTAACCTGGTTCAGTCGAAAAACTTGCCGTTAACTGCACTTTCTGAGAATTCCTTGAAAACATGGGCTGCTCTTTTTCAACAAACTTGTTGTCAGTTTTGTGCTTTCTGATTTGATTGCCTATGCTGACTGAGAGAAGGTTTGGTGCGATTATTGGCCATGTTATTGACTGTGAGCTCAGCGGCGTCCTGTTAATGTAATGAAACAATCCTCAAAGGAGCAGCTTGGCTAGAAATAAAATGTACAGGCTCCTGAGTGGTGCAAAAGAAACACATTCACTCTATTGTCAGGAGTTTGAGTTTTGATGATGCCATAGCCAGGAGTCCAAGAGAGCGTAATTGACCCTGCTCTCTGGGTGGGAGGGATGGGTACTCTCTCCCTTGTCAGACAGTGCGTGGGCATCTGTGAGCTCATGTATGTGGAAGTTTGCACTTGTTCAGCTGTCCTGTGACGCAGCATGAGTAGCAGCTCACGTTTTCTGGAGGAAATACACGTTAAGCCTACACTACGCCAACAGACGCTTTTGTCAGGTTTTGTCAGATCAGTGCGTTAACCCCGTCAGCGTCTGTTGCCGTTAGTCAGCGTTTGTTTTCACCGACTGAATGTTCAATCGCCGTTTGTCGGTCGTGGAATGTCTGAGCAGTGTGGTATGATTTTCCAACAAACTCTGACGTAATCTGACCTGGGCATGAACAGGTCAGAGACTTGAGGGCAAAACTGTTTGTGGCAACTGCAGTCGTAAAGCTATCATAGCAATTGTAATCCTAAGCCATCTTTGATAAGCCATCCATGATTAAGCAAAAATCACTTTGTGCAAAATTGATCACTCTACAAAAGCATCCGTCTCAGGTAGAGGGTGTGTTCTCCAGGTTCAAAAACATGCCAGTAGGTGGATTAACTGCGCTAAATTGCTGTTAGTTGTGAATGAGTGTGTGAACGTGTTGTATGAATGCGCTTGATGCCGTGCGATGGACTTGATGTCTAATCCATGGTGTATGGATCCAATTCATGGACTCACTCCCTGGACTGGCTCCAAAATAGGCTCAAGATGAGTGAATAAAACTGTTCATGTATTACAGCATTTATATGCAAAATGCTAAACTAGTATCTGTATGCTTTCCTTGTTTGTTAGGAGAATTAGCCTTGCTGCAGGCATAAACTGAAAAACGCTATTGTGCTCTGGCTGAAGTGGAAAATTGTGTGCGTGTGTTACTTTTAACATGGACCAGAGTTTGGGTTCTGATTGGCTGTGCACTTTGAATGCACAGCATGCCCTGTCTATCGATTGGCTCTTACGCACTCCTCTCTGTGTCTTTCAGGCTTCAAGTGTCCTGTTTGCTCCAAGTCAGTGGCGTCCAATGAAATGGAGGTTCACTTCATCATGTGTCTAAGTAAGCCCCGCCTCTCCTACAACGGTAAGCCACGCCTCTCAATGCAGCGCACATCCTGTACACTCGTCCCACACTGCCACTCTGTTCATCCATCGTTCTATTTTAGTCCTTTGTTAATGATGTCTCTTTTTTTCCGTCTCTTACGTGACTCATCAATAAGCGTCTGTGTCTGTAAACTCTGAATGACCCCCAGTCTTCGTCCCCACTGTCCCTGTCCCTCTGTTTCTCTCTCTTTAGTTCATTCACAGCATTTCTTCTGTGCATGTGCTGATGTAATAATATCAGATTATGATGATTGTCTTAATATTTTACTATGCCGTACGATATAAGATTTTGTTCTGTGTACAGTTTGATTTTTAGAAATCTTGCATGATTAACAGAATTATAGGATTGCCTTTTCCAAAAAGGACTTCTTCCAACTGGTCCAAAGGAAACAACCTTAGAAGACAGAATGGGATAATGTCATTATGGAAATATAAAAGTTTCCTAAAAATAAGCCCACACATGCAGCCTTGTCTACACAGAGCCATGATAATATCTGAAACCCATGTTGATATCATTGTGTTGAATTATCTTCATCAGGTGTGGACAAATGATAAATTCATTATCTATTCCACCAATAAGTCAACAAGCTGGCCAGCGTTTGGGCTATGAACCGTCCTCACGTCACAAAAGATATTCAAGTCTGTCAAGTGTCTTTATTTTCAGTCAATATGTTTAACCGTGTAATGACTGTTACTTACAGCAGGGGAGTTTACCTACAGAGCAGCTTTGATTTGCTTGCTCATCCGTGCACTGTTATTAATTAAAAAATGACCAGATTATTCAAATCTTTCTACCATCGTCCTGCCTCGGCAGTGTGTATCTTGTAGCAGGCGGTGAGATTCAAAACAAGTAGTGCGGTATGTGAAGAGAGTTACATGTGAACATATATGCTACATAAAAATCCGTAGTTTTGCAAATATCTGCTGATACAGCATATAATTATTATTGGCACTTCCCTATTTCCTTGTTTTGGTCTCTTCTTCCTCTCTCTGTGCGCCCTTTTCCCGTTTCCCTCTCTCTCTCTCTCTCTCTCTCTCTCTCTCTCTCTCTCTCTCTCTCCATCTAATACTTTCTCTGGTATTTGTGGTGCAAAATGGTGTAGTTTTAAAAACCCTACTGTGGTTTAAAAAAATCCACGTAAGTGGTGGTGATGGTTTTTTGGGGTTTTTTTCCCCCTCCATATTGATTTTGATGCCAGTAACTTCATTTCTGAATTACCTGCATATTGACTGATCTCCATTACATTATGTGTATATTGGCTGGAGCAGACGTAAAGCCTGAGAGCAAGCATGCCAAGAAATGGTTTTGGGTCAGATGGGACCACAGGCAACGCATTTGAGGTTGAGGATGTTTGTGAATCAAGTTCATTCGTGTAAGCTTTAGTTAAAGATGTTGGTCAGGGACGAATTACTGATCGGAACTACTGGGCACCGGGGTCCTGGCCACTTGGAGGGCCTCAGCTAGCAAAGATGTAAAGTTCATGATTAGACTATTACACTGTCACACACACACTATACAAAGGACACGAGTCAATTGATGGTAAAATCAGTAAAATTACAGAATCTGAAATAAATTCTGAAATGTTATTGGTGTGTGGTTCTGAATTTGTAACCAATGAGTTGTCAGTTGGTGGACTGTTTTTAACTGGAGCTGGATAAGCAGATATTGATAACCGTAAAACCACACCAAGTGTGTCAATGATTTTAAAATGAGAAACAAGCCCAAATGGGTCTGATTAAAAACCGAACTCAGAACTAAAATGGTGCTGAAGATGAATCTGCATGTGCTCACTGCTGGACAATGAGTCTGAGCGTGTTCAAGAGCTTGACTTTGTCGAGTTGTTAAAGGAGTTTGTGAGCTGAAAAGCAAGAAAGGAGCCAAGCAAAGGGAAAACTGCCTTCTGTGCATCAACTAAACTAGTCAAAGGCTCATTAAGGATGGGTAATATAATAATGTACACCGATCAGCCATAACATTAAAACCACTGACTGGTGACCTGAATAACATTCTCGTTACAGTGGCACCTGTCAACGGGTGGGATATCTTGGGGAGTGTACAGTCAGTTCTCAAAGTTGACGTGCTAGAAGCAGGAAAAATGGGCAAGTGTAAGGATCTGAGCGATTTTGACAAGGGCCAAATTGTGATGGCTAGACAACTGGGTCAGAGCATCTCCAAAGCGGCAAGTCTTGTGGGATGTTCCCAATATGCAGTGGTTAGTACCTACCAAAAGTGGACCAAGGAAGAACAGCCGGTGAACTGGCGACAGGGTCATGGGAACCCATGGTGAAGGCTAAACGTTTTTCCAATCCCACAGAAGAGTTCCCATTACTGTAGTTCCCATGCTGAACCCTGTCCACCGCTGAAAGTACCTACATTGGGCACATCAGAACTGGACCTTGGAGTAATGGAAGAAGGTGGCCTGGTCTGATGTTATCTTTTACATTGTGTGGACGGCCAGGTGCGTGTGCATTGCTTACCTGGGGAAGAGATGGCACCAGGATGCACTATGGGAAGAAGGCAAGTTGGCGGAGATGGTATGATGCTCTGGGAAATGTTCTACTGGGAAACCTTGGGTCCTGGCATTCATGTGGTTATTACTGACACGTACCACCTATCTAAACATTGTTTCCAACCAAGTACACTACTTCATGGCAACAGTATTCCCTAATGGCAGTGGGCTCTTTCAGCAGTATAATGCTTCCTGCCACACTACTAAAATTGTTCAGGAATGGTTTGAGGAACATGACAAGAATTTAAATCTATAGCTGTCTTCACAAAGTAAGCTCCGGTGTGGTCCAGGTGGAACATTTTGCACCAGTGATTGATCACCAGAGAGTGGGTCATCTTCAGCACATAGTTTAGGAAAATGAACAAGGTGAAGATGCACCTGAGAAAGTTACAGCTCATACTAGTAAGCTCAGCTTAGTACGGCTAAATCTGATGACCAAGCAGAATGGCTAAATTTATTGTGTGATACACAAGGTAAGATACTTTCAAACTTTAGACGGATGTTTTATTATTTTAG
The DNA here is from genome assembly GCF_001660625.3 of Ictalurus punctatus. Classification (NCBI taxonomy): domain Eukaryota; kingdom Metazoa; phylum Chordata; class Actinopteri; order Siluriformes; family Ictaluridae; genus Ictalurus; species Ictalurus punctatus. The sequence goes on from NC_030423.2 coordinate 18,283,042, forward strand.
GCAGCGTCTTCTGCTCTTGAGATAAAGTCTGTACCATTTAGAACACTCCACAAGGACAGCTGTCCTGTAAGGACAAATCACGCTGCTCACTTTCTTGGAGAAAGTGCTGAAAAACATGGCAGACTGAGTGTAGAGCTTCCAGGATTCATTTTCTGTGTGTGTGTGTGTGTATAGTGTTTAACACCCCAGGCTTTATTGATGATGTTGATGGAATGAAGCAGGTCTTAACACGATGTGTATTTGAGGCCTCTGCTCTGTTTCAGTCAGCTCTAACACACACACACATACACACAAACTCCAGTAAATTCTCACTTCTTCTTTTATGCTGCTGTGGAAAGGAAGAAGATTAAAAGGTAAACTGAGCAGTGAGACCCCCCCACGTTCATTAACATCACACAGCTTTTCCAACGCAGCAAGTTGGAGATGACGACTGATGAAATGTCCTGATATCAGAGAATTATTGAGGTGAAGTGAAGTCTGTTATTTTCAGGTATCAGGGTGTATTCTCACTTTCACCACTCTTACTGACGACTGATTTAAATACGGAGGCGTTGTGTGTTTAGCTTCCTTATGACTGGAGGATCGCTATGTCAATAACTTTACTGTTTACATAGGCACACATCTGTAGTCGACTGTTCTGCAGCTGTTGCAGTGGCCACATCTTAAAGGCTCATTGACACTTTAAATAAAAACGAGTCCGAGCACTAGACCCATGACCATATGCATAATGTCTCTCCTCTCTATATAAACACCACAAATAACATTCCATGTTAGTGACCTCAGTAAAGAACCGTATATAGGCCTAGCCTAAACTGTTATTTCTGCTTGTTGTCATGATTACAAAGTATGTATGAGGGAGGTTTATTTAAAATGAATCTAGAACTGCTTACATTTTTTTACTTACAATAGATGAGTCCAGACTCTTTAATGGATCTACATTACTCTGTCTGTCTCTCCCTCTCTCTCTCACTCTCTCTCTCTTTGTCTCCTTTACTTGAATTTCTCCCCCTCTGTTTCTTTTTCTCTCTGTCACCTCTGTTGTTTTCTTTCCATCTCTCTTTCTATATTTCTGTCTGTCGTTCTGTCTCTCCATCTGTTTGCCTATTACTGTATTTTTTTCTCTCCCCATCTCTTTCTTTTTGTCTCTGTCTGTACTCGTCTCTGTCTTTTTCTCTTTGTTCCCTCCTCTGTTTTTGTCTGTCTGTCCCTCTGTCTCTTTCTATCCCTCTCCATCTTCCTCTCCTTTTCTTGCATGCTCGCTCTCTCTCTCTCTCTCTCTCTCTCTCTCTCTCTAACCCCCTTCTATCTCCTTCTCATATTCTTGCATGCCTTCTCTCTCTCACTCTCTTCTATCTCCTTCACCTATTCTTGCACTCTCCTGTGCTCCTTCTGTCTCTCTCTAGTTCTAGTTTCCCTTCTCATTCTATTAGCTAAATGTAAATTCTGTTTTAAGAGATCGTGCACTGGTCAGCTTACCTGGGATTTTCAGAACGCACACACACACGTACGCACACGCTTACACACACGCATACGCGCGCACACATACGCACAGGGATTAGTTTGTGTGTGACTCGAACACTCCTGGGATTAAAAATGTAACCTAAACAATTACTCTTGTAAAACTTAATGTTGTAGCTGCACTCGACATGTCAGGAGTGTGTGACATCAAATCAGTAGTGTATAAAAACATGCGCACCTACTGATTAGGAGGAAGTTTGTCAGGATAGGACTGCTGCTTACCAGTCAATTCTTCATTACACACTTCCTAACACACTCGCATCCAGGAAAGGAAACCGAGGCCAACAGGGGACTGAAACTCTCTCTCTCTCTCTCTCTCTCTCTCTCTCTCTCTCTCTCTCTCTCTCACACACACACACACACACACACACACACACACACACACACACACACACACACACACACACACACACACACACACACACTCTGTCTTTCTACAGCCTGATACACAGCTAAATCACAGGCTCCAAGCTAGCAAGCTCAGGCCAGTGTGCGAGATGAAACCATAGTTATAGGTTACAAATGCCATAGCCCGGGCAGACTTCCCTGTGTTCCAGTGTTTTCTCTCCCTCCTGTGGGTGGGTGTGTGTGTGTGTCTCGGTGTAGCACTCCAGTTCATGCCCAGCCTGATTGAAGATTGATGTCACCTGGTTCTCATCTACTCATCCAAACTGCAGCATTTATAAACCCTTCTTTTTCAGCCACTCATCGCCAGATTGTTCCAGCTTCAGTTACACTTCCGGCCTTCCTCGCTTTTGTTTCCCGTCATGTCCAGTGTTTTTTGTTGAGTGTCCCTGTGCTTATCCTGTCTGTTTCTCCTCGTGTTCCAGGTTCGCTGCTCACGCTGCCTGTCTGCTCACTCTCTGCACACTTCCTGCTGCGCTCAGCCCCGCTATCCGTTCCTTCGTGGCGTATTGGCTGTGCGCTCGTCTCTCACACAGCGGATGCGAATTCGAATCCCGACCCCGACTATTCATTATCATATTCCTTTACCATTTACCCCAGTTTCCACTACCCTTCAATAAATCCTGCTAACTTTCAGTCGTGTGTGTGTGTGTGCATTTGGTTCCCCTCTCTGTGTTCCACATAACAGAACAATCTGGCTAACATGGAGCCATCAGAGCCAGCTCCCCTGCAGTCAGCCCTGTCTCATTAAGGAACCCTCCTGGATCAACATGAACTACAACTTTGCGCACTTCAGGCCATGATGGACCAACTTGGGCTCCTCACCCAGCAACTAAACAGCATCCTTCCCCAACTGGCCCAGACACCCTGTGGCCCCCATCCCAGTCAGCCTGCCCTGGTGGTCCAATCTGCTGCCTCTCCCAGTCTACCATAAGGGGAAACAATCCAGGGGAAGGAGGCTGCCAGACACTGTCCCTCCGCCAGGGGTCCCTTCAGTGTGGCAGAGTACTCTGTGGAGTTTCAGGTCCTGGCTGCTGAGTCAGGCTGGAATGAAGAGGCGCTCCATGGAGTGTTTGTGAACAGACTCAGCAAGTGCATGAAGGATGAACTAGCCCTGAAGGTCAAGCCAGACTCCCTCGACCAACTAATCTCCCTGGCTTTCATGTTGGATAACCGCATACGGGAGCAGCGCAAAGATAGAGCCAGCCAACCCCAGGCACTTTTCACCTCTAGTTCTCTTCTGCATTCATCTGCCAGTCCTGCCCCTGAGCCTCATCTCCATCCCAGAATTATGTCACCTAACTCCAAGTCACCCTGGGAAGAACCCATGCAGCTGGGTCGGACCCGGCTTACGCCTGCTGAGCGGAGTAGACCGGCGCATGCTTCTGTTATGCTTGGCTAACTGCTCCTTGCATTTAGGGGGGGGGGGGGGGGTTCACCAGTAGAGCGGGGGCTACTGGTGAGCCAAACAGCTGCTACTCCTGACCCCCGTCCTGCTTTCAGATTTTTATTCCTGCCACCCTGTGCTACAACCAGCTCTCCGTTCCCCTCCTCGCACTTATCGACTCAGGTGCCGAAGATAACTTCCTGGATAAGGAGTTGGCGTCACACTCCGGCCTACCCATTGAGTCCCTGGATCCTCGCATTACTGTCAACACCCTGGATGGGAAATTCCTGGCCCTGGTTCCTCAACTCTGCCTTTGAGCTGCTGCATGGGGCCACTATTCACAAATTTGGACCTGTGGAACGCATACCACCTGGTCAGGATCAGAGCAGGGGACAAGTGGAAGACTGCATTCAACACCCCTCTAGGCCACTTTGAATACCTGGTCATGCCTTTCGGCCTCACCAATGCCCCAGCTGTGTTTCAAGTTCTCGTCAACTACGTATTCCAGGACTTCCTGAATCGCTTTGTGTTTGTTTATTTCTATGATATTCTCCCGTGTGTTCACTGAGCACACTCTCAATATCCATCGTCCTGCAGCAGCTTCTGGAGAACCGCTTGTTTGTCAAAGCTGAAAAGTGAGTTTCATGTTCCCACAGTCACATTCCTCGGGTACATCATTGAGAGCATGCGAGTTAAGGCTGAACCTGAGAAGATCTGGGCTGATCCAGGTAATGGTCTTCCTGGTTGTCTGTTTTTCCCTGACTCTGTACCTTCTCAGGTCCTCCAGTGGGGTCACTGCTCCTGAGTTTGCCTGCCACCCCGGCTGCAATCGCACCCTAGGCCTGCTAAAGCGGCGTTTCTGGTGGCCAACCATGGAAGCAGACACCCGGGCCTTCATCAATTCCTGTACTGTGTGCACTAGGAGCAAAGCCTCACACCGTCCGCTGGCCGGCCTGCCGCAACCCTTGCCTGTTCCCAACTGCACCTGGTTCCATATTGCCTTAGACTTCGTCACTGGTCTAACTCCCTCGCAAGATAAACCCACCATCCTGACCGTTATAGATCGTTTTTCTAAGGCAGTACACTTTATTGCTTTCCCCAAGCTCCCCACAGCCCATGAGACTGCAGACCTTGTGACTACATACTTCTTCTGGCTACATAGTCTCCCCCAGGACATAGTGTCTGACCGTGGACCCCAGTTCGTTTCCCAGGTATGGAAGACTTTCTGTAATACTCTAGGGGACACTGTGAGTCTCTCTTCGGGTTTTCATCCCCAGATGAATGGCCAAGCAGAGTGGGCTAATCAGGGATTGGAAGCAGCGCTGCGATGTCACCACCAACAACCCCTCCACCTGGAGCTCTCAGATTCCCTGGATTGAGTATGCACGCAACTCTCTGTCCAGTACTGCCAGTGGTGTGTCCCCTTTTATGTGTTCCCTGGTTTATGAGTCACCCAAGGAGGCCTGTTCTGCCCTGCTCTGCTCTGGTGACTCTAACCAGCACCTGGCTGACTGTTGTTGTACTCCCGCACCTAGCTACCAGCCAGGCCAAAAGATATGGCTCTCATCTAAAGACATTCCCCTCAAGGACAGTTCCAAGAAACTCGCCCCTCGTTATCTAGGCACATTTAAGATTGAGAATGTCATTAATCCCTCTCTTGCCATCTATCTCTAACTCCAATTATGTATGTATAACTCTCCACCTTACATCATCTGTCTCTCTCTCTCTCTCTCTCTCTCTCTCTCTCTCTCTCTCTCTCTCTCTCTCTCTCTCTCTCTGTTATTGTTATAACTGGATACTAATACATTATTTGGTTTGAACAGATAATAAATACAGATGAATCAGTAGGTGGTGTAGTGTGGTTTTTTTTTTCTTTTTTCTTTTTTTCTTTTCGTGTGTGGTTTTTTAGGAGGCATGCCAGAAAGCTTCAGAATAAGTGCATGCATTAGGATCCTACCAGACAAAACTAAAACAAGTTATGCAAGTGTCAGGATTTTACTCTAATGTGGAACTTCGAGAATGGCTTGCTGAAGCACATGAGGATGGTTGCCAGGTTTCTGGAAATTCCCACTACAACTCAAAATCCACATTTCTATCCAGACACCGGAAAAGGTATCTGCTTGCGTTGAGATTCTGCAGTATGGAAGCAGTGGACACTGCGCTATCCCATAAGTCAACGGGACTTGTGCTGATGGGAATAGCTGTCAGAATAAAAAATGGCGGAAGGCAGCACGTTAGCTGTTTTTAAGTTGTAGGTCAAATGACAATGCCAATATGGCGGAGGTAGTATGTCCGGCTTGTTTGTATTACACACACATATTGCTTAGTACATATCGTATCATCGGCCGAGCAGTTAATTGTGGTAAACATTTCTGATTTGCAATGAATGGACAAACAGATTCAGTTTTGGCCCAAATTAAAGCCTTACTGCCTTACTGAGCTCCAAAATAAAACCATATTTCTGTATAAACCAAAGGACTATGCACTCATACAGTATATTGAGCTGCTGCTCAGTTGTTACATTTATTATGGATAAGTAAATCTAGCAAAATATTATTAGTTGGCTATTGTCAAATGTAGCCTAAATAACAGGTTGTTCATTTGGGAAAGGCATTGTTGCTTCGAAGTATAGTTAACTTTCTCACTCAGTCACATTAGACAGAAGATAGAAAGCTTTCCAGAAATGTCAACAGTTAAATACAATTATAATACACTCATGTACTGCAAATTGCTATATATATCTATATATATATTTGTTTTGTTTTTTTTGTAAATGAAAATGTCCTCTGTTTTCAGTTTTTAGTAAGTTAGGTTGTAGGGTTAAAAAAATAATAATAATATCAGGTATAGACTGCACAGTTCTGGTTTTAAATTGAATTGGGGAAAAGGTATGTGTGTATGTATGTAATGTTTATTTATGTATATAATATATACCTATATATGCACACATACACAAATAGAAACATTAGCAGGCAGTGAATGTAGTGGCTAATTGCAAACTTGTACACTAGTACCATCTACTTGTGTGTTTTACATGTGTGTTTTAGTTAGAAAAGTTTTTTATATTTTATCGGTCTGGTAGTCCTACAAACAGTGACAACACCCGAGACAAGTTTTATGATAAATCCAACTTTTTCTGATCATGTCATACATTGATGCGTGCCAAAATTACTGAAAGAACCGAGTTTCACTTTGTAGTGTATTTTTGTAGGTTTGATAGGTTTTGAAAGTAACATGAAAGCAAAGTAATTAGTAATCTGATTCCTTTTTTTTTTTTTTTTCTTTTTACATGCAGTAGTCAGTAATGTAATCAGATAACAATTTTAATAGTAATCTGTAGTGGATTACTTTTTTGAGTAATTTACCCAACACTGATGCACTTCCAGTTATCTTGTAATTTAGTACACAACCAAACATGTATCTAGGTACTTGTCAGGGCCTTTTATATAGTTTTTAATCTGTTTCCAAATTTTTTGTGCATTATTCATAACAAATTGATCATCATATAGAGATGCATTTATTTTTTGGGAGCTGTTAAGATGGGTTGGGAGAGATGTCTTGTTGCAGAAGAGTTGTTCCATCTTAAGCCAAGAAGGATCCCTACACACCTCAGACTCCTTTTTCCACCATGAAAAAACATTAAGGTTTGCTGCCCAGTAATAATACTTAAACTGTGGTAAGCAAAACCCGCCCTCTCTTTCACTTTTACACAAGTGCTGCTTAGATATTTGCACATTCTTTTAATCCCACAAAAATACCACAATTGCTCCATCTAATTGTTTAAATAGGCTTTGTGGTATAAAATGGGGAATTGCCTGAAATTCACCTGGATTTTTATGTTTTTTAATTTTTTAATAAAGTTTAAAAGTTTAAGAACTGGGATTGATATTGATTGTAACCGGCGTTAGCTCACCTTTCTCCCAGTTAATTTTAAATCCGGAAAAGGATCCAAATTCTTTTATCAAGGACAGATCATTAGTGATGGACTTGAGGGTTGGAAATGTACAATAGTATGTCATGGTATAAATATTTTGAGCACTAAACAGATACAGACAATGGCATTGATAGACATCCCTTCTGTATTTCTGTCTTTGCCTTAATCCTGTACCTTAAGAGCTCTCTCACTCACGAACACACACACTGTCTTGACTTCTAGCTGTCCTTTTCTACTTTGAGTGCTCTCTCCCTCTCTCTCTCACTCTGTCTCTCTGCCTCTCCCTATATCTATCTTTCTCACCCTCCAACTTTGTCCCATAATTCCATAACCTCAAGTGCCCCCCTCCTTCTCTCTCTCTCTCTCTCGCTTTCTCTCGCTTTCTCTCTATCTCTTTAATAAAGTGTGTAAAGACGGCATACTGTACCACTGACCTCAGAAGATAAAAGTAGTGCAGATGAGATTCTGCCAATTTATGGAACGTGTGTGTGTGTGTGTGTGTGTGTGTGTGTGTGTGTGTGTGTGTGTATGTGTGTGGAACAATTCAGAAGGTTGTGCTGATAGCATTTACAGTTAGCTAGTGACTTAACTTCCAAATATAGAATTCCTCTAGACTGCATTAGCTGTTAGACTAATTCTAAACTGGTCTGTCACACACACACACACACACACACACACACATGCATGCAAAGCCACACAGCCGCACAGGTGTTTCCAAGGGAAGTGGCGAGTCTTAATAAAGAGAACGTGTGGGTCGTTGTTCTTGTATGTTTCCTGGCTTTGCGAAAAACATGTTTACCAGTTGTGATTTAGATAACATTGTGTCTGTGTGTGTGCGCGTGCGTCTATGTATATGTGTGTGCGTGTGTGTTCGCCTGTCCTCAGATATCAGCTTAAAGCAAAAGAACTGCAGGTTTCAACATGCGTCTGAGGACATGTACTCGTCCTCTTCGCCACATGGTTGACTATGAAGATACAGGATTGTTCTCCACACCGCCCCCTGCTGTCAGCACAGTCTCAGCTCAGCTCTCTCTCTCACACACATACACTGCGTTTCAGCCGATAATGGTGATCATGATGAAATTAAGTGATCGGGACGTGTGTAATTAAAGGGCAGAGGGTGGTGCGGTAACCTTCTGCTAACCTTTTTCCACTGGTCACTGATATGGTCAGCTGTGTATGGTTTCAGTTGGGAAAAAGGCCTCAGGGTTGCGGGCGTGTGACATTGATCTGATTTGGCCTTTTGCAGTAATGTACATGACTCTTTATCCCAGATTGCAGCCTGCAGGAACTTATTCAGTAGTGCAGTCTCTCTGATCCGTCAGGACGAGGTGAAGAATAATGTTGTATTTTACACAGACACATGTTCGGGAAACCGTTAATAAACTGATAAGGTGCTCATTTTATTTCCCAACTTGCATGTAACAAAGAGTTTTTTGTGTGTGTGTGTAGATGACGTGTTGGCAAGAGACGCAGGCGAGTGTGTGATCTGTCTGGAGGAGCTACAACAGGGAGACACCATCGCTAGACTTCCGTGCCTCTGCATCTATCACAAAAGGTAAACACAAGCATGATAATGCTTGTACTAATCCCTGTACTTTTTCTCCTCTCCAGTTTTGTGTATTTGTTATTCTCCTCCAGATAACTTATTCATTCTTTTGTAGTGGCATTTCTATCTAGCCAAATTTACTTCAGGTACTGTTACTGACTGTAGCGCTGTATTGTTTGCTCCTTCCCCTCAGTCAGTAGAAAGGGATTACTATAGGATCATGACTGGCCAGGTATTATTATAGCAGTGACCCTGACATGTTGCTGGCTTCATATACCTGAACTTTAAGATTCATACAATTCACCAAATTCTAATATTTGGTTGCATATCCCTTGTTTGCAATAACTGCATCAAGCCTGCGACTCACTGACATCACCAAATTGTTATCTTCTTTTGTGATACCTTTTCACGCTTTTACCGCAGCCTCGTTTAGTTGTTGTTTGTTTCAGGGGGTTTCTCACTTCAGTCTCCTAGTCAGGAGGTGAAATACTGCTAAACTGGGTTAAGGTCTCGTGATTAACTTGAGTTAAAATAAAAGTCTGAAATTTCTTTACTAATTCCCATCTGGCTTTCTGATTCTTATTGCTGATGAGTGGTTTGCATCTTGTGTTATAGCCTCTGTGTTTCTGTTCTCAACGTCATCTTCGAACACTGGATTGTGATACCTTCACCTCTGCTCTGTGGAGGTTGTTGGTGATGTCACTGACTGTTGTTTTTGGGTTTTTCTTCACAGCTCTCAAAATGTTTGTCATCAGCTATTGTTGATTTCCTTGGCTGACCCATTCAGTGTTGTTACTCAGTACACTAATGGTTTCTTTCTTCTTCAGGGCATTGCAAATTTTTGTATTGACTATGCCCAATGTTTGTGCAGTGCATCTGATAGATTTTCCTTCTTTTCTCAGCTTTAAAATGGCTTGCTTTTCTCCCATAGACAGCTCTCTGATCTTCATGTTGGCTTATCCTTTTTAAACAACAAATGCAGTTTTCACAGGTGAACTGAGAGTAGACATTCAGAGCTATTTATTGTTTGTTTAATCAAACAGGACACACCTGGGTCAAACAAACACCTGTCAATCACATGTTCCATTATTCTTGCTCACCTACAAATTGAGTGGTCTGATACAAAATGTGCTTATGTTCTATGTCATTTAACACATCTACATATACATACCAGGAAATAAAAGCTGAAAATTCTAAACTCTCTTTTCATGTACATCTTTTGATCTCACACCCAAATGTCTTCAGTCTACAGCAAAAACAAATGAATTAGCCTTGCCGTTCCAGTAGTTTAGGAGGGGACTGTATATTGATTTTGCAGAGGCCTGACCAATGATCCTGAGACCCTGGGAATCTCGCAGAACTTTTCAAACGTGACTCAAATTCAGACCCGATGATCCTCTAGTGGCATTAGTGTGTGTACCTCTGATATGAGGGTATCAGGTGGAGTAGACATGCTTGGTGGAGAAATAGTCCACGAACCAAAAATCTCCACCAAGTAGCAGTGCTGTGGTTAGGAACAGATGCTTGTAAAGGGCAGAAAAGAATTAACACACATTATGCAATGAAAAAGATGGATACTGTTGTCTAACCTTACCCTATTATTTTCTTCTTCTTGTTGTTGTTTCTCTTCTTTTGTTGTTGTTGATGATAAAATAAAGGAGTACTAAGCATATTTAAATCATGTTTAAAAAAGGGAGTATGTGTTTATTTCCAATATTAACCAACATATCGTGTGTGTGTGTGTGTGTGTGTGTGTCTAGCTGTATAGACACATGGTTTGAGATCAACCGCTCCTGCCCAGAGCATCCTTCTGACTGACCTCCATTCCCTCATACTACTGCTGAGAAAGGTGAGATTTTTCTGGAACACTCCTAGATCAGTACATTACACATCATTCACAGGTGAGGTCATTCTGCCATGCAGAATCTGCTAAATGTTATGTTTTTTATTTAGTACTGCCCTGAATAAGCTATTTCACATAAAAGATCTTTACACATAGTCCACAAGACACAATAATAACTGAATTTACACACAGGAATCAGTTTATATACGCTTGATTCTTAATAATGTGTGCTGTTACTTGGATGATCAACAATTGTTTTTATGTTTTGTAATACACAACTGTTACAAAAGGTGCAAACATTCACTGATGCTAAAGAAGGCAACACTACATTGCAGTTTTTCCTCGATTGCTTCAACACATTTGTCCACTCTGACATCACATTTTCAGACCAGTTAACATGCAGGCTAAACTGAAGCTCACTGGCCAAAATAACTCCTTTTGTTTGCAAAATGCTCGAACGCTCACAAAGCATTACCAACATGCAACAAAAGGACATATTTCCATCAAACACGACAACTTGTGGTGAAATTAATGTATTCTTTCAATCAATCATTACACAACGGACAACAAAATACAGCTACCAGTTTTCATTATGAAATATGATACTTTTCAAACTCAGAAATGCTGAAAACTGGAAAAAAGAAAGAAAAGAAAAAACAACCAAAGGAAACTTGGAAATATCAAAAGGTGGAAATATCAAAATAAATAAATAGAGCTGAAATATTCAGAATTTCACATTTAGTCCAATCGTTCCTGACTATTATGTCACAGGTTCTCATCAACATCGCATTGGATGTTTTCCCTTGCAATGCACCAAGGGAAATACCTCCTTGAATGGCGTATCCATCCCTGGCAGTCCTCCGCACCTATTGCCAGGCAACCAGCATTCATTGCCTCCAGCAGGGACATCTGCTCATATGGCCGGTGATCATACACCTTCCATCTCCAAGCAGAGAAGAACTCCTCAGTTGGGTTCAGAAAAGGAGAGTACGCAATTGGAATTGTATTGTATCATACAGGGCTGTGCTGCAAACCATTCATTCATAGGGTGAGAGTTGTGGAAGGCAACATTTTCCCAAATGATGACATACAGAGTCATGCCAGGCCTCAACAGCCCTCTCTCTTTGGGTGGAACCAATCTTTCATTCAGTGCATCAAGAAATGTTATGAGTTCTGTATTGTATGGGCTGATAGTTGGTATGTGGCAAAGGACACCATCATTGGAGATGGCAGCACACATGGTGATATTGGTGCTCCTCTGACGAGCCCAATGATGCTCCTCCCAAGTCTCCTCACTTTACAGAGGTTGAAGCCAGCTTCCTTTGTTATTACAATAACAAATCCGTACCTGCACATACTGGAAGCTTGCCTCCTCCATGATGTCAGTTTCTCTGTACAGCTGCTTCATTGTGACATGGTTTCGTTTAAGGATTCTATCAATAGTTGCCAAACTCGCACTGTTAATATTTCTAAATGCTCCTTGATCTGCAATTACTCCTGCCTGGATTTCACGCAGTCTGATTGCAATGTTTGCCATGACCATATCTACAATGGCATCCTCCTGTTCAACATTAAAGATCTTTCGTCTGCCACCAGTGTGTGGTAATGTGTGGATTCTAGAAAGTAAAAGCAAAAAGCATGTCAAAATTGACATTGACAGTCACATAAATGGGATTGATGAACCATCTGCATGTACATCATACTGTAGACACAGATGTTCTGTCAAGAGGGCAATACAGTAAAGCTGAAATACACAGTGGTATGCCGTAACATTGTGACTTGCCTGTTTTCGTTCCGAAAAAGCCTGACAATAGATGCCACAGTGCTCCAACTCAGAACGGGCTGGACCCTTTGTCCAGCCTCTCTAAAAGACAAGCCGTGATTGATGACATGGTCAATAATTGTTGGCCGAATTTCATTTGAAACTTGTTCTATTTTCTCCTCTTGCTGTGGCTCCTCCACCAGACATGCAAACTCTTCTTCCTCTGACCCCTTTGCCATGGCCTCTTACTCTCCTTCCGTGCCTTCGGCCTCTTTGATCCATGCTTGCAAGTAGCAACACAGAGGTGGCATCTTTTATAGCTGGATGGTAAATGGCGCACTTATATAGTGCTTTTATCCAAAGCGCTTTACACTGTGTCTCATTCACCCATTCACACACACACACACTCACACACCAGTGGTAGCAGAGCTGCCATGCAAGGCGCTAACTTGCCATCGGGAGGAACTTGGGGTTCAGTGTCTTGCCCAAGGACACTTCAGTATGTAGTCATGTGGGCCGGGAATCGAACCGCCAACCCTACCATAAATGGACAACCCGCTCTACCACCTGATCCACAGCCACCCTGAGGACTGATTGCTGATTGAAGAGTTGTGCACACAAGATCCACACAGGTGCATTAGAGATTCATAATTATGCAAGTACTTTCTATCAGCTGTGAATAGATGTTTTCTTTTTGTTCAACACAGTTAATCCAATAGAATTTGGAGTCTTTCAGTTAGTAACTGAAAGGGTATGAAAAAGGATCCCAGTTTGATTAAGCATGTCTTAATCAAACGGGGGGGTAAACTTTTGAACAGTATGGTGGGTGTAAATTTATTATTTTGTCTTCTGGGAAACGTATAAATATCTGATGTAACAATTAACACCCACCATCCTCTTCAAAAGTTTACACCCCCCGGCATTTAATGTATCGTGCTGCCTTCTTGAGCATCAGTGAATGTTTGCACCTTTTGTAATAGTTGTGTACGAGTCCCTCAGTTGTCCTCAGTGTGAAAAGATGGATCTCAACATCATATAACCGCTGTTGTAAAGGGGTCAAATATGCAGAAGATGCTGGAAACACAAAGAATGTGCAAAGAATTTAACTATTCAGGACAAACAAGGGACTTATGAACAACTATCACAAAACATAAAAGCAGCCACTGATCATCCAGGTAACAACACTCAGTATTAATAATCAAGTGTGTGTAAACTTTTGAACTGGTTCATTTGTGTAAATTCAGTTATTATTGTGTCTTGTGGACTCAGGGCAGAAATAAAAATAAAAAAATACATAATTTAATTATTTTTTTAATTAACATTTTGCAGATTCTGCAAGGAGTATGTAAACTTGGGACCGCAACTATATACTTATATATATATATATATATATATATATCTATATCTCTCTCTCTCTCTCTCTCTCTCTCTCAGGGCACTTTATGGACCTGCACATAGCTATCTGGACACTGATGTAACCAAATAAAACAATCAGTCCTATTTATTCGATCAGATTGGATCAAACCTGCGGCGATGGTGACGCGGAAACCAAATAGAAGAACAGAACACACCGTCGAGTGTTATTTTCACACGTATCCCACAATCCCCTTGCCTGCTCTACTAGCTAGCGACCGTGCTACCCGCTAACTGCCCCCATTTTTGTGACCGACGCTGGATCTTTGTCCCCTGGAGTCTCAGGTCTTCGGAGTTCTCCTGTGATCCTCTGATGTACCTGTCCAACAGGAAGATTGACAAAGGGCTCACAGCTGGAGGAGGGGCCGGGGCCAAACAAAACCAATCAGATGGCCGTGCCAATTGTGGAATATGCTGAATAGATGGGTGTTGCTTGTGCTTCATGTTGTCCTTATTTGAAAATGGGGGTGTGGCATAGGGGCGGGGTTAGGTGTAGAGGCATACCTGGATTATGGGGTTGGAATTCACATGGGTGTGTGTTCTGTGCGCCAAAGCAGGGTGTGTGTGTGTGTGTGTGTGTGAAGTTTACATTTTGCTGTGCTATGAACGTTTCAGTCTGATTTGTGTGTGTGGGTGCGAGTGTGCAGGGGGTGGGGTTGGCAGCATTGGGAATTGAAATTTCCCACTGAGTCACATCGGAACGTTTACTGATATTTCATTTACATTTTCAATTTACAATGTCACTCCAATTCCTCCCATGAGTGTGTGCGTGTGTGTGTGCGCGTGTGTGTTTGTGTGCGTGCTTGCTCGTAGACATCTGGAAAGCTGCTTAATGTCTGGATGTGGAACCACAGACAGACTGGTGTGAAACTGTTGCGAGATACGATCTTCCTCTCCTCTTTTTTTTTCTTTACAATCCTGTGAGAAAACTCTCACAAAAATAAACTCTTGAAGCTCCTGGATGCCTCTGCTGTATAAAGAACATCCGCTATTAGAAAAATGTGAGAATTGTAAGAAAAAAAAAAATCCACAAGGGAAATACGATGGACAGAAACAGCCTGAAAAGGACTGAAGGGTAAGAGGCGGGGCCATGCAAACTGACCACTCAAATGGCAGTCCTGATCCCGCGGGTATGATGAGGTGGGCCTTGCTTGTACTTCGTGTTATCTTCATTGGGAAATGGAGGTGTGGGGTGAGGATGGAAATGATCGCAAAGCGAGTTGGAAAGCAGGAAATGCGCACTTGGTGACGATGGAGCGTCGTTAAGGGACGCTTTCATTTCCTGCTTTCCATCATTTCAATTTTTTTATGGGTAATACATTTCTGAAGATGTGAATGGATGCCTGTTTTTAGGATGTACAAACTTAATTGTCTGATGACTTTGATGTGCAGTCTGTGGGCTGAGTAATACTGATAATGATATCTATAATTAAAAAAGACAAAATAATGGACTTTGTGTATCTCTCCTTCTATGAGACAGTAATGTGCATGTCAATACTTTTTTTTTTTTCTTTTCGGTTTTCACTATGGTGCAGGAAATTACAGATGGTCCAAATGAAGACATACTGTATTAGTACCCATTTAACAACCCACCTACACGAGGAGAGGGGAAAAAAAGGGGGTGTATTGGGGTGGGGATAATTAATAAATGGCTTTAAAATGTGATGAGTCATGAAGATATTTAGGGTTAAACGGTTAGCTAAGATTACCATCCTGAGAAAAGATTCCTAAATGGCATAATTTTCTCAAACGAGAGAAAATGGGACAATTCGCCTAGCCATTGATCATAAGACAGGATGTCAGCAAAGGCTCTCTCCATAGAGTAAACATTAATATACATTTTCCCAGTGGGGCTGCAGAAAAATCTCCAAAAATTGTTTTATCTCTACTATCTCATTTTTCATTTTGTCACTACATTAAATCCACCTCCAAATGGGAAATTCACAATTCAAGGTCACCCTTACGTTCCCCGATCATGAGCTGTAATATGAGCAGAACAGAGTCATGCCTCTTGTACTGAAAAATATGGAGAACCGTTGTGCTTAAAAAGAATGGAGGGGAATAAGTTAGGCGTCATTTTACACAGGTGAATGCGAAGAGCATACAAAAGATGATTAGGTGTACACTGGATTAAACATAATGCTGACATGGGAATCCTGAGTTACAACAGAAAAGCAGTTGCGCGATCATCCGGAGATAGCGAGTTCAGGGAGGGAGGGGTGGCATACCTTATCAATCACAGCGACACTAGCCAGTCATAGGCAATCGTCTGAGAGCTCATGCATGCAGAAAGTGGGTGGATAGTGTGTTCCTCAGAATGTGTTATAGGTAGGAATTGGCCATGACTAACTAAGGGATAAAACTGGGGGGAAATACAAAACTAAATAAATAACACGGACCTGTCCCAATACCAGCTTTATGCCAACTGTAGAAAGTCTAGTAAGGATGGTAGAGATAGTGAGAGGCTAGTCCTCATTCACTGTCACTGACACACAGTTTAACAAAATATATATATTTTTTATGGAGAGTCACTGTAAATATACGTACACTGATCAGCCATAACATTAAAACTACCTGCCTAATATTGTGTAGATCCCCCTTGTGCTGCCAAAACAGCTCTGACCTAACGAGGCATGGACTCCACAACCCTCCAGCACATCTCACAGATGCTCGATCAGATTGAGATCTAGGTATGGAGGCCAAGTCAACATCATGAACACGTTATATTCCTCAAAACATTCCTGAAGTGTTGCATGGAGCATTATCCTGCTGAAAGAGGTCACTGCCATTGAAGGGGTGTAGCATCCACATGAATGCCAGGACCCAAGGCAGAACATTGCCCAGAGCACCACCTCCACTGACTTGCCTTCTCTTCCCCCAAGTAAGCTGTATGATGAAGAAAACGCTCCATTGTTCCATGGTCAGAGTTCTTTCACTCAAACCATGTCTTCATGGAGCTCGCTTTGTGCTCGCTTGTCATGCTAGAACATTTTTGGACCTCTAAGTTCCAGTGAAGTGAAATTGTTATTCTACAGCATACAAAGGCATTCTGTACAATTGTGTGCTTCAAACTTTGTGGCAAGAGTTTGGGGAAGAACCACATTTGAGAGTGATGATCAGGTGTCATCAAACTTCTGGCCATATAGTGTATATTACTATACTATCAAACAGGACATCTTTCCATGCCAACAGATGACAGTTACTGTATGGTTACAGGAAATTAGGAGGAATTTTTATGAGGAGCTCCATTTTTGCAGTCATCTCAGCTAAGTAGCTACTGTAACCAACATATCAGTGGTACTTCCATAATTTGTTCATAATTCCATATTTAGTGGAATCACAATAAGTGGATAACATTTCAGCTAATCTCAATCAGATTCCTAAATAAAATTCTTGATAGAGTCTTCAGTCAGATTCTAAAATTAGCATCAGGTTGCTAAGCTACTCGGGTCTTTTTTGTTTACAACTGCAGTTTACTGTTAACTGTTTACTGAGTTAACTGCAAACAAATCTTCTAACTATAATATAGTTTCAATTATTGAACTGTAATATTCAATTTCAGAATATAATTTAAACTCCAATAATATGTCCAATGTGGGAAAGTACCAGTAAGCAACAATATGATCTACTGGGATTTATAACATGCAAAACACAGTCACTTACCACAGTGAGTATATTCCTGCATTCATATTTGACTTAAAAGCAATAATAAGGTAATTAATACCTTTTTTAAGAATATATTTATTCATTCCGTGTTTGAAATTAAATTAGAACCAAAGTTAATTGTATTGTTATTGGAAATGCTTCAACTGATCCATGCTTCCATTCGATAACAAGCGGCCTAGGTAGAGGGCATTTCTGAGATAAAGTGTCCTATATGGAAAGCAGTAAGCAGATGGCTGCCTTTCTTTATCATGGACAACTCAGACTGATCAATTGAATGAACAGCTAGTGGAAAGCTCATTTCTATTTCTCCAACAAAAAAAAAAGACAGATTATGCATAATATCACTATTTCACCTGTCATCTCTCAAACTATTCCAGTCATAGGCTATTCACAAAGTCGAAACGAGAAGTTCAAAAACTGATTTAATGTAATTTAAACAATGCTTAATAAATGTGAACATGTGCTAATGTCACAATTTATCAAATTATGTAATAAATTAAAGGCTAAACCGACTCACTGCCATTTATAGTGAATCATTTAAAAGCTGAATTGATTCACTGTCCTTTATAATGAATTATTTAAAGGCTAAACTGAATCACTGCCATTTATAGCAATCAGCAAATGCCATTTCGCAGCATCACATTTGATTAGATTATGGGTAACACACACAGACTCTTGGCCACAGAGAAGACGTCTTATGAGAACCATATTCTAGTGTTCAGGATACTTAAAATGGGTGACGTTCTAACACCACCACTACACATGTGATCTACCATTTGAGATGAAGAGATGTACTCTCATATTAGTTCTGTCCTCTCTGCTTCTGACCACAGGTCAAAGGTCACCTACAGGATTTTCCCAGGGTTCATGAGGTTTTTGGGATCCAGTGTGGCTTTGAGGCCTTGCATCACCTCCATGGTCCGAGGGCAGAGTTCCTCCCGCAGCAGAGCCCTTTTCCCCAAACCCACGCCGTGTTCTCCTGTACACGTCCCGCCAACTAACAGAGCCATCCTATAAACACACACGGGAAGATTGGGGGAAGCAGCACTAATTATTATCCATGTTCATCAGAAGAAAAGCGATCCAGTTAAATCCAAAAGTCCACAGTATTTTTATATACATTTTATTCAGCTGGTCTTTATTATTTAAGAAACCATTTAAGGCTGTAAGAGAAGTCTT
Source organism: Ictalurus punctatus (assembly GCF_001660625.3). NCBI lineage: Eukaryota > Metazoa > Chordata > Actinopteri > Siluriformes > Ictaluridae > Ictalurus > Ictalurus punctatus. Next base: position 18,301,698 of record NC_030423.2, read on the forward strand.
TACTCAACCTGTTTACACAACATATTCCTATTGACCTTATCCCAGGTTTTTCGCAGTGCGTTAAACAGTCCGTTCTTCACTGAGGTTTTTTTGTGTTTCACACCCAGGCGTTAAATGCAGCAACGCACTGAATGAAAGTGTGAATTCACTCCCTGACAGTAGATGACGCTTATTGAAACACAGAAATACACAAGGTGGCGCTGCACAACTTTCTGTTTCTGACACCCGCTTATCACTGAGAAGAAGAAGTCGTCAGTAATCACACCTTTAAACTGTTCACACACTTTTCAAATTCGCTAAAGCACGTATGCACTTGTGTGAAATGTAAGGTCTTTGGTGATTTGGCCACTGCAACAAATACTTCTTTAAAGCTAAATCCTTAAAATTCTCATTTTAAACAATATACTCTTTTTAAATAAGTAATGATTTGAATTCATCAATCGCAGCAATAGCATTAACATAGTTATGGGAAGACCCAGATTATTTTATTTTTTTAATAAAAATATTTTGGGAGGGGGCAACTATTGTTGTGCCCCAAAATATTAATGTTCCTGTAAATTGCTGAAGTGTTCACTATGAATAGTCTTTTTTTTATGGTCAATATGATAATACACCGACTCAATAATGGGGCACTTAGCTATTTTAATCAGCGGATTAGCATTTGCAGGGAAGAGATAAAGAAACAAACAATGCTCTTTAGTGTAAAAAAAAAACAAAAAAAACAACAACACTGAAAGAATTAAATGGATCATTTACAATATTTTCTTGCATTTCAGTATCATCAAAAAATAGCCACAACATAATAAATACACTTATGGTATTTAGTGTGTAATTTTGAATCTGGTGTTTTCAAATGAAACCTTGTTTGTGTGTGTAGGCAGAAGGATTTATTAGCATTGAGCATTTCATTTCAGGTAAGTCACTTGTGCACTCCCTCAGTAAAATGGTGGGTGCTTGAAACTTCTTCGCCTTTTTTTTAGGCTTCTTCTTCGCTAAGACAGTTTTGTACTTGAGCACTATCAACGCATACTTTTATGTAATTTCAGCGGCTCCGGGCGCGTGAACAAAAGCGTGAATCTCAATAAAAAACTAATCCCTCTACGGTAAAAAAAAGGGATGCTTTGATGCCACACATTTTACTCCTGGGTGTGAACACTCTCACTGACAGCCATTGGGGAGTTAAACGGACCGTTTTTCTCGCCATGAAAATCGTCCCGGTGTGAACAGGGGTAATTGGTAATTTTATTTTCATTAAATGAAATTTTGAAATTAAAACTGTTCCCACAATAGCTTTTTCCCCCATTTCAACCAACATTTTATGTGCTAAAGTTATACGGAAAGAGGTTTCGCCTGTATTTGATATTTGTAAGTAGTTACAATTAATTGTTGTTTCTTAATTGGAAACCATTTCAAAACATTTTTGCCTAAAATCCTTCAGATGGAAATAGGCTTTATTTCCTCGGGTTAGTGGAAAATGATATACTATGATATTGAGAAACTATAATTTGACCATTTTTTAAAAAGACTTTTGGAGTCAGCTATATGCATAAAGATTCACGTGGAAGCTGAGAGAGAGAGAGAGAGAGAGAGAGAGAGACAGAGAGAGAGACAGAGAGAGAGAGAGAGACAGAGAGAGAGAGAGAGAGAGAAACAGAAAGAGAGAGATGTTCAGACCTGGCCAGTCTATCTGTGAACTCGTGAACTCTCTGCACTTCATCAGGGTCATCAGGGTTTAACACCATGAAGCAGTGGAAGTTCCCATCTCCCACATGACCTGCAATCGGACCTGACACAGCAACATCACACACACACACACACACACACACACACACACACATTTCTAATACGCCCCACAGAGAAGCCATTTTGAAGCTGAGAAAAGAGGGAAAAGCTATCAGAGCCATTGCATGAACATAGCCAATATAACAATTTGGAAAGTCCTGAAAAGAAAGAAACCAATGCTGTACTAACAACCCAACACTGAATAGGTCGGCCAAAAAAAAACAACAGCAGTAGATGACAAACATTGTGAAAGCTGTGAACATAAAGCCAAAAACAAGTGACCTCACCAACAACCTCCATAGGGCAGGGATGAAGGTATCACAGTCACATAGAAACATAGAGGCCATAAATTTAAGGCTCATTCAAACAAGATTCAAACCACTCTTAAGCAATAAGAATGGGAAGACCAGATTGGAAATCACACAGAAATACAGAGATGAGCCACAAAAGTTCTGGAACCAAGATTAATCTCTACCAAAGTGATGGAAATTGCCAAAGTGTGGAGAACGAACAGTTCTATTCATGATCCAAAACATCAGTCAAGCATGACTTGGGCTTGCATGGCTACTTCTGGAACAGGCTCAATAATCTTTATTGATCATGTAACTCATGATCAAGAATGAATTCAGATGTAAATAGAAACAAACTCTGCCAATTTACAGAGAAATGCATCCAATCTAATTGGGAGGAACTTCATCATGCAGCATGACAACGACCCAAAACACACTTCCAACACAACAAAGGACTTCATCATGGCGAAAGTGGTAGGTTTTAGTCTGGCCAAATCAATCACCAGACCTTAACGCAATTGAGCAGCACTTCACCTCCTGAAGAGGAGACTGAAGGGAGAAACCCCTGAAACAAGCAACAACTGAAAGAAGCAGCAGTAGAAGCCTGGAAATGCATCACAAAAGAAGAATTCAACAGTTATATGATGTCAGTGGGTCCCCGGATTGATGCGGTTATTGGAATAAGGTATAAGCAACCAAATATTAAGTGTTATTTACTTTAAGACTGTCTGTTCATATACTTTTGCTCACCTAAAAATCGGTTGGTCTGCCATCAAAGGTGCCATGTTCTAAGTTGTTTAACACGTCTGGATGTAAATATCAGGAAATGAAAGCTGAAATTCTGATCTATTGTCTCATATTCATGTTTTAATTTCAAACCCAAATGTCTTCAGAGTATAGCAAAAGCAACGGAATTGGCCTTGTTGCTCCAATATTTTTGGAGGGGCCTTTAGTAAGGGGTTTTCGAAGGGGTTGTGAAACACAGAGGTAAAGCTCTAACTTGTAAGCTGTAAACATCTTTAAGCTGTTTTCCAAAACAACTAAAGTCTTCAGGACAGAGGACTTTATAGTTTCTTAGTGAAATGATAGCAAGATTGCACTCTATATATTGTAAACGAACTCATTCAGCTAAAGAGAGCACAGTGATGCTATGTGACCTACAGAAATGTTACAGAAAGTGTAGCTAACTTTACACTTTATTTCAGCACACTATTTAATCTTAATGTCACATTCGTAAGCTTGCATTTGGAACTTAGTGAATGTGTGTATACCTATAAGATTGCTTCTGATCAGGTCGTCTTTGGTTTCTACTATGACCTGAGGCAGACGGGAGATTGGCACACACACATCGGTGGAGTATGCCTGCACAGCAAATGAGAGAAACAGAGAAGGGAGTAATCAGTCACACAGTCAGGCGTATACACTGGTCTGTTTTGGGTTTGAGCCATCATGAGCTACATTTCCATCCATACCCATTTTAATTAATTTTTTTAAAGTCTCCAAATGAAGATGAATGATGAAACGAGCTGCAGCCAAACACACGCAGTGATGGAGAGACTGGAACACACTTACTGCAGCATCGGTTATTTTCTTTTATTACCTTTTATTGTGTTTCCCTTTACTCCATACAGCATTTTTTAATTTGTAAAAAGGAAAGTTTTTTGAAAAAAGAAAAATGTTCCCACAAGATCAAAACTGACCCATACTATTCCTATCCTTGTGGGGACATTTGGTCCCAGCCTAGATATAAAAAACATGCTCATATACAAACACAAATCTGACCAATCGCATTCATTGAGGGGAGACACAATGAGAAAGAGAGAGACAGAAAAATATATAGAGATATAGAAAGAACAAAATTGGATTTTTCTTGTTTTTTGGCACAGCAGTTGTGTGTGTGTGTGTGTGTGTGTGTGTGTGTGTGTGTGTGTGTTCTCACCTTGCAGCCCGGCCGCAGTGCTAGTGCGGCATACCAGGCATCATGTCGAGCTTTCCATAGCCGTGAGCGTGTCTCCTCATCCTCAGCCCAGGCGAAGTCCGAGCCACCATTCTCCCGTGTGATCTCCTCTGGAGACACACACACAATTTTATTATTACAAAATTATTATTACTACTAAATTATACACTACATGACCAGAAGTATGTGGACACTTGTCCATCACACCCATATGTGGGCCTTCCCTAAACTGTTGCCACGAAGTTGTTGGTTCTTCCTCACACTGTTGCACACAATTGTTTATGATGACTTTGTATGCTTAATCTTTACAATTTCCCTTCACTGGAACTAAAGGCCCATTCTTACCAAGAACGATAACTATAACAATAACTATAACAATAACTATATTAGTGTCCACACCAAGACACGATATATGCAGTTATGTTGTCTGCTGCTTTAAATGCTCACGATCAGGTGTCCACAAACTTTTGGCCATATTGTTTAAATGTCAAGGTGCTAAAACGATCAACGAACATGTAGAAGTCGATGCCAACAACCTCCCCACAAGTATAGTCCTTCTTGGTACTTATTAGTATGCCTGAAATACCTTTAAATTAAAAAGTAATCATTAATATTTAATAAGTTTTCCTGAATAAAAATGTCTCACAGTTTTAAAAGATTTACATCTTAAAATGCACAAAGGGAATATAGCAAAGTGAGCTGCATTTATCAAGCCAGTTTGCTAAGTACAATTTTATCGACTCAAACTGGGCTCTGTTTCAGCTTTGATAACCATCTGGATATTAGAACTGGAAACTGAAAAATCTGCATTTGAGATCTTTGTGTGTTGATCCATAATAGTGGAGAATTTTGGGATTATGATATAGTGAATTAAAGCTGAAATAAATCTGTATCTTATTGATAGATTTAAAAATACCCCTGAAGTGAGCAAAGTAGATCCCCCAACTGGCATCTAGAAATGTAAGGTAAAATGAAAAGTTTATTGTATGGAGTTGTGAAAAACTGATATTAACTAGCCTAGGTGTATGTAAACTGTTAGCCTTAACTGTATATGAAATATTACAGATTCTTCAGGGACGTGTCTTGGCCCTCTTTCAAGTCCAAGTATACTGCAAAACCGGAGTCAAAATTCTGTTTTTCTGGATTTTTTCATCAATATTCGGGAAGTTCTGACCGATATTTTCAGAATCTCAGTGTGTTTATTTCAGCGCACACACACACACACACACACCTGTGATAGACACCTGCTCCTCCAGACTCCTGGAGCTGCCATGGAACTCGAGGAAGAGCGTCGGCAGGATCGGGTAGGACAGAGAGTTGAAGCGGTTACAGGCACCGATCATCACATCGTCCAGGAATTCTGTAATATGACACTGTGCCTTTTAAAATTGACCAACACTTTTATAGACAAAAACTGTAACCATATCCTAGTAAAATGCGACACTGAAAACTATTATTCTGGATGTGCAGATGGTGCAGTGTGGACTCGCTGTGCCCTTTAATGTTCACCCACCGATGCGAGCGATGGGCACTCCGGCCTGCAGCACCTGCACCGTGCTGTCCACGGCTGCCTGAACTGAGGGGAAGGAGCACACGGCCGACGCCATGCCCTCTGGAATGCCATACAACCGGAGTGTGGCCTTGGTCAGGATCCCCAACGTCCCCTCAGAGCCCACAAACAGGTTCGTCAAGTTGTAGCCTGCTGCTCTCTTTCTACAAACAAGTCATTACAGTGAGACTGAGGATAAATGAAGGATAGAATTCTTTATTTTTCACTTGACAGGGTTTGTTTTGTAGCATTTGAACTTTATTGCTTATTATTAATATCATTAGTAAGGTTGAGATGCAGGGTGTGTGTTATACCTTGGTCGTCGCCCTTTGCCTGCTGTGTGTATGATTGTCCCGTCCGCCAGCACCACCTCCAGATTGAGGATGTTATCGCGCATGGTACCGTAGCGCACAGCGTTAGTGCCTGATGCACTGGTGGCAGCCATGCCGCAAAGAGAGGCATCAGCACCAGGGTCTATTGACACACACAAACACACACACCTACTGTAATACACTAAAGGCTCACCTGCACTGATTGACATCCAGCTCAGAAGGGAACTACACATCCTGCACTGAACCACTCATGATGAAGCTCTGTCTTTAAACTCAGTTAGTATTATTATAGTGAGTCTCACCCACGGGGAACCAGAGGCCTGTGTCACGCAGGTAGGAGTTGAGTACTTTACGAGTGACACCGGGCTCCACGGTCACGTCAAAGTCCTCCGGGTGCAAATCTAGCACCTGGTCCATCTTCCTGAGACTGAAACACACACCACCCTGCAACACACAATGTTTCAGACAAAAAATGAAATAATTAAAAATGTAATAGAAGCTTAAGTGATGTTTCTTAGCCAAAAATCATATATAGTAGACTTAATCTGGACTACTCTGTACTCTTTCAGAAACACAAACAATATTTTATCATGTAGCTGAACACTGTAATGTTATGGGGGAGTTGGGGGGTGCACGCAAGAGACTCTCACACTCACCTTCACAGCACACACTCCTCCTTCCAGACCCGTTCCTGTGCCAAAGGGGATGATGGGTAATCGGTGATGGTGACAGATTTTGGCTAGAGCACTGACCTCCTCCACACACCGGGGGAACACAACAACATCTGGGGGGCGACATCTGACAAATCAGAATGAAATACTGTTATACATGGTGGATACAAGGTAGAAATAACAAAAATGACCCACAATAAACAAGGTAGAAATAATAATGAAAAAATTACCCACACCACACAAGTACCAAATTTAACTGACAGTAAAAGATGAATGTGGGGGAAGTTAAAATACCCATGCCAAAGGATAAACAAGGAGAAAGTAACTGTGTGTAAAAGCTTGTGTAAATTATCTGATGTTTAATTACAATTAAATTACTTTATCGTAATGATTTTTTTCAATCTCCTTTCTTGTCATTTCTATCCTTATACATAACCATATTACATGTTAATAGTAGTTTCATGGTATGAATCATAAATGATGAACAATGATACATTTTAGACATGTCTTATGCTTAATCAAAATATGCCATGCTTTTAAATCATCTCTGAATTTACTAAATGAAATTACTGTTTATCACTTGATTATAAAATCAGTTGCATTTTCATAAGCTAAATTTCTCTACCTGCATTTTTACCAAATCCATTTTTATCAGTTTTATTTTTGTTACATAAACCCCTCACTAACGTTGTGTATGTTTAATATTAGCTGTATTAGCAAAGATTAGTGCATGCCTATAGTGGACTATAATTAATGCACTTGTCTTTGGTTTGCATTAATTTATCCAGGTCATTCTGAATGTCTAATTGGAGTAAATCAAGGCAACAAAGTGTGTTATAAAACTGTATAAAATGTCTTTAAAATTATCCAGTCACCATGGCTTACTATTACTACAAATGGAAGCCATAAATGTTGCCAATTTGTTCTAGACACAATATCACTCAACAGGATCTTTATCTATTGTGGAATGAGCTTCAGTCATAGCATGAACTTCGTGTGTCTCACCTGTGCACCGACTCATCTCTCCCATGCTGTTCTCGCACTGCTAAACCCATAGACACACCATCATCACCGATGACTGAGCGGAAAGCTGCTACGGCCTGTTCGAGAGCTCCACTCTACAGGCAGGAAAACAAAAAACATCAATGAATGGGGCCAGCTGTGGTCCTGTATATTCAGAGTGTAGCAGGGTGTTTCTCAGTGTGTGTTCTCATTTGTTTCTGTACTCTCATGATGTTGTTTTCCAATACCAAAAAATACAAGCAATAAAAACGATTAAAAGCACAATGCTTTTAAAGTAAATTTCACATATAAGTGCACTTTCACTGACTGTGAAATTTAATCTGCTGTGCCTGATAAACTCAGTGTCTCTGAGCACTCTGTACTTAGAAAGGGCTGGCTCCAAAATAATATCTACTCGGTGGTGATCCAAGGTGGAACAGTGGAGCACCAGGGTCGCCGGTTTGATTCTGAGCTCGAGGTACTGTATGTGCATGTAGTTTTGCATGTTCTCCCTGTCTGTGTAGTTTTTTGCAGGTTCTCAGGTTTCCTCCCACCTCCCAAAAACATGCACGAAGGTGGACTGACTACACTAAACTGCCCCAAACTGCCCCTAGATGTAAATGTGTGCAAGGGAGTTAAAAAAAAAAAAGAAAAAAAAAAGAAGAAGAAGAAGAAATACTCCAATGGCCACCAAGATCTTGTTTTTTGGGCTAGGCTCAGGTCTTTTGTGTGGTGTTTGTGATGTAGTTGGGCTGCAAACCTGTCAACCCTGATTAATGGTATTATTTTGAACACAGCTGAACAAAACCACATCTAAAACTGCTCAACACGACATGAAAGACTGTATGCTGGATGATGATGATACTACTACTACTACTACTACTACTACTACTACTACTAATAATAATAATAATAATACTAATAATGTCACTGGTATTTCTTAGAAAGTTTTTATGTATCCGAAACGACATAGCACGCACGCGCACACACACAGATTTATTTATATATATATATATATATATATATATATATATATATAGAGAGAGAGAGAGAGAGAGAGAGAGAGAGAGAGAGAGAGAGAGTAGCAGCTCTTACTTGAGCAGAATAATGTTTTCTCCATGCTCTGTGGCAGGACACTAGCCGGTCAGGACGAAGCTGCAGTCCCAGCCTCAGTAACCCGGAGCTCATGCCTTTAAATGGCCGCTCTGCAACTAAATAAATAATTACAAATGAAAAAACATTAAGTCCTCGAAGTGTCGAGGGGGAAAGCCTGTGTCCTAAATTGTATTCTACTCCCTACCCTAGTGGTGAACTACATACTGGGTGATATAAAGGGTTTCTACACGTTATATAGTGCACTTTTGTGACATTTGAGATTCCGCCAATAAACTTTTACTTCCGGGATCAGCGTCATGACGGTAACTGGATCTATATACAAATATATTTACTGTACTGTATGTAGGCTATATGTGATGTAAGCATACTTGGTAAATCTCTAAAAGGAGATTTCTAATGTGGATTTTATTTTACATAAGGTGCATTTGGATTCATGGAACTGTGCAAATGCACTGATCAAAGTAATTTCCCCAGAATTACAGTGGGTCTATATTAATTAGATCTAAGTCGGGGTTGTTTTTTTTATTCGTAAAGCATGGTGAATTAAATGCAATTCTGACACAAAAACAAAACAATGGGTTTGATCAATTTTATTTAAAATGCAGAATAAAATAAACAAAAATCTGCTTAAAATAAAAAGCTTAAAGCTAAGGAGCTCGCGCATGCGCAGTTGTTTTCCATATGAATATATAGTTTATTCCAGATGTTCTTTAAATGTAAAAGTTAGCCTTTAACGGTGTAATTATGAATTTAACTTTACACTTGCTAATGGCATTCACCACAGGCCCACAACGCATCAGTTAAGAGGAGGAGCAATGTAAAGTATGTGGATGTGCTCTTTTTGCACTCTCTGTCCTGCTGCTCCACAAGGGGGAGATGTTACATCACATCTGTATAATACAGCAGCCACTGGGAAACACCCATAATGTTTATGTAACTAGACTGGAGAGCTTACATTTTCATTACTTGATTCATTATATGGTTTTATATAATTATCAATGCTAAACATTTATTCATTAAGGATGTGCCCAAACGACTATAACAAATTGCAGTTGTTAAAGGATAAACAAACTCATTTTGTTAAAAGTCAAGTCAAGTGTGTTTTATTGTCATTCCTCTGTATATCTTGTATACACTGGAATGCATAACACTTTTTAAAAATAATTTTAAAAAACCCCGAACAAACATATGACAAAAACTTCAGTATGAAGTCAATTGTGTGTTCCATGAGACTTTCACATTTAAAAACATATTAAAAGAAAAATCCCATAGTGTATCTCAATTGAAAATACAAACTAAAATATTTAACTTCAAGAACCAAATCCAATACCAATATTTAAGATATATAATCAGTCTCTTTTTAAAAAATAAATAAATAAATAAATAAATAAAGCATAAAACATAATCATATAATCTTTAAAGTGGATGCTGAATATCCACTGTCTCTAAGGTCATTTTCTCTAACAAATATAAACATTGTTTTTAATAAATCATCTGTATAAATAAGGGAACCTTCAGGTTTCCCTGTGCCTGAGAGTAACAAAGTGAAATAAAAGAACTATAAAATGTGTTTGTAAATCTAACACTATTTCCCTTTATCCAAAATCCCATCGATCTGCCAAGACATGTCTAAGTGAAGAAAGCTGACTGCTTCCAGTTTGGCATCAGGCCAACTTTATGACTAATTCATTAGGTACATTTGAAACAAAGCACAATTATAAAATTTGAGCAAGACACTGTGATAAACTGTATCCATAACATACAGCATAAAACATTTTGTGCTATATTGGTATTCTATTATAAAATCACTAGTATATGTATAAAATGTGTGAACAAGACTAATGTTTCCATGACTAATTAAGCATATTTTAGCTGTCCATAAACTCCAGCCCAAACCTGGAATTTGGTATCTGGTATCTAGGGTTACTATGACAAGGCCTGACTCATATAAATGTGCATTTACTATCTGAATTCCTCTCTTCTGGCTCAGTGCATAATGAGCTTCCTTACTTCACAGTCAGCTTGTTGAGGAAGTGGTTCCCATAGTAACCCCTGTATTCTCTGCCATCACCGTCAGTGACTTCCCTATGGGAGAAAGGCGCTCTCTCTCAATTTTGTGGAAAAATCTCTTCATAGAGCCAAGTGTTACGCATGAATATGGGCCTAAAGAGGAAATCAGGTTTTATTATCACTGTGGTGATTTACCAGACTATCTAAACCCTCTCGTAGCTCTTCGATCACTTTCCTTTAAAGGAAATGTTCAGGCAGAAATAAAAAATGTCTTAAATGTAGAGTGCTTCAAGGCTAATATAGAGTAGGTATGGGGCCTAAGTAATGTAGCCTAAGTATGAAATCTCTGTCTCACCCAAATACCAGCCAAATATTTTTCTGTAAACTGCTGCCTAAACCACATTTTAAGTGACTTAATCTCATTTCATAAAGACAGGTATATAACCTTTTTCAAAATTCAAAAAGGAACTATATAATCATATTATCATATGCATGATGGAATGATAAATTGCATTAAGGGGAAAAAAAGGTGATTCTGGATGCTGCCAGCTTAATGTTGCAGAGTTTATCTCCAAACTGAAGTGTAGTTCTTGTTTATAGATTACAGATGTTTATGTAGTGTTGAATTAGGTCTTAAAATGTTGTCTTAACTGTTTTTACAGTATTGGATCGATGCCTTAAAGTGTTTTACATTTACGATATAGAAACACTGTAAAACACTGTGTTAATTCAGTACTCTGTTAATTCAACACTGTAAATGTTAATCGGCTCAGTGGGAGTAGATACTCACCTCAGGGGTTATGTCAGTAAAGCTAATTAGAAAATAATTTATTTATAGATTCTGTTTCAAGATTGTTAGCGAATTGAACATATAAGCATTAATGTACTATTCTATAAATTTCTTAACTGCATGAATTATTATATTTACATCAGAAATGTTTTTATTTTTTTAAATTGTATATTGTTTATTACTTGAATTAGGTTAGTTGGTAAATTGTAACTTATTACTTGAATTAGGTTAGTTGGTAAATTGTAACTTATTACTTGAATTAGGTTAGTTGGTAAATTGTTGCCATAAATTTGGTGGAAATTACCATATCGTCACAAATAACACAAAATATATGTGACTGCAATTCCAGTTGCTACATTTTATAAACTATAATTTTTTTTGCCACACAGTAAGCATGTAAAAGTTATATCTACTAGAAAGGTATTAATATTGTAAAAAAAAAAAAACAAAAAAAAAACATATGGATGGATTTACTCACTCAAAATACATACAAAAATGTTATCCAAACATGTTTTAGGTGAAGTATATTTTTAATTCTTTCTCTTGAATTCCTAATTCTTTTTCTTGAAACACAAAATTTTGAAAATAGGATGCAACGGCAAAATGTCTGAAATTACAATCGTTTTTTTTTTTTTTATTTTGAATGTGAAAAATGTTAATATAGTATTAGAGAAGCCTAGTGTCTTTATTGCTATGTAGGCCTGTTTCAATTCTTGAATGCACATATCACATTTCCATTATCACATGTTGTTGCCCATATGGCAACCATTATTACATTTTACCATTTAACAAAATACTCAAAATATATAAACTTGTTTAAATTACAAAAAATAACTTTTAACCTATCTCAGGTAGTGTTTAAATTGTTTCCTTTGAGTAGTTTTAGCTAAATTTTTAAAAACTTCATCATTTTGAGAGCCCTTCGATGATGACCTTCACCATGCCATGTGACTGCAGAAAAGGATGTGCAAACAGCACTTCCTGTTCATCTGACATGGCATTTTTTGTTATTTAAAATTTAAACCCCCCCTTTCCGGTTAGATAGGTAAAAAGTAGTTTTATATTATATTATCAAAAATTGGAGATATATGAATTGTTTACCATGAAGTTAAAGGGTTAAATCTTCATTAAACAACACTATTAAGCCACATAGTCTCATTTTTTGTAAAAAAAAGAAAAAAAAAAGAAAACAGATATAGCCCGTATTAGTTGGACACAAATTTCATAAATCACATAAATGTCATGTGATCATGATACATTCATGATGGTGATTATGTGAGTAATGTGATCACAACTTAAAATGACTGAATCATGCTGAAAATAATCAAATGGCAAAATAAAAACACATCCTCTGCATGTGAAACCACATGTCCAATATGTCTAAAACTCACACATGAAGTTCATGTGACTTTTCTGTAAGGGTCTGCCTAATGCAGGTTGCATCGATAAACTGCACTATGGGGGGGAAAAGTTATTCTGGTCGTCTCAGACGTCAGCATAATATTACAGAGTTCAACTGTAGTGTAAAGTTTTGTTTGTGTTTGTAGGTTACAATAGGTCATACTGTGTCATAAACCAGATGAACAAGCCTGAGTGACATTCCATATGTTTTTATATATTAACACCTCTGTGCCAGCTCAAGAGAAGTGTGATACTCACCAGATGAGCTCTGCTTGCTTCTCTAATCAACACCAAACATCAAAGAGATCTTCACTGACAACGACCAGACCGAATGTGATTGGTTTTCAGTCTGAAATTGATTTGGGATGCATGCGTGTGTAAGCGTGGGTGTGCTTGCTTGAGTCACGCAGGCTGAGAAACAAAAAAGAAAGCAAGGAAGGCACACAGCTTCTTGCAATCTATCTTTCCATTTACAAGCAGTGTGTGTTCAGAATTGGGATCACCACTGTGTCTCATGATGTGGTATGTTCAGAATGTTCTCTGTTCTAGCCTGTAGCTTCACTTCCTCCTCAGAGCAGTGTTGAGTCAGTGCCCATGACATTTGTCCCAGAAAGGAATACTCTGGTTTCCCACAGCATTTAGAAATGATTTGTAATGCTATTAAAGCTCTTGCACTCTTGATGTTACCACATGTGTAAATAATAATCTTGCTTTCAGTTGTGTAGGTATTTTTGCACTATAACAGTATACTCTTTATCTTTAGTGTAATATGATAAATAAAAAGACCTTAAGACCTTATTTGTTACAAAATTTATCTTCATTATTGTTTCTTTTAATTACTGTTTGTTTGTTTATTTATTTAATTAACTGTAATCTGCCGTATACTGTGATGTTTATTTATTTATTTATTTATTTTTTATAAAAATGTAGAAATAGAACTGACTCAATTAGGCTTATGTCTGTTTTGTTATGGCACTTAACCAACAACTTGATGAAACTTTCACTGTGTGAGCAAATCAGGTAGCAATTTATTACATAATTTATTAGCCATGTTTGTTAATCTGGCTCATTATTTACTTGTATAATCTTTAAATCCCTACTGCAAGGACAAGATTAGAAAATGCCACTTAAAACATTTCCATATCGTTCTGGTGAAATATGTTTATGATTTCTTTTAAAGCTGAGGTTTGAATTAATGTAGACCTTTAAAAACAACAACAACAACAACTCATTTTTTGGTTAATTTTGGTTTCAATTTTGGTCTTTTTTCTTTCTTTCTTTTTTTTCTCTTTTTTTTCTTTTTTCTTTTCTTTTTTTTTTTTTTTACCAGACCTCAACACTTATTGTTCTGTTTTCTTGTTGTATTATTTAAAGAATGCTACACAAATTACTTATGAAGAGCCAAAAGGGACAACAAGACATGCCTGTAAACATAAAATATTACATTAAACAAGTGTACGTCATATAATGTCATATAATGTCATGTGAATTTAAAATCCCTGTCAAATTATTTCAAACTTCTTTCTCACTGATGCTACAGTAGGTTTCAGATACAACTCACTAGGTCATTATGCTTGTCTAAAAAACAATAATTGTAATTTAATATGTTAAAGATATATTTCACGAATTGATCTACCATTTCAATGCAACCTGAGCAAATAGAAGCTTATCATTAATATTTAATATAAAACTGGCTAGGGTAGTATGGGCAGTGTGCCTCCCAATGCTGAAATGAAACTTATCATTGGGTTTCATGTGACATCACACCATCATTTTGAAGACTGATTAGAGGACTGACTGTATCAATGTTATTGTGTCTGTGCCTCATTAAGAAAATTCATTTCCATTTATACTGATAAGTGACTTCACTAATACACTTGACTACAGAGAGTACATCCTCAGTAAGCAGCAGTGCAGCAGATCCTCGCTATCATACTGCTTTTAGCTATGTTAGCTACGTTATGGGACAACTGGGAAATTTATCTTGCCAGCAAACATGCCTAGCTTTAACAGTTTAACAAATTAGTTTATTAGGTGGGTGGCACAGTGGTGTAGCGGGTAGCGTGACACCTCATAGCTCCAGGGTCCTTGGTTTGATCCTGTTCTTGGGTTACGGTTTGGGTGGAGTTTCTGTGGATGTTCTCCCCATGTCTGTGTGGGTTTCCTCTGGGTTCTCAGGTTTCTTTCCACCACCCAAAAACATGCCCTTGGGTGGCTTAGCTAAAATAAATTTCCACTAGGTGTAATTTTTTTGTATGTCCATGCCGCTCTGTTATAGACAACCTCAACAGAAATATCCTGTGACTGAAACATATACACTATATGCCCAAACGTATGGACACCTGACCATCACACCCATATGTGGTTCTTCCTCAAACTGTTGCCACAAAGTTGGAAGCACACAAATATCTACAGTATGATATCCTTGTCTGCTGTAGCATTAAGATTTCCCTTCACTGGAACGAAGAGATCCAAACCTGTTCCAACATGTACTCAAACCAAGCTCCATGAACACATGGTTAGCCAAAGCTGGAGTTGCTCTTGTGGCTGAATGAACACAAATCCCCAAAACCATACTACAAAATCTAGTGGAAAGCCTTCCCAGAAGTGTGGAGGTTAATATAAAAGCAAAGTGGGACTCAGTCTGGAGTGGAATGTTCATCAAGGACATATGGGTGTGATGGTCAGGTGTTCACATACAGTACAGTACTTTTGGCCATATAATGTATGCAGTGACAGATCACAAAAAAATGTTTAATATTAGAAATCATGTTGGCTTTTATATAACAGGTAGGCCTATTATTTTAGCGTCTAGACATTTTTTTGACTCTTTTGGCTACTCATACTGTTGAGGCGCGCTCGCGCGTCTGAGCTGGAATGCATTGACGTAAGAGCAGGCGCGCTGGTGCGCTCGAGCCCGAGGTGAGCGCTCGAGCACTGCAGAGACACTGACGAGCTCAACAACATCTCAGCACAACATCTCTCCTTTTCTCTCTCTCTCTCATTTCACTCCTTTCACCTTCACCTTCTCCTTTAGCCGAACCAACCGAGACTCAGCAGATTCTGTGTGACAGGAAAAGGAGAAGGACGGTTGGTAAACATTTTGCTGTCAGAACTGAAGAGAAGGAGGCGGATGCTCGGTAAACAGATAAACAGCCTTCGTGTTGCTCCGGTAAGTTATTAAACACACACACACACACACACACACACACACACACACACACACACACACACACAGAGTATGTTTCTAATACCGTTATTCTGCGTCTAAACATATTGTGTTCAATATGGCCGTGTGGCTGCTTTGAGCCCATTTTCTGTCCTGTCCAGTGTGTGTGTGTGTGTGTGTGTGTGTGTGTGTTTGTTTGTTGCAAAATGACATTTAACGTGTATTTTCTATTCAATTATTCTGTGTTAAGTCACATATTGTAGTGTCGAATTAACTGTAGTGTTGAATTAACCCGTATCATTTTTGTCCAAGCTCAGTGTTGAATGAACTCTTAAAGGTTGAATTCACTTACATAGTGGAGAATTAACTCTTAAACTGATGAATTAGCTCATACAGTGCTGAACTGATTAATACATTTAACTAATAATAATAATAATTATTATTATTATTATTATTATTATTATTATTATTATTATTATTATTTATTTATTTATTTATTTATTTTTTAATGCTGTATTAGGTCCTAGAAATATAGTATTAAATAAAGTGCTGACTTAGTTCTTTAAAGTGCCCGTGAAATCAAAATGGAAGTTTTGTGGCTTTTATTATGAATGTGTTTGCCTTAAGGTTATCTATAAGCTAGTGTGCTCCAAAACAATGACAAATTTCGTATTTAGAAGATTATATGCATTCAAAATGTACAGCCTCGCTACCATTAGTATGGATGAAGAATTTTGATGACATCATTCTGCACTTCAGCGTTCATTGTACAGCTTCTTGTTAGATTTTCTATCCAATCAAATGCTCGGTAGAATCTGAGGTGTCCCACCCCCAACATTATAAAAATCACATTACTTAAAAGCTATTGGCTATTTAAAAAGGGGGAAGAGACTCGATATGTCCCGTCCTGACTAAATTACGCCAACACATCGAATATCGCTGCACGTTTCAAGGCACTTCCTGGGGACTTTACAGGTGCAATGGTCAATATTCTTCATTTTTTACTAGTACTGATAATGTGGAACATTATTTAGAAATCATAAAATAGTATACACCATTGTGTCAGTTTAAAACTCCAGTTCAGAATAACCCACCTTCCACTCCAGAAAGTATGTTTGTATTAGGATTGGTTCCTTGTAAATCATTTTATAGACATGCCCCCAACACCGATTCACATCCTGATCAATCATTATAAGGAGAAGTTTCATGTTTATAGAGTTGTAACTTGACTTTCAAGCAGTTGAATATCCGAGTCCGCTTGTCATGACAGTCCTTGCTAATTGTAACTCTAGTTAGCATGCTAAGTCTAGTTGAACCACCACAAGTTTTGGGGGCGGAGCTTTATGTGCATAGGGTAAAATAAAAAAAATAAAAAATCATAAATCATTCAAATCTTATTCAACTCCACCCATTTAACAGTTAGAGCCCTTTTTCTCACTTAATGCAGCATTAAATCATGAATTAACTCATAGTCTTTAGTCAACTCTTAAAATGATGAACTTCTACAGTGTTGAACTTTTAAAATGTTGTATTAATTCACATAACATTGAATTAACTTAGTGTTGAATTACAATCTTCAAAGACTTATAAAACTCTTCGAATTGTTATCTTACAGTGTTCAATAAATACCGGTGTAAGTGTATGTGTCAAGTGATCTGTTAATGAAACACTGTAAGGGTTCATACAACATCAGAAGGATTAGTTCACAGTAATGTGTTGAATTAATACCTACAGTGTTAAACTTACGCTAATTGTGTTCATGTAATTTCAGAGGGACTTACACAAACACTGTAATTCAACAATCATGATGGCATGACCTCTGTGTTTTATTTGAGGGGAAGCTACCTTGGTAGTGATGGTTGAAGGCACAGTGGTAGATAGTTTGTAGATGCAGAAGGCAGCGCGGTAGGGTTACTTGTAGGGCTGGTTGTAGTGAGGGCAGTAGGAATGGTTGTAGGGACGGTTGTAGTGAGGGCACTAGGGATGGTTGTAGGGACGGTTGTAGTGAGGGCACTAGGGATGGTTGAAGGGACGTTAGTAGTGAGGGCAGTAGGGACGGTTGTAGTGATGGTTGTAGTGAGGGTACTAGGGATGGTTCTAGGGATGGTTCTAGTGAGGGCAGTAGGGATGGTTGTAGCAATTGCTGTAGGGACGGTTGTAGCGATGGCTGTAGGGATGGTTGTGGGACAGCTGTAGTGAGGGCAGTAGGGATGTTGTAGTGAGGGCACTAGGGATGGTTGTAGTGATGGCTGTAGAACAATTGTAGTGAGGGCAGTAGGGACGGTTGTAGTGAGGGCAGTAGGGATTGTTGTAGGGACACTTGTAGTGAGGGCAGTAGGGATGGTTGTAGCGATGGCTGTAGGGACGGTTGTAGTGAGGGCAGTGGGGATGGTTGTTGGGACGGTTGTAGTGAGGGTAGTAGGGATGGTTATAGTGAGGGCACTAGGGATGGTTGTAGGGACGGTTGTAGTGAGGGCACTAGGGATGGTTGTAGTGAGGGCACTAGGGATGGTTGTAGTGAGGGCAGTAGTGATGGTTGTAGGGATAGTTGTAGTGAGGGTACTAGGGATGGTTGTAGTGAGGGCAGTAGGGATGGTTGTAGGGACGTTGTAGTGAGGGCACTAGGGATGGTTGTAGGGATGGTTGTAGTGAGGGCAGTAGGGATGGTTGTAGTGAGGGCAGTAGGGATGGTTGTAGCGATGGCTGTAGGGATGGTTATAGTGAGGGCACTAGGGATGGTTGTAGGGACAGTTGTAGTGAGGGCAGTAGGGATGGTTGTAGGGACGTTGTAGTGAGGGCAGTAGGGACAGTTGTAGTGAGGGCAGTAGGGACGGTTGTAGCGACAGTTGTAGTGAGGGCAGTAGGGACGGTTGTAGCGACAGTTGTAGTGAGGGCAGTAGGGATGGTTGTAGTGAGGGCAGTAGGGATGGTTGTAGTGAGGGCAGTAGGGATGGTTGTAGTGAGGGCAGTAGGGATGGTTGTAGCGATGGCTGTAGGGATGGTTGTGGTGAGGGCACTAGGGATGCTTGTAGGGACGGTTGTGAGAGCACTAGGAATGGTTGTAGGGACGGTTTTAGTGAGGGCAGTAGGGATGGCTGTAGGGATGGTTGTAGTGAGGGCACTAGGGATGGTTGTAGGGACGGTTGTGAGAGCACTAGGAATGGTTGTAGGGACGGTTGAAATCACGGCTGTAGGGATGGCTGTATTCTGTAGATTGAAGATTTGAAATAAAGAGATAGAGGTAGCATTGTGTGCTGCTGCTGCTACATCTGAGCAATGCGCACATTTTCCCACGCTCAGCAGCTCTGTGTGTGTGTGTGTGTGTGTGTGTGTGTGTGTGTGCGCGCGTGTGTTCATAACAGCATAAGTCAGGGAGTGTGTGTCGATGTTTGGAACATAATTCTGCAGGCCTTGAACCGAGACTGTGTGGGTGTGACTGTGCAGTATGGACACAACGTCCTGACACACATCCTTTTGAGCTGCTGAGAGCAGCATGCTGCAGTGTGTGTGTTTGTGTGTTGTGTGAGAGAGGAGAGCTCTCACTGCAATTTCATCACACAGCACTCTAGACGCTGAGAGACTAAAATATCACAGTGAGAGATACAAGAAAGAAAAAGGAAGTGAATAACAGAAACGGGGTTGACAGGATTCTGAATGCATCGATTTGGACATTGGTGTACTACAGAGTGCACTACTTTGAGAGGCGTGCCATTTTGTAGACACCTCAGAAAGTCTAGGGTGCTCATAAAAGCCCTCAATGCACTGCTTATGGTTAGTGAGCAACTAATTTACCCTAGGTGGTAAAAAAAACCCGTAATGCACTCAGGTTTATAGGGAATAAGAAATAGGGCACTGTTTCAGAGGGAGGCCGTGTAGTAAGTTTTCTGAGCGACATATCTTATGAAAAATCATTTCTGCTAAAAAAAAAAAAAAAAGCTGGGTGTATTCACTCCTCCCACAAATGTAAAAAGAATATAAATATTTAATATGTGGAAAAAGAAACATGATGAAGGGGAAGATAAAGTCTGAAAGAAGAAATGATTCATAGACATACATATAGGAGATATTTTAGACACGTGGCTAGTTGACGTTCTGTGTAACATGGCCGCCATGTTGGCGCTCGCCTTTCATGCTGTAAAATGACCAGCTGCTTATGGGCGTGTAAACATATTCCTAAACTATACAAACAAAAAAACAACAACTGCTGAGGTTTTCCAACAGCAACACCCAGTTTAAACACTATGGTGAGATATTTTATGTGTTATTTTAGTTGTATTGCTTATATATATATATCCAGTTCAGTTAAACTAATGTGTTTTCATATTGAACATATTCACAGTTGTAGCCAGACTAAACTTACACAGTCAGAGTACTTTATTTTTTGGACTCCGATGGTAATATTCATGGGCGTAACCACGCCCCCCAATGTTGTGGAAATACCAATCTGTCCTCCCTAATATAAAGTAGAAAATATTTTCTATATGTTCCCCTCTAATGAACCCTGCCAACAGATCTGTCTTTTTTTCATCTATTCTATTTATTTATGTCTATTCCTTTTTAATATATTTCCGTTTGTTAAGGAAAATCGGTGTGTGCCCCCCCCTCCAATTGTACACTTGGTTGCGCCCATACTCAACGCAAGTTCGTTGATGTATTTTAGCAGCTCAGTCTGTAAGAAATGGAGACAGGAGCCAAGCGTAGAAAAGTGCAGCAGAACATACTTTTTTCAGACAGTAAGTAACTAGATACCTAAATAGTAGGTAACCGTAGCTTAGTATGGAAGGCATCATACCATGGCTTGGTTTGTTCTTATGACCGCCAATTAACTTTTGATATTTGCACACCCTCGAAGTAGGCTAGGCTAACGTCAGTTCCAGTTTTTGACCATTAACGTTACATTCACTTGCATATTCACGTTACATTCACAGCCAAGTTCGCTGTGAACCCTCACGTTGTGACAGACAAATGTGAGTGGAAGTGAGGAAAGTTGCACAGCATTTCGTTCCTTTACACTACATTTGGCCTAAGGACAACTAAGTGATTTTACAAATATGAGGCTCAGCATAATGCTGAGATGTGCTAGCTTGGCAACGAGAGATATGAAACTAACGTCTGAGTTGTGGCCATATCGTAGTTAAACATTCAGAACTAGTTAAGGCAGTTTGTCTTTTAGTATTAAGAAAAGAAAACTCCAGTACCCTTTACATAGCTAACGTTTCAGGTTACCACTATATATTGTTGTACACTTATTTACATAGCAAGCTAAACAGCATGATATGATATGATATTAACATAATAAATGACACCAGTTACACAAACAGAATATTCAGTTTATCAAAATAGAATGATCATCTAAGCCAGTCATTGCTCTTCTGGGAAAATAATGGTACCTGGTCACAATGCAGGCAGCACAGCATTGCTTGGAAGCATCCATGGGGAAAATGTATTTATATATAGTGTTGAATTTAGTTTCATTGGTATGCATCCTTTCTGAGTTTGTTTAAAAGTCGTGATTGCGTGTTTAAATGTTAGCGTGTGTGGTTTGCCTGCACACATCTTAGCTCGCCTCTACTTGGTGTGGTAGGTTTCATGGTAGGTTATGGAGCAGAGAATACTTCTGCCCACAGGACGTCCACAGCACCATACAATTTCCCCATGCTGTGGGCTTGGACCACCCCAATGTCCATACCATGGTTACGCCCTTGGTAAGATTAAGTCAGTAGACCTGTGGCTGGGACAAGCAGATTGTGTGCCTGGGCTGTCAGTTTTTTATTCGTGGTTGCTCAGCGGTAACTTGACCAGGCTGCTGATATGGCAGCTATGAGCATTTTTCTTCCTCAGGTCAGTCGCTCCAGGATTTTGCGATGTTGCGATCGCAGAAATAAACGCAAAATCAAGGAAACTCCGCAATATTCGCATGAGTTTGCAATTTTAGAGTATTACTGCACAGCTAAAAGGTCTCGTTCACCAACAAACATCACTACGGAAGACCGTGCAACACAATTTTGTGCAATTGTAATTTCGCCAATTCATGTAGTTTTCCACTAAAAAGAAGCACACAACAAAAACTGCAAAATCAAACTTTTTTAGCTGCAACAATCACAAAAAAATGGTAGAGTGAGCATCAGATTGAATACTCTCACCTAGTTAAGATGATCTCAACTTTGCAATGGTTTTGGGAAACTCGGTCGTGAGAAAGAAAACTGCCTTTCACAACAAATGCAACAATTGGTTCATATAATTTATGGTGCTCTAACTTCTACACTACTCACGAGCCTTCAGCTAAACCTTCAGCTTTCCAACTTAATTGAAATTATGAAAATTTGTTTGTACTGATGGGTTTTTTTTTCCCCACAACAAAACGGTTTAGCATAAAAACTGATAATAGCATATCAAGCAAAAACAAAGATACATTCTGACTCAAATTACATCTTTTATGTGCAAAAAAAGAGAAAACCTCTCCAGTGTTTGTAAAAGGTCTTTATCTTTATGCTCGATAAAGATTTAGGTACCATAATGATGCAGGACTCCTAGCAGTTTATTTTATTTATTAATCGGTCTTTTTATCTCTTTACACAGTTCATAGTTAGATATAGACTAACAGAAGAGGGAGGGTGTGTGTGTGTGTTAATGTACTATGCACAATGCTGTTAACTCCCCCATCACTGCACTGACCTCATCACCATCAATACTGTATGATGGGAACACTGACGATGAGATCATACCTGTAGAGGAAACCCCACTCCTCTCCACTTTCCTTCTCTCTAATCCTCTCTCACTCTCTTTCTCTCGCTCTCTCTGTGAGTGAGACAGTATGAGTCATCATCTCACACTTCTCCCCTGATACCACGTGTCACTCCGAGCCTCCTATCAGGCTGCGTGTGCATGTGCGTGTGCGTGCATGCATGTGCACGCATGTGCACGCGTGTGTGTGTGCTTTTTTGTTTGTTTGTGCGTATTTGTGTTTTTGTTGTGTGCATGCATACAGATCTTTGTTGGTATATGTATATGTATGCGCATGTGCAACCATGTGCATCATGTTTTATACATATGTATACGTGTGTGTGTGTGTGTATATGTATATATATATATATATATATATATATATATATATATATATATATATATATATATATATATATATATGTGTGTATGTATGTATATATGTATGTATATGTATATGTGTGTGTGTGTGTGTAGAGTAGCTGCTGCAGTGCGGCCATGTTGTGTTTTACTTGTGATGTGAGGGAGAACCACAGAATGGGTGGATGATTTGTGTGTGTGTATGTATTTGTGTTTGTGGGTGACTGTGTTTCTTTGTGTGATATTCTGTGTGTGTTTGTGTATGTGTGGGTATATATGTGTATGCCTGCATGGATGAGTGTGTATGCATGTGTGAGTACTTCATTCAGTACGTGTTTATGTGCATTTTTGTGTGTGTGTGTGTGTGTGTGTGTGTGTGTGTTATCAGTAGGATGCAGTGTGTGCCCTTGGTAGGAAACGGTCTGACTGTCGTACACTATGGAAGGGAAAGCCTTATCCTTCCTCTGGGCGCACACGCACACACACACACATTCACATGCGCATATTTATATATATATATATATATATATATATATATATATATATATATATATATATATATATATAAATAAAAATCCATACAGGCATGTAAAAACACACACACTTTCTTTTCTTTGACAAGACTACCAACTTTAAAAATCTTTTCCCAGATGTAGTTCTAATTCTATTGAATTCATTTTTATTATCTTCTTTTCAGTGTTAAAATGTCAGTGTTTGCTTCTGTTTGTGTGTACAGAGAGAAATATAGACACAGATTTAGAAAGAGAGATGTGTCTGCAGAGAAATGACACAATGTGCATGTGTGAGTGTCGTCCATAATTAACGGCATTGCTTTCTGCAGACAAACAGTGCTCTCTTTGTGTGTGTGTGTGTGTGTGTGCGTGTGTGTGGTCCCGTAGAGATCAAGTGCATCACTCCAACATGGCATCAGTCTCTTTCTATCCTGGATACAACTCATTAACTATCATTAACTATTCTGCACCCTCCATTAACACACACACACACACACACACACACACACAGAGGCTAATTATGATATCTTGTTACACATATTGATCTGCACCATCTGGTTTGCACTCTTGTCATATGACTCCTCCATCAATATGCAGAGAAACACACCACCTCTCCTTTCCTTTTCCTTTCCTTTTCTTTTTACTTTTCCTTTCTTTTCCCGTGCTGTTCAGATATCGTCACATGACTACTCTGAGTATTTCAGACTCTATATTTCCACATTATAGTTTAGTCTATTGCCTGAGGCTCTTGTTGACAGGCGACATCAGTACCCTAGTGGTAAGTGTTTGCAATATCATTTCTCACTTTTACATCAGGCATAAAAAAAGGGAAATGATATTACAAACGATAGTACGGCTCCTGACTGAGAGATCCGTTTTAAGGAGCAAATTCTGATAACCAGTAATATCGACTGAACCTTTTTATCTGGTGAAACTGTAGCAGGTGCCAGTAGTTTTACATAACCAAGTCTGATATGTCAGTTTCTCACACCCGACAACACGAACAGCAGCAGCAGTATCCGAAGAAACAGCACACAAAAACACACTGCACTTTTATATCATTTTAATTCATTTGTCTGGTAATGAGTTACATGGCATTTCAATTGTAGATTCAGATTTTGTCTGTTTAATTAGAAAATTGAGAATTATAAATAAAATATATTTTAAATGTGCATGTATCAGCCATTTTCCTACATCATGTAACTCGAGTTATGTTAGACATCTAACAGTAGAAGGTGGGACATTCAAATGCACATTTTTGCTTTTGAATATGTAAATATTATGGAAATTCAGATACTGTTTAACGAGTGAAAGTGCACACACATACACACACCCACCCATACACACACACACACACACACACACACACACACACTGTACGAGTGTATATGCATGTCTGTACCAGTGTACCCTCTTGTGGGTAGTCTCTCTGTCACACCTCCCACTTTTTTCAACCACATACTTCAGAGAAAGGCCTCTAGAAGGAAGGAAGGAAGGAAGGGTTTGTCACCATGCTTCATGTTGATTTCATGACGTTTACACACCTGTCTGAGCACCGTGTCACACGTCTGCTGATTTGTTCTTCAGTTAATATTTACAGATGAATTATTAAAGGCATTTTAACAGAGGAAGCATCTGTGAGAACAATCTCACATAGCCACTTTACAACACACACACACACAGACACATATACACACACAGACACACACACACATATACATACACACAGTGGCACACACATGCTTTCACATGCAACACACCCAGGCCTGTTCGAACACAGTTACATAAAAGCAACCCACACACACACACACAGTAGCACACACATGCTTTCACATACAACAGACCCAGGCCTGTTCAAACACAGTTACATAAAAGCAACACACACACACAGATAAGTAGGTCATACATACTGTAGTTCTCTGTCATAAGACTACTTAAAAAAATTATGCATAATAAATACCCCTGATTTTCCAACATGCCCTGTAATGCCCTTGCACCCCATTCAGGGTGTATTACTGCCTCATGCCCAGCATTCCCGGGATAGTCAAGATGTAAATCTGAAATTATATGGTGATGTTAATGACTGTCCCATTCCCCCAGACGTGTGCACACACACACACACACACACACGCACACACGCATACACACACACACACACAAACACATGCACACACACCCCTGCCACTGGGAGGATCCCGGGGCACTGGGATGTTTTTTTATCTATTCCGAACAAATGAAGCAAGCATATTTAAAGTACACTTTACTACACTATTGTTACATTATCCAGCATACAGCCTGCGGCAAGAGGACAAAACGTTGCTAAGTAGCGAACACAACACGAAGATTCATCTGACATTTAAACACATTCATATACGTTACAATGCACTGAAGTCAAAAGGCATGGTTTAACTATTTATTGCTACAGACAATACAAAATAACAAAGGAAATATTAAACAGCTTTGCAAACAGCAAATGGCATCTCAACATCCCCAAACCAAGCATTAACATCCACCCTAAATAGAAATGACAGATCACAGCATCTTATCCCATGTCACAGTAAAAAAGTCTGCACAGGAGCAATTACCCATTATACAACCCCAAATGTCTAGCCCAAATATTTTGCTCCTAATTTGTGGTGTAGTTACAGGGATTCTTGCTCAGTGTGTCAGCCATTTAACACCATTTTAAATCTGCCAATCCTCGTCTGCTATATCACACAGGTGACCTACTGGCACTAAAAGTACACATTATGCATTTAAGAACTTCTTAACTTGCTGCTATTAACACTAATGGGACTCTGAATGTGAGCTAAAAGGCAGGTACACTTGGAGGGTAAAACTGCTTAAGCCTGTAGGTAAAAGAATCAGTTAGAGTGCTAGTATCAACTGTAGGAAAGAAAGAAAGAAAGACCAAAAATTTACAAAATGCCAAAAATATAGTGTAAATAAACATAGAAAATTGTCAGCATACATGTTTACAGCTTAAGGCTGAAAGGGTACATCTGTCATTTGTCTATAAAAACATACAGGCTAACTATGTATTTTGCTTTTAGCGCTATGTGGAGCCAGGGTCTGATTATAATACAACAACCGTGCACAACACACCTTTTAATGAACGTCAGAATAGTTTGTTTGGACCCCGCATGACTCATTTAGCATTTTTCTCCTCAGGCAGCTAATAACAGCAACAACAAGAAGAAAAAAAAATAGTTCTCATAGTTAGATAGCACTCATTCTAAAATATGTTTTAAAAATCTAAGACATGTTCACATTCTGCAATAGGCTGTTTGTCACTGTAGTAAAGCTAAACATTTTTCCAGCAAGCCTTTCGTAATTTATTTGAAGAATGTCATTTGAGGAAATGTATTATCGACTCAGAATACAGGATATGTGCATATGTCACTTAAAATACTTAAATGTTAATAGATATGGATTCAACATATTATTATTATTATTATTATTATTATTATTATTATTATTATCATTATTATCATTATTAAGCGCCAATGTGCGCCTAAGCACAGTTAACACTTTATCTCCTATAGGAGAAATGTCCCACCCCCAAGCTGAAAAACTGGAAGTTTTGATTGGTTTTTCAACTGTGTCAGACCTGTCTGTTATTGCCTGAAGTGCTGGTCACCGGCCCAGTAAGACTGAAAAGTTCCAGGTCAAATGCCAGCTCGCCCCTGTTGCTCCAGTGGTCCTGCCTACAGGGCCTCCATACACACACACACACACACACACACACACACACACACACACACATACACACACACACACACACACACACACACACACACATACACACACAGAGACACAGACACACACCCCCACACCCTAATAAGAGCTGTTTCAGCATAAGACAATGTGATATAATGTGACTCTACTTGGAAATGTGTAACACTTTATTTATCCAGTGTTCACACTACCAATCCTCTATAAACTGTTATGAAGCAGCCTACTGTATCAACTGATTCTCAACAACATATCAAATGATGATTGTGAACTGTTTCATTTATCACTCTTCTGATCTTCACTAGGTGATGTCTCACTAGAGCTGCGTTCGTTTCGACCGTCCTGTAACTGCACACCGCCCCGCACCTCTGATTCAATATGGCCGCCATAAAGAGCGGCTCAGAGGGCAAAATTGCCGGCCTCTACGAATTGGATCGCACACTAGGGAAAGGCCACTTCGCCGTCGTGAAGCTCGCACGCCACGTTTTCACCAGGCAGCTGGTGGCTGTGAAAATCATCGATAAGACCAAGCTGGACGGCATGGCCATGGGCCACCTGCTGCAGGAAGTGCGCTGCATGAAGCTGGTACAGCACCCCAACGTGGTGCGTCTCTACGAGGTGATCGACACGCACACCAAACTCTACCTCATCCTGGAGCTGGGTGATGGCGGAGACCTGTACGACTACATCCTGCGGCATGAAGGTGGAGTCGCTGAGCGCACCGCCAAAGTACATTTTGCTCAGATCGTGCGCGCCATTGCATACTGTCATCGACTGCATGTAGTGCACCGAGACCTGAAGCCCGAGAACGTTGTGTTCTTCCGCCAGCAAGGGACTGTCAAACTCACTGACTTCGGATTCAGCAACCACTTCCAGCCCGGAACCATGCTCGTCACCAGCTGTGGCTCACTGGCCTATTCAGCTCCGGAGATACTGCTGGGAGAGGAGTATGATGCTCCTGCTGTGGGTGAGTGTGTGAGTGTGTGTGTGTGTGTGTGTGTGTGTGTCAGAAGGATGACATCTATATATAAGAGTGCATGTGTTTATAAATTGCAGCTAAGATGTCTTTGTTGCCCTTGAGTTGAGTTGGAATCCAACTTTTAACTCCTCCCACTTCTATATAAGTGAAGAGGAAACAAGCTAAACTAAGATTATAAAGTGAACATCCAATCAGTTTTACAGCAATTACAGTGTATTCCATGAGTCCTATAAAATCCTATTATGATACTATCTTTCCAAATTTATACAAGTTCTTGTGGTTCAAGCGTTTTTTCCTCTAGCTAGAGAACATTTGATTTGATTCAGTTTAAGCATAGACTATTATCATTAAATCAATTTATGTGAAATCAGATTGTGAACATAAAGTAAAAGTTATCGACTTGGAGGTTTATGAGATCATTATATGATTTGTGATGTTGATGTTTGTGAGTATATAGTATGTGTGTGTATGTTTGTGTGAGAGAGGGCATGTGTGGGTTTGTGTTTGTGTGAAGGAGCATGTGGCTCTCTGGCTCACTTGGCTTCGGATATGAATTAGGGTGAAGAGCATGGTACTTCCTCAGTGGGTCGTGTGTGAGTGTGTGAGTGTGTGAGTGTGTGAGTGTGTGTGTGAGAGTGTGTGTGTGTGTGAGAGTGTGTGTGTGTGTGAGAGTGTGTGTGTGTGTGTGAGAGTGTGTGTGTGTGTGTGAGAGTGTGTGTGTGAGAGTGTGTGTGTGAGAGTGTGTGTGTGTGTGTGAGAGTGTGTGTGTGAGAGTGTGTGTGTGAGAGTGTGTGTGTGAGAGTGTGTGTGTGAGAGTGTGTGTGTGAGAGTGTGGGTGTGGCTCTGGCCTAACTCTGTTCAGAGAGGGTGTGTGTGTGTGTGTGTGTGCATGAACTTGTGTAACTTTCTGGCCTATTTGGATCCAGTGGTGCTGCTTTCAGCAGTGTACTACTGTGTGTATGTTTGTGTATTTCTGTATGTGTGTATGTTTTTATATTATTTTTTCACTTCACCTAATATAGCTGCACAGAACAATGTATCGTGAATCTGTTGCTCTGTATTCTGACTTGGTGTTGGTGAACACTCAATGTTCATAATAACTGGGGCGGCTGTGGCTCAGGTGGTAGAGTGGGTTGTGCCATTTCTAAATTGTCCATAGTGTGTGTGTGGAGTTGTGCCCTGCGATGGCACCCTGTCCAGAACAGGATAGACTTCATGGATCCCCCATGACCCTGTCTAGAATAAGCGGTATGGAAAATGGATGGATTGTTTCCCAAGCTAAACTCATGCTCTTTGTCCTTAGTGTATATATAACCATTTGTATTTAATGAGTTTGAATCCAACCCTATGGGGTGTGTTTCCTCCAACTGGACTCACCAGAACTTCACTTTTTCTCTCTCTATATCTCTAGCTTTATGTGTCTCTCCCTTGACCCTCCAGTCTCTCCTCACATCCTTCATCTTTTGTTCAGTGGAGAGTTTTCCCCCTGAATGGACACATCTGTGAGAAGATGGAGCTGTAGGAAGCTAGAGGAGTCCACATGGAGAGATTTGCAGCAGTCCAGAATGAAACTCGGCCTACATCCTGAACACATTGACAGTACATTTAGAGTCCTGTTAGAATCTGAGAGTGGTCAGTGAAGTCCTTAAATGCAGTCATGTAGACATGTGATGGAATATGTTATGTTATATTTTTTCTTTGTTTAATTGCCATTTGAGCCATTTGAGTGGCTGTGTACAATGGTTACTGAATTGCATTTGAGATATATTCATATTGGGCTTCACAGTGGGTCATAATCTAATCTAGACAGTGCAGAGGATGTAAACTAGCTAAATGAAGCAAACAGATACAACACCTGAACGCTAGT
Source organism: Ictalurus punctatus (assembly GCF_001660625.3). NCBI lineage: Eukaryota > Metazoa > Chordata > Actinopteri > Siluriformes > Ictaluridae > Ictalurus > Ictalurus punctatus. The sequence goes on from NC_030423.2 coordinate 18,331,943, forward strand.
GTAGTAGAGGCAGCTTTCTGAATTGACAGGAAACATGTCTGACAGGATGGACAGGATGCCTTCTTATACTGATTGGTTGAATGTTGGCGGTCTACAGCATTAGATTTTTTACAGAGCGCAGGGCACCAGAGAGACCAGAGTTACTACTCCGAGCACACGTTTTACCGAACCTGCTGCTCCGGTTTCCTCCCCCAGTCTAAACACATTCGTTGTAAGCTGATTGGCATTTCCAGATTGTTCGTACTGTGTGAACGTGTGTGCGATTGTGCCCTGTCATGGGTTGGGACACCCTCCCTGTATTGTGCCCCAAGAGAAAATTATAATAAAAGAAAGCAAAATAATTAAATGAAATATAAAATAGTTGTACAAACAAAGTGACTCTCAGTTTCTACTTCTCATTCTCATTGTGTTAATGTATGAGACTTTCTGCCCCATTGGAGCTTGTTAGTGCATAGATATGATACACATGCTGCTTCCGCATAGCTGCTATAGGTGTGTGTGTGTGTGTGTGTGTGTGTGTGTGTGTGTGTGTGTTCTGGTCTTAGTAATGTGATATTTTTATCATCTCTTGCTCACTGTGATTGTCACAGCGACCGCATGAGCCAGGATTACAGCTACAAAAAGTGGGTCAGTCTTCTCCATAAGGCAGCCACACACACACACACACACACACACATTAGATTTTGTTTTTTGGCACATGGAGGGCACTGAGGCTATGTGAAGTGTTCTCACCTCACCTTGTCCTGGTTTCTGTGCAAAGATCAAGCCAATTCGATTTCATTCCAATTGCTGATTCCAAGAAAAAATGTTTTTTAACATTCACTAATGTTCCAAGTTTAACTCTGATTCATTAATGTCGCTAATAATACAGCTCTTTTGGCTCTGACACACAAGTTTACAACTACTCGGCTGGAGTTGTCCGAATGACGATCACTCCTTATAGTCTCTATTAACAATCTCGCACAGCTACAGCTATTCATTTCATTTATGCTTGTGTATATGACGCTGTTAATCGGCTGATCTCAGATAAAGATTAGCGTAAATAGATCTAAGGCTCTGTCTCTCTCACCTTCTAATGGTATTGTTTTTTTCACGGTTGTAACACGAATCCAGCTTTCCCCTACACAACTTGATCAGCTCATGTTCTTATCATCACATGGTTTGGTTTTATCTCCACCCCTGTTTTGTCATTGGTTGCTTTCCCCATTGTTTCCAGAGGTCTTCAGTTTAGCCTTTGATGAATTCATCTAGTTATATCATTCTGTCTTTATATGGTTGTGAAGTCTCTTCATTGTGTTTATTTCCTGATTCGTTCATGCCTTTTGTTTACAAGTATGGATCTTTACGAGTAAGCAACTATGTTAGGGCAAAATGACATGGCCAAGTTACAATAAAAACAACAACAACAACAAAAAACCCTAAAATAAAACACATTCACGTCACTTTGACTTTATTTTGTCCTTGACAACAGTATAATGCATGTTGAATATATTATCGATCCAAGTTACTATCCATCCATCCATTTTCTGTACCGCTTATCCTACACAGGGTTGTGGGGAGTCTGTTGCCTATCCCAGGGGATTTGAGGTACAAGGCAGGGGACACCCTGTACGGGGTACCAACCCATCGCAGGGCACAATAACACACACACTGATTCACACACTACAGACAATTTAGAGATGTCGATCAGCCTACAATGCATGTCTTTGGACTGGGGGAGGAAACCGGAGTACTCGTAAGAAACCCCCAAAGCACAGGGAGAACATGTAAACTCCACGCACACAAGGCAGAGGCAGGAATCGAACCTGAAACTCTGGAGGTGGGAGGCAAACATGCTAATCACTAAGCCACATGCCCCCCAATCAAAGTTACTACTATTAACTAATTATAAAATGTACAAATATACACTAATTGCTGTACAACTAATCATTTTAAACTATTGAAGAACAGCTGGTGAGATGAAGATGGAAAAGAGGAGAGTGAGTAGGTTTTGTTTATTCACAGTGTCAGGTTGTGGAAAAGCTGAGCTCTGTTGTTCCTAGAACCAGAAAATACAGGCCACTCTCCTCTTTACCTGTATCGTGTGTGTGTGTGTGTGTGTGTGTGTGTGTGTGTGTGTGTGTGTGTGTGTGTGTGTGTGTGTGAATATTCATCAGGTCAGTCAGGGCCCCAGGCCGACACAGTAAGGTGCTCAAGTGACCTCCTTAATACACTTGCTCAAGTTCTGACACACACACACACACACACACACACACACATACACACACACACACACACACAGACAGTATATGTTTGTAGTTTCTGGAGTATTTTCCCTGAACAGCAGTCTTTAAGAGGCAAATGACATCAGCTGCAATATTTTTAGAAACCAAGAGAGAGACACACAGGGATGAGAGGCAGATGGAGAATGGATGAGTGAGTATTTGTAGAAAGACAGGGTGAGACAGAGAGCGCGAGAGAGAGAGACCGAGAGAGAGAGATACAAAGGACAGAATGAGAGACATTGAAAGATAAACTGTGAACTGAGACATGACTCTATCAGTGACCATACAATGTAATGAAAAAGAAGTAACACACGGTTGTCTCTATGCACTGGCAGCATTAGGGTAAAGCATTTGAAATACAATGCACAAAAAGAAACTGTGTGTGTGTGTGTGTGTGTGTGTGTGTGTGTTTGCTTCTGTACGGCTTCATGATCATCCTTGTTGTGTGTAAACAATGGCAAGATAAAGCTTCAATGACCCATTAAATTACAGTTACATAATGCCTGTACACAGAACTCTGTGTGTGTGTGTGTGAGGGGGAGAGAGAGAGAGAGAGAGAGAGAGAGAGAGAGAGAGAGAGAGAGAGAGAGAGAGAGAGAGAGAAAGCGAGAGTCAGTGGAAACCGAATGTTCAGTGTAGAAAAGAACAGAGATATTGTTAGCTCCGATGAAGGCATAGTTAGGACAATGGTACACACATGCACATACTTGTTACGTTCCTCTGATACACACAGCTGTGTGAAATGATTTTTTTCCTTTGACGGCCATCTTGAAACAGGACACTGGTCTCAGAAATTTTCTCTGGAAGGGGAAGGGGGTGGAGATTTTGAGAAAGAATGTCCCTTTACATCTTCACAAAATACATCCTGTATTTTTATTTATTTATTTTTGCCCTCTAGGAGAAGCTGTGACTAAACTTGCATTCACAACTAGCAAGCTATGTTTGCTACATGGAGCAGAGAGTCAGGCATTTGAATTGAGATTGACTGGCTGTAGTAATTCCCTCAGACCAGTCCTATAGTATTACTTCTATGTTGTCCACCATGTTGTCTCTACTCTCACGATTTCAGTTCCTTTCCCTCGTTTAGTTCCCATTCAGCTGGCTCGGTGTGGTGAGAATTGCCTGGATACCTTCTTCTGCATATGTGACATTCTGACAGATTCTTGTAGTGACGTTGCAGTATTTGCATTAAATACTTCTGTATGCTCTCTCTTTGTTCCTCTCTGCTCATTACGCAGAACTCAATCATTCTCTCTAGCTCAGAGAACACAGTTTACTAGACATTTCTGGATTTGTGTTGTTGTGTTTTACTAGTGTCATTGTGTGAAGTTTATATGCACGTCTGTGTGTTTCCGCATGAATGATTGTGTATGTCCGTGCATGTGCATGTGTGTTAATGTAAGCTCACAGCTGGGTCGCTTCTTCTGTCCCAGCTTACTCCTCTCTTACAGGTTCATAAATGATGCACTGAACAGCAGTCACATCTTCCTTTATGTGTGCCTTAAATGACCGTATATGACTGCATAATATGTGTGATATTTCTATGATGTATTTCATAGTGTATATATCTGATCATGTTGTGTTTGTGTTTTTCAGATATTTGGTCTCTGGGTGTGATTCTCTACATGCTGGTGTGTGGACGCCCGCCATTCCAGGAGGCCAACGACAGCGAGACTTTGATCATGATCATGGACTGCCGATATACCGTCCCGGATCACGTCTCTGCGGAGTGTAAAGAGTGAGAACACCAGTCGCACATGCTCACACACACAGCACATGGTCTAATGCAAAATTCACTTCTGTGTAAGAACATCTGCATCTCAATACATATCTACAACTATTCTAACACATCCATGCCAGTGTATACGCTACACACACACACACATGACAATACAGCACATTCAACAGCATTTACTCCCTCAGTAATCGCCCATGGACATGCACTAATTTTTTTTTAACTTTGTCAAGTAAGTAGACAAGCAAGGTAACATATTTAGCTAACATTTAGCTAGCTAGTTTAGTAGCATTTTTACACAGATATGTACACAACAGATCAATATTTTCATTCTTTCTGCATTTTGGGGGGAATTGGTTTACATTACAGTCCATCCATACAAATTGTTCATTTTAGAACAAAGGATCAATATGGCTGCCAAAGACCAGCCCATTGCTCTGTACAGGATGTAACTGAGCCCACCCACACGTGAGGTTTGTGCCAGAATGGCGAACATTATCTTGTGTAGCGTAAACGAAAACTTTGAAAGCGTAAACGAAAAGTCTGGCAGCGCATGCATAAACTATGATTAGTGAAAAGGAAGCTTGGAAAACTGTTAACAACGGATGCTGTTTATTTGAAGATAGACGTGTTACATTTTTGCCACGGAGTTCATTCTTTTCAGTTTCAGAGTGTTTTTCTTCTTTCTCATCGTATATTTTTGTTCCTTTCTTGAAACATCACTCTCAATATTTTTGGCACGAATGTAATTCCATACACATGAAGCCAGCCAACCATGCCTTTTCGACCTGCTGCTCATGCTGCATCACAGGCCAGCGCAACACATTTAGAGGAAAAGCGCTATCTACATTCTTCCACATACATGAGCAGACGGATGCCCACGAGTTTGGCGAGTGTCAAGGATCGTATTCGAACTTACCATCTTGTGATGAGAGCATCGCTCGTTTGCGTCACTCTGGAGCCCCAAAATATTTTGAGAAATGGGAACGAAACTGCACAAGCACAGGCCTAGAAGTTCATGAAACAGCTCTGTATTCTACAGGTTTGCTTCAATATTAGATCGTAGAAACAATTCAACGTTTTGTTGAGATCTTTACATGTTTAGCATGGTGCTCTTTTTATAATGTCACATCATTGATTCTTTTTAGAATATTCATTGTAACAAAAAGGAAAATGCATAATGCACATTTCATTTCCTATACTTATTAGCATTTAGGATTGAGCCCTGTTGTTTCAGTGTAAGATGCAGTTAACCGAAGCATGGAACATGGTGTGTTCCGCTCACCCTCACACTAAACTTTACACTTACTTGTCAACCTTCAGTAGGACACACTCTGGCAGAACATGCTGTACTCCCGCGCTTTACATCTCCCAGCCAAACATGGAGCAATCAGAAGCTAAGAGGGAAGGTTATTGGAAGCAGTTCAGCTCAAAGCTTCTTGGAATTTTGAGTCATGAGCCAAGAGGCGATGTGGTTTGAATCAGGATGCTGGTATGTCAAGGCAGAGCCTCCTTTCAGCTCTAGGCCTTTTTAAACACCATTTTCCCACTGAGTTGAGCTGAACATGAATGGAGTCTGAAAATTATTTTTAAATTATTTTAAAATGCGTCTCCAGTTCCACATGATGATAAATTCAGCTTTACCAGTGCATTGATTGAATAAATGGATTTGCAGTAGTGCCTCAGAGTAGAGGAAGAATCTGGCCAAAAAATGAAATGTCTCCTAATATTCCGAAGTCAGCCATGTTTTGTGTCTGCAGATTAGCATTGTACTTGCAGTAAGTAGTACCAGATTAATTTGTGCTTCCTGAGACTGTATCACAGAGCACAAAGAGGGTCATAGGTGCCATTGTGAAAATGAATCACTCTCTTTCTCAGCACATAGTTTGGCGTCATTCTGCACCAGCGTCGGACTCGGGTAGGAGGTGTAGCTCAAAGTCTGATGGTGGGAATATATGCTAAAAAGGAATCGGATAATTATTTGATTTTTTAAAATGCACTTTTTGCATAATGCACAAATAGAGGCTGCATTCATCTTGTGCTGTTGAGAGTTATATATAGAAGAGTTATTTGTGGAGAGAATACCCTCAAACACGGCTCTCCAAGGACAGGATGGATCTGAATCAACTGATTATACCTCAGAAATCTGGCCTTGAGGCTGTGTGTGGTTGTGTGACATCTGGGATGAACCGCATAGCCAAACATAGTGACTAGGTCACATGATCTACCCCCCCATCAAAAAGTCCTTTAATGGGAAAATATTTCTTGTGTAAGTAAGAACGGCGCTCTCCTCAGGGAGCACTGATGCTCAAACGGGGATATTTCTGCCTCACTGTGTCTCTTACTGTTTGGGGGGTTTTTTTCTCTCTTTTTCCTTTTATCTCTTAACGCTCTATTTGCTTTCAAAGGAAGTATGTTACACATCTAATGTTGCTTTTTGTAAAGCGAGAGCAACATCATTGAACAAAACATATCATGAGGATGTTTTGTGGTTAAATAAAGCACATATAATGACGCTAGGATGTGAATATCAGCGAAACGCTGGTGCGGGGTTAGGGTTAGAAATGAACCCTTACTGTGTGATAATGGTTTAGGATTTTGGATTTTTATTAAGAAGTAGAGAGAAGTAGAACAGGATTTACGTTGTTCTAATAGAGTCACACAGTATCAGGCGGCTATCATACGCTTGTATGTACCAGGAGCTTCTGGAGTATGACAGCTAAATGTAAATAGCTAGCTAATAGTGCCATAATATAAGTTATTAAATAAAGCTAGTGGTGTAGCGTTACACAGATTGGTAGCAGATAGATAATTGGTTGTTATTAGACTGGAGAAACATTCATGTTAACGTCAATGCGATCTTCAAGGGTCTAAAGGTTCCGATGTCAGCAGGGAAGATCGCCATCATCACTGCAGCGGCACCTTTATTCCTTCTACTGGAGAAGAGAGGAAGTTGTATGACCGTAATATTACCTGTCTATGTTACCTGCAACAAACAAAACCAAAAGGATAATCCTCCATCATGGCCGATGCCTCCATTTTCATGACAGCAGTATTTGTCGAAACGTAACAGATCTTTGTGTTTTTATCATCAGTCATTTTTCAGCATCACCATCCCAAGCTAAAGAAGATGATGGGGAAAAAGATATAACTAATTATCTGCACCAGTGTGCTATCTGGAAGAAAGAGGTCTAATCAATTACTTGCTCAGTCTTCCTGTAATGGAAAGCGTTTTGTAAGGAATCAGACAATTTTCCCATCTATTCCAGTGACATATTTTAAGCTGCTGACGCAATGCAGGTCTCGAACACGAACACAAGACACAGCTTGTCTTCAAACCGCAATCGCACCTCTGAGAATTCATCTCCGATTGTTTGTATCAGAGTAGTATTGGCCCATGTATAGTTCTGTGATGTCTGTGTCGTATTGGAATGCTACAACTAGAATCGGCAAGACTTTTGTGGATATTTCTGCCAGATATATCAGTTCAGATGAGTGTTGATTCGGAAAGTTCTTGCATGTGGTTGCAAACTTTGGGCAGCTGAGGAGAAGAACATCTGGTTTAATTGTACAAATTAACCACTGGGTACACACACACACACACACACACGAGAACACACACTCTCTCTCACACTCACACACACTCTGTGGTTTGGCTCCCTCTACTGGCTGTGCTGATTGCATGCTGGTTTTGAGTCGGTCGGTACTGTAATAAAACACTCAAGGTAAATAGGGGGCACGATGGCTTAGTGGTTAGCCCGTTTGCCTCTCACCTCCTGCCTCTGCCTTGTGTGCACAGAGTTTGCATGTTCTCTCCATACCTCGGGGGTTTCCTCCGGGTACTCCAGTTTCCTCCCCCAGTCCAAAGACATGCGATGTAGGCGATTGGCATTTCCAAATTGTCCGTGGTGTGTGAGTGTGTGAGTGTGTGCTGTTGTGCCCTGTGATGGGTTTGCACCCCATCCAGTGTGTCCCCCATCTTGTGCCTGGCTCCAGGCTCCCTGCGACCCTGTATAGGATAATCACTACAGAAAATGAATGGATGGGTGGGAGGGTAAATGATTCTGTGCAGTGTGTACACACACACACACACACACACACACACACGCACACACTTTTTTGCATGGTCAGAGCTAAATCTTTCATGTTCCCTCCATTTCTATCACTACACTCTGCAGGTGCTCATGAATATTAATGAGACGTGAGATAACCACTTTGTTTCATTCGCTCACTTTCATAGCCAGATGTGCATATGCAAATATCAGCTCCTGTCAGCGAGACGATGAATATTTATCAGACCAGTGAGAGGGAAAAGTGTGAAAAGTGAGTCAGACAGAGACACAGAAATTAAATAAAAAGTAGATGGAAGGAAGTGAGAGAGAGAGTGAGAGAGAGGCATTATCAAGCTTGTTTGTGAAGATTATGGGTTTTTTTCCCCCTTGTTTCGCTCCAATAAGCAGAAATAACACACTTTCTTCTGTTGCCATATTTATTTATTTATTTTTTTAAATCTTCTGCTTCTCTTCCTCTTTTTTCTCACCCATTCACTACTGTTCTGCCATCACTCTCTCTTTCTCTCCAATTGTTTTTTCCTTCTCTCTCTCTTTCCCTTGCTGTCTTTTTCTTCTAATACATATCAATCCCAGTCCTTCATGCACGTTTGCTCTAAATACATTGTCGCTAAAGCAACTGTCAATCATGTCAATCTTATAATAAAACATTAACAATAACAACCTCATAATAAGCATATAACCTCCTCCAGCGTTCTATTTATATCTCTCTCCTTCTGCCTCTTTTAGTCTGATCTCGCGGATGCTGCAGAGAGAGCCGTCTAAGCGAGCCCCTCTGCTGGAGATCGAGTCTCACCCGTGGCTGCAGGGTGTCGATGCGTCTCCGTCGCCTGTCTCTCCGCACTGCAGCCTCTCTCCTCAGGAGCACGAGCTCATCCTGCAGGCCATGAGCTCTGGGAACATCGCTGACAAAGACACCATACAGGAGTGAGTCAAGGCAGTTATGTAGTATCATATTGCTATATTTGACCTATAGGCTAAGACTAATGCCATCTGAAGTAAATGTATAGATTAGAAATGATAAAGTTAAATGATACACAAGTTTTTTTTGTTTTTTTTTTGTTTTTGATTTTTCAATTTATGGATTTAAAGATTTTTCTTTAAGGGCTTAATTTGTATGGTCTATCTTCTAAAATGACAAAATAATGAGTGACATTAGATTTTTTTAATTGGATAGATTCTAGAGGTAATTGGAAAAGGCCTAGATGTTGATCAGTTATGTACTTTTTATAGAATATTCTAAAATGATACTAAATATTTTTCTTAAGGTTTATATCAGACCATTATATTTTATTTATATCAGGCCTTTATGTTTTAACCCAGGTTCAGGACAGCTAAACTAAATGCTATTAAGTAAAAATGTGAAGCTGAGTGTGACATGATGCGTGGAACTCCTATAAGACAAAACATTAATAACACTCTAAAATGTATTAATACATATTCATTTATTCAGTTGGTTCGCAAGCAATCCCAGTGTCCTCTAATTTTCTGAAAATGTCTCACTTTGAGTCAATTTTAATTCCTTCACATTTCAGTTCATTTCCATTTCTTTGTTGATCATTTTTTATTAAAAAAAAACAACAACAACAACATTTTGATTAGCAGTGCATCTGCTGCTATTTGTATCTCTACCTACTGAATGAAACAAATAACCTCCTAGGGTTGTGATTCATGTGTTTAATTGTTTTCTCTCTCTCTCTGTGTGTGTGTGTGTGTGTGTGTGTGTGTGTGTGTGTGTGTGTGTGTGTGTGTGTGTGTGTGTGTGTGTGTGTGTGTGTATTAGAGCCTTGGATGCTGACCGGTATAATCACATCACAGCCACGTATTACCTGCTCGGAGAACGCATCTTACGGGACAAACAGGAGTTGAGTGGCCTCAATCCAGAACAAAGACACACACAGTGAGTCACACACATACCATCATTAATACACAAGGCTGGCGTGCGTAATTAAAATATTTTATGTATCATGACAATCCCTCAATTGATCAAAACACCCACACAGACATTCCCTAGGACTGTTAGGAATTACCACAGAATACAAAAAAGGTTGGTTAGAGTTCACATTGGCAAATTGTAGGCTTCTGCACTATTGTGAAGGACAATATATTGATAACGATGAACAAACTATATATTGTGCAGCCGTAATATTTACACATGCTTGTTCCTTCATTTGTAGTCCCATGTTCAACAGTGTCCTGTGTTTTATGATCATGTTTATGTCCACACTTGGCGAGTCTGAGACTTCAGAAATTGATGTGAATTTCAGAATTGGGTGTCAGATTTTGATTCCTGCCACTCTAGTTGTATATGTACAAAATAATCAAAATGCAATTACATGTTAATGCATAATATTTATTCCTGTTGGCCTCAAAGATTTCAGATGACTAAAAAATGGCAAAGGAGTATTAGGAAATTAGGATCATTGACAGGATTTGTGAGGATGCTTTACATTCGGATTTCATTTCACATGCTGGTGGAATAGGGCTGTGTTTGTGTGCATGCATCACGTTCTGAATTTGATGTCGCAATGTCATGGACATCAATTGTTGATGACAGTGTAATATTAGTAGACAGTTCATTTTTAGAAAAATGGTTCCTCAAGGCCATCTGTAGCCTTCTCTTCACAAGTAAGTGGAGGAGAAAATAGGCTCACTAATATAATAACTTGCATAGTCCAGGAGACTGAAGAGCCAGTCTTAGATTACCACAGCCCTGTATGAAAGAGTCACTCCCTGTTCTAACGCATCTAACACAAGTGTAGAGCTGCAACAACTAACTGATAATAATCGATTATGAAAATCGTTGTCAACGAATCTGATTTTCGATTAGTCGGTCTGCACGCAGCACAGGGCACATTTACTCACTGCGTTACGTCTCCTCCAAAAACACGCATCAGAGAGTACAGACCAAAGTTGTGTCCCAAATGACGTACTATACACTTGCACTATGCACTGTATCGACTAGTGTATGAATTTTAGAAGGGGTAGTATAGTCTCAAATGAACCACGAGCAGTTTTTTACTAACCGAATAGTGATGTGTGACTCATTTTGAACGAATCTTTAATATGACTCGGGAACAGAGAGTTGTATCAGAGAGTGCTTTGTTCATTTTTGACCGTGCATGCACTGCAACATCCTCATAGGTTCTGTACCGGAAGCAGAAATGATTAGTTCACCTCTCGAGTCTTCGAGTTCGAGTCGTTTGTTCTTCACATCACAGCCCCACTGAATTCAGCCTATGGGGCGGTCACGTGATGAACGAACGACTCGAACCCGAAGACTCGAGACGTGAACTAATCATTTCTGTTTCTGGGGGAACAGAAGTGACAAATTTGACGTGAGAAAAGAAAGACTCAGATGACTCAGATCGGGAGGTGAACTAACAGACTGCATAGCCTGAAGACCCAGATTCTCATCATTCGGCCTTGGCTGCATTATCCTATAGTTTATTTTTTTATTCCAAATGTGATCATTTGCATAAGTACTGGATGTGTTGGGGAATTTAACATGTAACATTTTAATTATATTCTGCAGAAATGAAGGAAATGACTCAAAGATTCGTTCATTTTGATGAACCTGATTCAAAGATCTGAGTCAGTAAAATGATCCGGACTTCCCATCAGTATAACCGGAAGTATAAGCCAGACGATGGCACATGACGTCAAACCTCAGTGACAGCGGGAAAAAGTGTGTGACCGCCAAGTCCTCTAAGGCGGGGGGGGGGCATTTTATATTAAACACGGCGGAGAACACTGTAACCTGTAAACTTGACAAAGTGGAGCTTGTGTAGCGTGGAAGCAGGACGGTGATGTACAAACACAAACTTATGTTGGGCTATGTCTGAAATCGCGTACTATGACAGTACGTACTAATCAGTATTTGTGTGTACTATGACTACAATCCCGGATATACTACATCCACTATGTTAGCATTGTCATGTGACCTTCGATGTTCTCATAAACAAAAACCTTAAACAAGTTTTAGTTTCGGGTTTAATACTTAAAAAAAAAAAAAAAAAAAAAAAAAAAAAAAAAAAAAAAGCCGACGTTGTCTTCTGCGGGGTTTTTTTCCCGAGCTCGTCCGCACCAGTCCTGTTGCATTATGGGATTGTTTGACTCGTGTAGTGTCCATCGGTGTCATACTGTAAGACCTCACCGGAAGCGGTACACCATCTGGGTATTTCTTGCCTACTGAGAATTCGAACATTCTGCACCTCTGGCGCAGAATGACAAAGACAAAGACAGAATTCGCTTACTATATAGTAGGTAAATATAAGGTTTCGGATGCAGTCTTTATATCCAAAATGCTCCACTGTGTGCAAGGGGTTAGGGAAACTGGTGCAAGTTGCTTAAGAGGTTCCGTTTAAATCAATGCTGAGTCTGAAACAGCTCCCAATCTCCTATGTAGTGTACTATATCAGGTGTCGGCCATTTTGTAATGGTGTCTGAATTCTGAGTGTACAACTTTATTCCCTGCATTTGTTCACGCGCTTATACCAACAATACACTCTGATTTCAAGTGTACAACCAACTGGACATATGAAATGATAATGTGGTGGATTGTTCACATTTATTAGTTAACACATGTATGTACAGTATTCACATACATATTAGAAAAGAATGTATTGACTGAAGGGGGAAAATATATTTAGTTGCATTTATTTCTTACAGGAGCTGGAAGGAATTAGTCATCAGTTATTTAGTTAACAGCTGGATGTACAATAACAATAATGCCCTTCACTTCTTCCCCATACAGTGGACTCAAATGTTATTCGATATATAGGGAATAGTGAACAAGTGAGCGGTTTCAGACACAGCACAAGTTTATTGTCATTATATTATTTGTGCGCTTGCAGTGTAAATTCTGTCGTTTATTATTACGGGAGTGATCTATTAGTAACACAGCCATGCTTCTCCTCACTCGCAGTGTAGATGTGGTGATAAACAGTGGGAGCGTGAGTAAGATCTGTAAATATAAATAAAACAATATGTCTAAAGGCAGTGAGTAATAGAAACCATAAGGTGTAGTGAAAGTGAGATTTTATTATTACTTTAGTACTATAGTTTAATTATCAGTGTATAATATATATAATATAAAAATTGGACAAACAGTTGGTGTTAATGTAGAGTTTTAGTCTGAAGTTTATATTTGTAACAGTTTGTGGGTTTTATTTTATAAATGAAAATAAGGGTAAAGTTTTTTAATCCGATTAATCGAAAACATAATCGGCTGATTAATCGATTATGAAAATAATGGTCATTTGCAGCCCTGTACAAGTGTGATCATTTGTTGGATGACGGAATCCTTTTACAGCCCTGCATAATCAAATAATTCCTCAGTCCCTATTTTTGAGGTGGGATGCTCAGCCATATTAAATCTGTGTTTTTTTTCTTCAACAGGAAGTCATTTTCTGAGCCTCTGGACCTGGTGGAAGCCCGGGGCCCTCAGGCTGATGCTCTCAGAGACGCTTCTTTGGCTCCTGTCACCCAGTTGGGTTCTGTGTCTCCGGGTTTCTCCCGACGGGGAGTGTGTGAATCTGGAGACCTGCTGGCTCCCAAACCCAGCCGTCAGGACACATCCTTCAGTGATTTTGGCAGTCCTAGCTCTTGCCTAGGTCTCAGTCTCCGCTCTGTACCTCCAGACCCCCCTCCAGTGGTCAAAAGTCTTAGGGCTTTGCACCAAATTTGTGAGGAAGAAGAGGAGGAAGAAGAAGAAGATAAACCTGCTGTACAGTGTAGCAAGGCCAGCTTAGTGCCATCAACAGCATCCCCTTTGGATACTTCTCCCAGACGTTGTTTAATATCAAAAGCTCCAAGTGTCTCAGAAAAGCTGGGGGGGAGAGGAAAGGAAAAGAGCCAGGGACATGGGCTTTGTGAAGTATTAGCTGAGGACGAGGAGCTTCAAGGAGAGGGAGGGACAGTCACAGAAGAGAGTCAAGGGGATGACACCAGCAAAAAAACAACAAAAATTGAGGAGACCGCATCCCAGATAGAGAAGCGTTCATATATGTTTGAAGATAAGCTACAGATGGACCAAAAACTTCAGAATCCTAGGGGACCTCCAGCAGCAGCACATGCTGAGAAGAACCCCACTGAGGAAACTAGGAAAGAAGGAAAAGCCCCTGACAGATCTGTAGATGAGAGACAGAAGGACCATCAGCAGCTATTTGGGCCTCCAGCAAATGGCAGGCCGGAGGAGAAGAACCACACTGCGGTAGCAGGCACAGCTAAACATAAACAACAGAACCAGAGTCTTCAGAAGCTTGTTGAACCACCATCAGCAGTGCAGACTGAGACCCACCTTGAGGAACCAGGAAAAACAGTGAAAGGCTTGGACAGAGAAAAAAGTCAACGACACAAAGACCTTCAGAAGACAGACATATGTTTATCAGTGGCCAGGACAGAGAAGACCCAAACTGAGGACCCAAGCAAAGCAAGAAAAGCTGCAGACAGGGCTGAAGATGAAAGAAATAAAGACCTTCAGAAGAAAGACAGACCTTTACCAGCAGCACAAACTGAAGACAAGAACCACATTGAAGAACCCCGAAAAGCAGAAAGAGCCTTAGACAAAGCTGAAGATATGGGCCATAAGAATCAGAGCCTTCAGAAGCTAGACAGATTTCCAGCACCTCCTAGGCTTGATTCTGTGCAGTGTTGCTGGGGCCAGAGCGAACTCTCCAATGATACTCTTGAAGACAACAACAACACCCCGTCCAAGCCGAGGCTGCTTGACACCAATGTCGTTTCAGCCCCCTGCGTCTCTCCGCGATTCCTACCCAAGAATCATTGCGTGGACCTGAGACCAGATGGAGTGGAAACCCGCAAGGTGCCTGGAGAAGCCGAGAGGACGGAGGAGACATACGGCAAACCTCAGCAGGGTCAACGGGGATCCAGGGATGCCGGCACAGACTCCAACAAGAACAAGAATGTGAATCTGCGAGAGCGCCTGCTGCAGTTCCCCCTCTGTGAGAAAGCTTTGTCATTCAACATCCAGCCCACATCCAAAGAGAAACTGCTTCCCTTCGCTCAGTATAACTGCTGCCATGTGCTATAGGGGAGACATCTGAAAGCTGTTCAGATCTCTCTGGCATTTCACAAAGCTTGTCAACGGAGTTCCTGCTTTCCTCCCTTCTTTACCAGTAATGGGTTTTTAAAAGACACAGCACATGTCGTTGTCTCTTACTGTGAGGTGCTCTGGCCAAACACACACACACACACACACACACACACACACACACACACACACACACACAGCCACATCTATTCACTGTATAACCTTAGCTTTCCCATGCCCTTTACACAGCATTCCCTGCTGCTTTCCTGTGTGGCGGCTAACATCCTAGTGCTGCTGTGTATATAGACGTAATCTATATCTACCTGCGATTTGTGCGAACTCAGTGAGCTTTCATTAGAACTAGCGTATGTCTCGAGAGTGTAGGAGCCCTGTGAATAAAAGAGTCGCTTGTTGTTTTGCACTGTAGCAGCTTCTCTAGAGCAGAGCTTTACCTAAAGAGATGTGAAGCATCACGCGGCACACATAGGGCGCACAGTTTGAGCAAAAGCTCCCATATGAAAATTGAATATGATCAAATATATAAATAGAAAATATTGCAATCATATCTGAGTGAGAGCTTCTGGAACCACTGCTCCAGCGGCACATAACATACCAGAAACAAGAGTCCTCCCTGACCATAGACTCATATTCATTTTGTTCACATTCATTTTACACACACCAGCTAACCTCAGTTACTTGTCTAACTTTTAAAACAATTCCATACTCGTATGTGAAATGTTTTACTACGACTGGATGTTGATTTGCATTTCCTCCATAGACAACGTTTTATTTTACAGTATACTGGAATACGAGTGGTCAAGTGGCCTCACATTGCTGTGTATAGAATGACTTTGTCATCTAACTAGGACTCTAGATGCTATAACTGCAATACATTTTCCAATATATGACAGTTTTTCTCAATATTTACAATATGGCTACACCATTTTAAAAACCATTTGTACTGGGCAAGAGTTGAGGGCAACTTGCGTTGTGTTGCATAGAAACAGCTTTAAATCATAAAGTATTGAATAGTTAGTTGCTTTTAATGTATCATTGGATCATTCACCACAATTTCAGAGGATTACCACACATGGAAACATGCACACCAAATGAAAAGATTGCTAACTGGGAGCTACTGGCTTTTCCATTTTATTGACTATTGATTAAACTACTAAAAATTGAATCAATCCAGCATTGAGCTGGATTTTGTCAAAGCCTTGTAGCATCACTATCACCTTTACGAATTACAGTAGGCCTCACTCACTGGCACAAAGACTGATGTCGCTATTCTACTGGCCCAAGTGTGTGAGGTTTCAGGATGCATGAAAGACATGCAAAGCGTTTGACCATATATACACAAGCATGCTACATTAGCACCGATCAAAGTAGTATTAGCATCACACTGGCTGGGCCGACCAGGGAAAGATGCAGAACGTATCTGTGATACAAGAACTTGGACTGAGGTTATTTGAAAGCCAACGAGAGAAGACTGGTCTTCCTGAATCTCTTTTTTTTGTTTTGTTTTGTTTTGTTTTGTTTTGTTTGTTTCAAATGTGTACATGGTTATTCTGGAAAATGTTATCATATCAGAGTCTTACTAGGGGGATGGTGGAAACATGGTGACTTCATATCATTCTTTTTTGTTGTTGTTTTACTTCACTTTTATTTCATTTTATTTAAGAGGACCATCATAAGAGAGTGAGACTGGATTTAACTTGTTTGCCTCGGGGTGCATGTTGACTGTTGAGCAAGCAGTCTGTCAGTATAAGCTCTTGGACACACCTGGACATGTACAGTGTGTATATATTCTTTTGAGCATGTGTGCTATTATCTATATATATGCTATTGACATGATATTGTTAATGATATTGACATGATATTGTTTTCACCTAACATACCAAATACAAAACTAGCTCTAGGCATCGAACCGTGACGAGAGGACAAGTAGCATCCTGACAAAATTGTGAGGTGGAAGAAAAACATTTGGAAACAAAAACTTTGTCACTAGGAACAGGCTAAGTATAGAGCAGATGTTCTATTGCAGAAGTGCTTTGCTGTTTTAGTGCTATTGCGTGAAGCTGAATCAGCAAAGATCTTACATCAGTCACATGTAGAATTATAAACAGCTACAAATAACACATTCACACTGGTAACGTAGTCAGAGTAGTCGCGGTTAATGATCTTCAGCTATTCTCACTAAGGTCTTTGTGGATGGTTCGGTTCTTCTGGAGTATGGAGGACAAAAATTCTTTTATTCTAACAAAAGCAGTTTTCTGAGACAACCATATTTTTTGGACTGTAAGACACATTTGTTGTCCTTGTACAACAAAATAACACCCTTCTATTAGTAACGTGGTTCTGCTCTCTGCTGGTTTTTGATTTATGTTTGTAACCATTACATTTCAGATAACAGACGGCTTCTGTTTACACTTTAAGGTAAATATGCGTGTGATGTATATGCTGATATTTGTTATATATATATATATATATATATATATATATATATATATATATATATATATATATATATATATATAAAATATGAGATTGGGCTGTGGACGGCAGTACAATTCTAAATTCATAATTTCTTTCATACTGCTGCTTCAGTTTGTTTTCTGCTGTCCACGTCACATATCAATAGCAGCAGACATGCTTACTACTGTATAACTTAACAAAATAATAGAACCCTAAATACCCGATGGTTCAATGTTAAACTGAATATTTAGTAGAAAATATCAGTGATAGGTGCACTGCTGTTCAAATGTAATGTCTGCTTATTTTTATAATGCACAAATGCAATAATTACAGCCAAATGATCGATCACAATAATTTTATCACTTGTAAACAAAAAAAGAGTTGATCTCAATTCTCAGCAGCTCTGATAAATATAACTTTCAACTGTAGTTGAAACGTTAACTGTACACCAGCCACTACTATTGTGTAAAAATGGTGGCTTAATTTTATGCAAACAGCAACTTAACTAAGAAGACAAAATGAAGGGTGTGTTTGTGTGTGACTTATAGTCCTGAATATACGGTACTGTTTCATCAACCAGTCAAAAAACATATGGTAGGTGACAATATGTGACATGTTGACGGCCTCTCCTATAAACGACAGATAAGCTGGCCAAGCTTCAGCCTACATAGAATGATCTGAGCTAATGATAAAGAATTGTAGTGCAGCGTATCTTTAATGTATACGGTGCATTAAAAAAAAAGTTCGAATCCATCAGTTGACTTTTCATGTACTGTGATCAGGATAAACCATAGATAAAATTATTCTGCTATCATAGACCTCTTTGTTTAGTCTTCACAGATCTTCAGTGTGACTATAGCCTTTAGCCACGAAGTGTTTCAGACCAAATGAAATGTCTATAGCGAAAGAGTTTCAGAATGATTTATTGAAGGTCAATGCATAAATTGATGCCTCACAAAAAAAAAAAAAGAGGTTTGAAGTTCACGTGTAGAATTTATCATTATTGTTTTCATATAGTTCTTCAGACTGTAAAATGTAAAGATCTAACTCCTAAAGGAATGGTTAGGGGAAAAAATCCAATACACACAATTTCCCATATCTTGACATTTGCTTTTATAGTTTTGCACTGAGGCTAATGTAGCTAAGAAGTAATGCAAGTTTGTCTCACCCTAAATCTTATATGTGACTATCTTCCTCAAACCACATGCAGTTTTTTTGCTGATGCAGTATGATCACTATAATCTATAAACATGAATAAAACGCTGCTGTGTAGCTGAATGTTTGGCATCGTATGGGGGCAGACATTTTTGGCCAAGCAGAATCATCTTTATTTGTTGCTACAGCGTGGGCTCACGGTGTCTTAGCTTAAAAACGAAATGATGTATTGGAAAGCTAGTAATTATGTGGATAATAATATAGCTCCACTTTGAATTGTATAAATTTCTTTATTTTAAAACAATTCTATGAAGATTACATAGAAGGTTTAGGATATTAGGGCCAGTGAAAACCTAAAGAAGCATCGATGACGGTTTAGATAATGCAATTGTGTACATTCGATTTTTTGCTGCACTACTCCTTTAATGATCATTGTTCGAGTGTGTATAGCAGAGGGTTGTAAAGCACAAACCTGTACTGCACTTACTCACTGACACTTCCTGACTGCAGGCCTGCTCTAAATGTTCGACTACACCTTTAGAAAAGGAGATAGACGTACACATCATGATGACCATTCTTCACTCACTCCTCACTTTTTCTTTTTCATTCTCATTGTCTCGGGTCTCCAGTTTACCGACCGGGGTAGAATGACATCTGGCTATGTCTAGAGTCCCATTGACCCTTATTAAAACAATGACTCTGTCTCAATGAGATTAATTTATTTTTGTATTTATTTATTAAAACAGAGTAAACCAAATGAATGTCTGTCTTGCGTTATTTATTTATCATCAATACAGTACACAACATCTTGGTGAGTATAATGCTCACTCTTTGGTTCTTCAGTTGTTGGGATTTAAAAAAAAAAAAAAAAAAGCTGCAAATAAAGCATCACTCAGCAGTGATTTGAATAATTTCATAACTGCATCAAATAGCCACTACAAACCTCGTATAAGCAGACATTGCTGCAAGCAAGATTCTTTGGTTGCTAGATGATAAAGGTGCACTATAGCTGAAATGCAAGGTATATGTTGTGTCTCAAATCGCATATGTATGTTCTATTGTAGACTATGAGTACATAACTGATTAATGTGTTTACACTGAGAAATATGAAAAAGTAGTTCAGCAAAATTACTCTGATGTTGGATTGTATTTATTGAACAAATTAAGTGAAGAGTAATGTATACTTTTTACATTAACCTACCTTATCGTGTTCCATAAAGGGACCGTGGCTAGTAGCATTTAACAGACAGTGATGCCAGTGGAGAATTTGTTGCTAATTAAAATTGTTATAGCATTTATTTTTATATATATATATATATATATATATATATATATATATGTATATATGTATATATGTGTATATATGTGTGTATATATATATGTGTGTGTATATATGTATGTATGTATGTGTGTATATATATATATGTATGTATGTATATATATATATGTGTGTGTATATATGTATGTATGTATGTGTGTATATATATATATGTATGTATGTATATATATATATGTGTGTGTATATATGTATGTATGTATATATATATATATATATATGTATGTATGTATATATATGTATGTGTGTGTGTGTGTGTGTGTGTGTGTGTGTGTGTGTGTAATTTTATCAAGTATAGAATGGTTACAGTTAAAGCACTCATTTAAACGGATATTCTATACACTAATCAACAGTAAACACTTTTTATGTATGGCTTCATCGGATGCGATTTGAGACATAGCGTAACGATATTCATGAATGTACTGCATAAGTGGTGTGATTTGTTTGCCATTTAGTGTTGACAACCAGTGTAAGCATGATGTATTACATATGTGCCATTCTGTCATATAAGATATATTAAAAACTATTCCATTTATTTAAAATACCACACCTCGGTATGTGTATGCATGCTCTGAACACAGATTTATGGGTTACTGAGCTAGCAATTTCATTTCAGCACATGCCTTAAATTGCTTTTTCAGCTCACAAACCTCTATATCCTGCTCTGTATTGCATACACCATGTGCCTTTAAAAAGCCTTTTTTTTCTATACTACAGCAGTCCTCTAGGGGAAGACACCAAGTCCAGTTGTTTAGACCGGTCTGCAAGCGTTCATGTACCATTTGGCACCCCCATACCTCACGATGCAACAGCAAATGAAGTTCTTTATCATTAAAGGTGGTGGCGTAATGAACTAGGTGGCTGATGCCACACCTTGGTGTCTGTTTCTTTTCAGGTTTTTTTCAGGATTATGAGCGAGGGAGCTCAGCAGTCTTGGAACGCTTCACTTTCTGTAAGATGGAAGAGAAACAAACAGAGCTACTGACATCAGCAAGCCAAGGCTTAACAGTCTAGAAAGAAAACATATACACAGCCTAAGTCTCTTAAAACCAAGGCACATAACAATATAATACACTACAATACACTATAGGTGTATATAATTATTTAATGTGGCTCTATATAATATGTTAGTGACACCAAGAATATCAGACGTCTGATGTTATTCGGGTGACGTTATAAGAATGAGTGTATTGGAACAGCAACATTACCGGGGATCTTAAACACTGCGTATACCGTGTTATGTGAGTGACAGAATGCATGACAGTGATCTGTCTGGTACAGTGGGCTGGCCTTCATTAACCATCTGTGTTTGTAAATATGACTATAGTGTACCCAGTGAAAATGTCAACAAATGTATCTTCTTCCCTGAAGTACAGATGTAATTAATATGATATTGAATCGAATGATTGTATAACTACTTGAAATGACAGGTCCCACAATGCATGTTTTTTCAATTATTTTCTTTTGTTGTTGTTGTTGCTGCTGCCTGTCAGTGGAATCGTTCAGAATATACAAATGAAATTTTACAGTCTGGAACCAGTTGGTCATTTCAAGTTACTTAATTGATTTCTTTAGGCAGGAATTTGTCTAGTGTGTTCACATATAAAGCAAAGATTAATGTACACTTTTTGCATGACTCTATCTAATCCTGCACCATAAAACATAACGATAAGGACTGGTGGAAGATAACAGACAGAAACAATATGACTACCGGAGACGGCAGTGGAGAATTTCTACAGCCTGACACTGTTTTTTATTATCATGTACATTTTCAAGTTATGCACGTTGCATGTATGTAGTTTTTTGTTTAGGCAGGTCTTTACTTGACGACTTATTTAATTTCTTTCAATTACATGGTTTTATTTATCTTTAATATGAGGTTTCAATGAATGTATGTTTTGTCTTATTTGATAGTTTTATGTTTTATGATTTTATGACTGGCTGTAGAATGAATTCTCTTTTATCTGAAATTCCCAATTTTAATTTACAGTTGCATCATTTACTCTTCCTGGATTGTTTTTCTCTCTATTTTTTTTTTTAAACCACCCTTCATCAGAATCAGTTTCTGACCACAGGACTGCTGTTGGCTATAGATTTTAGGCGGTAGACTGTGGAAAATGTGGGAAAGTTCAAGGACAAGAATATGTATGCAAGGCATTGTATTGTGGTGCAGTAATGCCACACTTCACCTGCTCTTTGAGGGCCAGTATGGTGCGATATTCAATCTGTTGCTTCTTGATTTGGACCCACTCTGGTTCGTCAGGAATAACAAAGGCCAGAATCATTTTCACCACAATCAAAACGTGCTGCAGAAACAAAAACAAAAACACAACACTATTAACGAGTGTCACCTGGCTCTCGGGTCCTTTAATGGACCAGTGATAACAGGTCAAAAGTAATGTACGTGGACTGTGTACAGCAACGTGCAAACAGTGTTTTTTTATTTCCATAGTTTGTCAGAGGGACAGGTGGTTTTGTCATTGTCATGACGTGTTTATCAGTGTTTGAGCTATCAATCTTTGCTTCTTTCACTTCCTGGCATTCCTGCATGTGTTACATTGTTCCAAGCAATTACTTGGTACTTTGTATGAAGATATCAGATGTTTGATGAGTTTATGTTACTACTGAGATTGTAGTGGTGAATATAGCACACACTCCGCTTTGACAGAAATATGTCTTGGTAGCTTTGGGGGTCTCAATTTCACTCACAACAATTCCAAATAGTCTGAAACGTTATTGCAAACTTTACTGAGGGAACACTGGAATACACTTTTAATATACGGTATTTTTATATAAAGCCCTCTTCTTTGTCACGACCTTAAAAATGGTTTTGCTGCACGATATCGAATGGATGGTTATTAATTGGATTCTACAACCCCAATTCCAAAAAATTTGGGACGCTGTGTAAAATGTAAATAAATGTAAATGAAAACAGAATGCAATGATTTGCAAATCTCATAAACCCATATGTTAATAGAACAATAGAACATAAAAAAACATATCAAATGTTTAAACTGCGTAAATGTACTATATTAAATGTACCACGTCTCAAAAAAGTTGGGGCAGGGGCAACAAAAGGCTGGCAAAGTAAATGTTACTAAAAGAAACAGCTGGAGGAACATTTAGCAACTAATTAGGTTGATTGGCAGCAGGTCAGGAACATGACTGGGTATTAAAAAAGTATCTTGGAGAGGCAGAGTCTCTCAGAAATAAAGATGGGATGGAATCTGGATAGAAGCAGATGTTGCTCTAAAACCTGTATATACCTTTCAGCATTGATGCTGCCTTTCCAGATGTGCAAGTTTCCCTTTCCATGGGTACTAATGCACCCCCATACCATCAGAGATGCAGGCTTTTGAACTGAGCTCTGATAAAAAGCCGGATGGTCCCTCTCCTCTTTAGTCCTCTTTACTTCAGAGGATGTGGCATCCATGGTTACCAAAAATAATTTCAAATTTCGATTCATCTGACCACAGAACAGTTTTCCACTTTGCCTCAGTCCATTTTAAATGAGCTTTGGCCCAGAGAAGACTGCAGCGTTTCTGGATCATGTTCACATATGGCTTCTTCTTTGCATTATAGAGCTTTAACCAACATTTGTGGATGGCATGGCAAACTGTGTTCACAGAAAGTGAATTCTGGAGGTGTTTCTGAGCCCATGCAGTGATTTCCATTACAGAATCATGTCTGTTTTTAATGCAGTGCCGCTGAGGGCCCGAAGATCACGGGTATGCAATATTGATTTTCACCCTTGTCCCTTGTGCACAATATTTCTCCAGATTCTCTGAATATTTTGATGATATTATGTACTGTAGATGATGAGATATTCATAGTCTTCCCAATTTTACATTTAGGAACATTATTCTGAAATTGTTCCACAAATTGTACACGCAGTTTTTTTTTTTTTTGCATATTGGTGAACCTCTGCCCATCTTTACGTCTGAGAGATACACTTTTCATACCTAATCATATTGCTGACCTGTTGCCAATTAACCTCCAGCTGGTTCCTTTTAGTAACACTTATTTTTCCAGCCTTTTGTTGCCTCCATCCCAACTTTTTTGTTGCGGTCATCAAATTCAAAATTACCTTATTTTTTTTATTAAAATGGTACATTTCCTCAGTTTAAACATTTGATATGTTTTCTATGGTATATTGTGAATAACATATGCGTTTATGAGATTTGCAAATCAATGCATTCTGTTTTTATTTACATTTATTTATATTTATTTACACAGCATCACAACTTTTTTGGAATTGGGGTTGTAAATACGAAGCACAAATGCTTGAGGCTGCAATTTGGGTCCATTTAAGTAGCCTACTGTAAGACCACTGAATCATCACCCTCATGTTCATGAGGTGCTTGATGTAGTAAAGGTCTCCATATAAAGGCATGTGAATTATGGCATACTTTATTTCACCTTATCTAGTGGAAACGTGAATAGGCTATTAGGCACTGCATCTAACTTTGTTGCCAGAGCCTTAAATAGAAGGAAATCCTGTGTGAAGACGGGTTGAAGATGATGAGTTTTACATCAATACCAGTTCAAATAATACATGTAAAATCAAGCTAAAAAATCAGAAACAAAAATACATTACTATGGTTAAATAATTTCATAAAGGAAACAATAAAGTTTATACTACAAGGATGCTATTGCCTCCTCATTGTATTTATCTTCCATGGTTTATGCGATATGAATGCACAGTGTAGTGCTAATGTTAATGTTTTTAATATGATCTGACAGCCCTAATGTGTTTGTGTTTATCCCACCTCCACTATGACAGTGAATATCAGCACAACACTCGGGTTTAGTCCAGAGTCCTGAGTGAATGCTTTTATTCGTGGAGCTAAAAACAGCAGCCAGCAGTTCGACATGACTGAGAAAAACGCCAACACCTCGAATGCTGTCTGAGGAGTGTAAACACACACACACACACACACACACACACACACACACACACACAGAATAAACAAAAGCACAGCAAAATTACACACAAAAAAGAGGAACTGGTAGCTCATCTGTCAGAGGGAGAAACGTTTAAAAAGGACATGTTGTAAATTATCCAATCCACTAAACAAATATTTAGAAAAATGTTCAGGTCCCTGTATAGTTTGCTTTATGTAAGATGCAACAACACATTACTTCCTAAATTTTCTAGACTTTTTTTTTGCACTGTTTCAGAATGGGGTGTGGCCATGTTTGTACTGAAAATATGATCCCAACCCAACTTTAATCGACACAGCAGTTTTGAGTACAGGATTCTAGTGTCCTGTGAGTCACCAATATAAAATCCTTTGCAACATGGCCCTGTGGTCAGGTATGAATATGTATGTGTGTGTGTGTGTGTGTGTGTGTGTGTGTGTGTGTGTGGGTCACCTGCCAGACGCCTATGCTGGCCTCGGGTGGAGAGAAGGGCTTCCGGAAGAGGCGGCAGATCTTGTAGGCATCACCGCGAATCTCTGTGATGTTGTTAATTAGCAGGAGCACGGCCGTGAGTGGATACACACATGAGAAGAGACTCAGATAACCAAACTGCACCAGCAGCTCAATATATTCCAGAAATAGACCCTGCAAACACACACACACACACACACACACACACATAGAGTCATGGTTCTGAACATATGTGGCCCACACAACAGTGAAGAAACTGTCCATTGTCCATTTGGTCACAAATTTCTAACGTCAAGATGTACAAAAAGAAGCGGTAAAGCATTCGTTTACCCTATTGCAAGATTCTGTTCATGATTGTGAAAGTCTGAAAGAGCAGAATTGTCTTGCTCTCTGGGTGGGAAGGATGGCCTTCCTCTCTACGTAGGGCACAGAGGACCTCTATTCATCTTCAGTAAGCACTTTATTCTGATCAGGGTCACAGTGGATCCAGAGCCGATCCTGATTACGCGGGAGTTTTCACCCCGGATGGAATTCACCCCAGAGAATTCACCCTAGTTCATTGCAGGGCGGCATTCACACACTTATTCACACCTGTGGTCAAATTTAGCAATTCTACCTATGTGCGTGGTTTTTTTGCTTGGACAGTAGATGGAAACTGAAGAACCATGAGGAAACCCATGTAAACCTGAGGAGAACATGCTAAACTCCTCACAGACACTAACTAATTCAAGCTCAGGCTTGAATCAGGGACCATAGAGCTGTGAGGCAGTAATGTTACCCACTGTACCACCATGCTACCCTTCAGGTGCTTTTAGTTGCACTATAATGTTGCATGAACAACAGTTTTATAAGATGCAACAGCTTCAAGTGTTTCGGAGGTAGCACATGTTGTTCTACACCCTTCAAAAACAGGTCGTGCAACAGAGGAGACTCAGCCAATGCATGGGAATTAGTAATGACTACATTTGGAGACAAATGGGGTACAATCCAGAAAAACTCACAAAAATCTGTTCACCAAAAATAAACAATTAGATTTGTTTATTTTTATAAAATATTGATAACTATATAAAATATCTATATGCAAAACATTACAGATAAATTTGAAGTTTTTCTTTGCAGCAAACAAAATAAAACCTGTATGTACTGCTAATGACTATGTAAGTTTCTAATGTACGATTTTATGGTGCGAGAGAGAGAGAGAGAGAGAGAGAGAGAGAGAGAGAGAGCTCACAGGAAATGGGGGCAGACTTCCTTCAGCCTGCATGTGATCAGCAGCCGGGTCGTCCTCCTTCAGCTCTTTCTGTGAAGAGCCGTAGAAACGATCTACTACAAACGGCACCAACACCTCCGTTAACTGGTTCACCACCTGAGACAAGATCAGCAGTGATGACAGCCTCTGCACACACGGGAAAAGGAATGGAAAAGCACATGAATTCATGTAAATGAATGAGTAGAAACTAATTTTTTTTAAATGTATTCATTAAAATACAAATTGGAAGACAAAAAAAGCAGTGAGCTGGTCTCACCTTGCGTAGGAGCTGCAGGTCCTGTTTGAAGATTGCAATGTGGAACAGCACAGCAAAGTTGTTGAAAAAGGTGAACTGGAAGAAACAGAGAGTGGTCACTGTAATGTCCTTTGGGTTTTGCACTTATCACCATTCAAAATCCACCTGCGACTTTTGGAAGAGAATACCTGCTCTGGTAATAACTGCTTAATGGAAGTGTGTATTTATGGGAAGGGAAGGGGACGATACACGTGGCAGATATTCCTTCCAATGTCAAATGTTGTAATTGATGTCATCATACAATCTCTGCTAGACTCATTTTATCTGTAGCTTCTACCATTGTTACGGTACCGCCGGCAGATGGCGCTGTGTCGATTGAAGTGCGCATGGACGCTAAAGCTGTGTCAAGTGTTTCCAGCTGTCGGCAATCAAGAGACTGGTTACTTAAACCCCTCGTGTTGCTGTGCACATCGCGTGGCATTAAGGTCAGGTCAGGTCAGGTCAGGTCAGGTCAGGTCAGGTCAGGTCAAGTCAAGTCAAGTCAAGTCAAGTCAAGTCAAGTCAAGTCAAGTCAAGTCAAGTCAAGTCAAGTCAAGTCAAGTCAAGTCAAGTCAAGTCAAGTCAAGTCAAGTCAAGTCAAGTCAAGTCAAGTCAAGTCAAGTCAAGTCAAGTGGTGTAAGGACTAACAGAGAAGAAGACAGGATGAATAATGGTGCCAGGTTGTGATGTTGCCATGCTCTGTCTGTTTTCCTGTTCCTTAGCTTACGCTTTGTTAAGAGTGTTTATGCCATGCCAGAGTTAAGATTGTGTATGCCCTGTCCTAGTTAAGAGTGGTTATGCCCTGTCATAGATAAGAGTGCTTCTGCCCTGTCATAGTTAAATGATGTGTTCATGATCTAGTTAAAAGATGTGTTCATGCTCTAGTAAAGGACGTGTTCATGCTCCAGTTAAAGGATGTGTTCATGCTCTAGTTAAAGGATGTGTGCATACTCTAGTTAAAGGATGCGTTCATGCTCTAGTTAAAGGATGCGTTCATGCTCTAGTAAAGGATGTGTTCATGCTCTAGTAAAGGATGTGTTCATACTCTAGTAAAGTATGTGTTCATGCTCTAGTAAAGGATGTGTTCATGCTCTAGTAAAGGATGCGTTCATGCTCTAGTTAAAGGATGCGTTCATGCTCTAGTAAAGGATGTGTTCATGCTCTAGTAAAGGATGTGTTCATGCTCTAGTAAAGGATGTGTTCATGCTCTAGTAAAGGATGTGTTCATGTCTTAGTTTAGAGGAGTGTTCCTGCCTAAGTTAAATGTATGTCTGGTGCATGAGTTAAGCTACTGGTTCTCGGCATAAGCCTGTCCTAAGTTTTGTGCTTCACGTTTCATCTCGAGTTGAGGGATAGATTTTCCGTTGTAAGTCTTTAGCGTAAGTTCAAATAAAGACTGTACTCCTGCCCTTACTTCCTGTCTCCAAGTCCTGTTTCGTAACAACTATATACTAGCAACCAACTGATTACAATAGACATGCAATAATCTCTGGAAAATGTCTGTTTTTATAGTGTTAATTATAATTAAATTATCGTTAATTATATAAAAACTGCAATTTTCTTAAATTATGAATTAAGTTAGTCAATGAAATTCAACAAATCTAAATGAGAGAGAGAGAAATGAGAAATCAGTGTGACTCACCACCAGAACTTTAGTTGTGTGATGATTCTGATGAGCTGATTCTTCTCTGTGGTTCTCTGAGATGAGAGAGAGAGAGAGAGAGAGAGAGAGAGAGAAAGCGTGAGAGAGTGTTAAACAGGAGCATTCTTTCACCATTTGTCCTGATTACATTATAAGCATACTGTTTTAACGTACTTTTTGCGGCTTGTGCCCATACTTGAATCACACTCGAGGTGAATGTGATAAGTTCCTGGAACCACACACTGAACTCTCAGAGCAAACGATCTCAGGGTAAGCACAAAAGGTAATTTACTATTCAGCAAAAAAAGCCTCTTATCCAGACTTTTAAGGATTTCAATTTCAAACTAAATTCAGGTACTTTAAGCACTTTAAGCCTAGTGCATGTTACAGGATATTTGTACCAATTTCCCAGTTTTACCAGTTTCCCCCAATTTTGGCACTCAGTTTGTGTGAGTGTGTAGTGTTTGTGTAGTGTGTAGTGTGAATGGTTCAGCATTGCAATTTTCTCTGAGGCTCTGATGTTTTAAAGCATGCTTGGTTTTGTCTGAAATGAATAGCGTCAACCCCTCTAAGAATAGTCACAATACAGTGACATAATCAATGAGTGTCTGAGAGGAAATCCTCTGCATGCCAAATGGTTGTAAGGGACAACAAAAATAAAAAACAAGTATGACCTGACTCCTTGTGCCCAATATAAAAATAGCTTTTCACTTCTTTTCACTATCCTCCCCAACCTCTTATTTCTTGCTTTTCCATACAAAATGGTGACAAACGTAACATGATAAGCCAAAAGCCTCATCTGCAAGTGATCATGCAGCAGCACACCCCTACAACATCTAAACAACTGATCGCAATCGATTAAAGTTGTACAGTGTGAAAGGCTTGGTGATTCTGAGGGCTTGAACGTTGTGCAGTGTGAATTCAGCACATTGGAGGAACCCTAATGACATGACCACCGAAACGTTGTTAAAACAACAAGACGTTCATGCATTGTCAATATCATTTAGACACTGTGTCTGAAATAATGAAAGAATATGCTCTCTCTGCTTTACCCCATTCGGTGAGCTTCAGTGCAACAGTGCGGTAGGCATTCCCCAGCATGTTGGTGTAGACGATGTGCATGACGGAGGGCAGGTAGGACAACGTGGCAGTTATAATGGATCCGGAAGCCTTGTGAATTGAAGACATGGTGCTTTCACAGAAATAAAACCCCACCATGCCGAGGACAACAAGTCCAAGAAAAAGTCCCACCACGGGCACAGAGACCAGGCCCACCCGCATCTGCCTCTTCCAATCGGGGAAAAGTGGTTCTCTTCTGCCCGTCACAGGATTGATTCCCATCTCGCCCTGGAAACCAGGCCTTGGTTCCTGGAACTGCTCTGTTAGTGTCAGTGTCCCCCAGTGGTATGACAGAGCAGCGCTGCGTCTCTTCCATAGCTCCATAAACACGGTCGACCAGATCATGCTGAACACAGCCTGCACCATGTGGGAGCTCACGGACAGATCCAGGTCATCACTGGCATCTGAGGAACCCGGGCCAGGGGTTGAATTGTCTGCTTTAGGTATATCAGGAGGTGGCGCTCCAGGAAGGAAGAAGGTTATGAAGACACCCAGAACTGCTGGAGGTACCAGAGCCCACGTGTAGAAGTCTAAGAAGCTGAAGTAGAAAGCGATGGAGCCACCGAAGTAAGCATGAATGGACTCTGTGGTGGAAAGATGGGATAGAGTGAGAGCTAATAAAAACTCTCTTTAACAAAGAATTTTCCACTTTGAAACATTTTTAGGAGGATAATTATCTCTTGGGAGTAAGAATGTTAAGATCCACTAAGAGCCATTATAAAATGTTCATAAATGACAATGGTGGCATTAGCAGGGGTAAAATATTCAAGCAATACCGGGCAAATGTAATACAGCACAAACACAAAGGAAAAAGAAATAACAAGATAAGGTAAGATGTAAGATGTTGTACATAGGGTTTTAATCAAAGTGATAAAAATGAAAAGGTATGCTAGTATGCTATAGTAGAACTTGTATTCTTTCATAATTACATGATCCCACAAAATTCTTCCATAAATATGGAATGTTACAAAGTTCTTCATAATATATTTAGCGTATAATTAAGAGTCTTGATGAGGAGAGAAAAGCAATTCTTTAAAAAGCAGCTTCTCTTTTAAAACAAGAGTGTATGTGTTTCCACCCTCATGCACTGGGTGAGGATTTGCATGGTTTTGTTTGCCAGTGTATGCATATGTGCGAGTATGGGTGTGTCTCAGCTGTGTAAGCATATGTCTATACACTCTGTGTGTGTGTGTGTGTGTGTGTGTGTGTGGGTTTTTGTGAATCATCCAGACCAGAAAGGTAACCTACATTGTCATGACCAGCAAGATACAAAGTACAGTGAAGGGAAATAAGTATTTGGACACTTTGGTTTATGTTATTTAATATATTACTGGTGCATGTATCCATGCACCAGTAATATCATGTTTGACTCCGTACTTACAAATATTAAGAAAAAAGTATGTATTCATAAACAGACACAAAAAAATCTAATTAACAATATCAGTACTTTGTTGCAAAGCTGTTTTTGGAGTTACAGATTTGAGATGACCACGGTAAGAATTAATTAGCACTGAAAGCATTGTGGTTTAATTTTGGCCCATTCCTCTTGCCAACATATATTCAATTCCCCAGGGTTATGAGGGAATTAGCAAGTCCCTCTGATGGACTTGCTACTTCAGAATCCTCCAAAAAGCATCAATAAGATTCAAGTCAGGGACGAGCTAGGCCATACAAGGACTTTTTATTTGGGCTGTATGTTTGGGGTTACTGTCTTTTTGAGACTTCCTTCTTCTCCACAGATTCCGTTTCTTGGCTGATGAGATTCAATTCTCCTATAATATATCCAGGTACATCACTCCATTCATGACATCTAATGCCCCAGTACCATTTCCAGAGACGCAGCCCCATAAAATGATGGTCCCGCCTCAGTACTAGATGGTGAGGAAGTGAGTATGGTGTTCTTAGGATCATATGCACAGCCCTTCTTTCTCCAAACATGACGAGCTGAATTACTGCCGGAGAGTTGTATTTTTTATTTCGTCTGACCAAAGTATATTGCTCATAAAGAGTTCTTTGAATTCTTCTCTTCTGATTTGCACTTCCTTTTTTACAGAGGAGGTCTGCATGTGGTGTAGGAATGGAGAGAATTGTGGTGCAGTTCATTGCTTATTGTTCTAAGTGTCACTGCTGGTCCTGTCCCATATATTTTTTTTCATGAATGTAGTTTTTTTTAAAACAAATCTTTGTCTATGTTTATGACTACATACTTTTTAGTTTATGTTTCTATATTAACAAAACCACAGTGTCTGAATACTCATTTTTCCTCACTATAATGTGGGTTTTATAAAAGCTATGTGCTTCTTATTTCAAAACTGAACCAATCTTTGTGGATGGTAAAAGGTTAAGGTTAGATTTAAGATTAGGTGAAGAAAATCTGTATTACTTATCAATAGTTAAATACTTACAATATATATATATATATATATATATATATATATATATATATATATATATATATATATATATATATATATATATATAAAACAAAATGTATGTGTACCTAAAGGCTGTCCCCATAAGCTTTTCTTTAAATACCAGTCTTTGCCAAGAGCATTTAGCTTCTTTTCATCACAAAGGGGGAAAACATCCTGGATCACTCCTGCTTTCTGCAGCTTCTGAACTATAGCACAGAGAGAGAGAGCGAGAGAGAGAGAGAGAGAGAGAGAGAGCGAGAGAGGGGGAGAAACATGGTCATAGCATTACCATTTTAGCATCACTGAGCAGGAGGGGATTGAGCGCAGCATGACTAAGCAGTTGAGTGAGAGAGAGAGAGAGACAGAGAGAAAGAGAGAGAGAGAAAGGTACTCTAAGGTCACACATACACACTGTCCCAGTCTGTCTCCACTCTATATATAAACAAACACTGTGGATGGCACTTCAAAAAGAGAGACAACGCGATACCTGATGGTTTTGCATACACACTATCTTTCTGCTTCAGCCTCCACTCTGTGCATATGAAAATGTACTGTAATGCAATTCACAGAAATAGACTGAGACACAAAACACACACAGTGTAGTGTTGCTGTGCTTGAAAGCCAGAACATTATTAGCATACCTTTACCGGTAATGGAAGTGTGTTGTTCTAGCTTGCAGCCGTCAGACAGTATTTATCCAGGATCCGCATATTCATATGTTCAAATTCCTTATACGGGATCGGCACAAATGGTCATCGAGACATAATTCCTTTTCACTGAAATATACTGCCCCCCCCCGGGTATTGAACAAGGTGAACTTCGGTGTCAGTCTCTCTCTCTCTACTGACAAACATGCTGTAACTCACGTATGTTCTGTCTGGATTTAAGGATGCCCTTGTCTCCAGGTATTCCAGGGATGCGCTGGTCTTTCACGGCTCTCATGGACTCCAGCTCATGTTGGACGATGTACTGTCTCTCAGCCAGAGTCAGGAACTTCTGCATGTCATCTACACACAGAACACAGCTGCTACACAAACAGCCTTGTAGCTATAAATACAAAATGATGCAAACAATTATAATGTATTATTTACAGAGTTATAGCATTGTGTTAATCTCTTGTTTTCCCTGTAACTCTTAGTCTTCCATAGTTTATAAAAGTCATAAAGGCATTCCACATCAGTTAGGAGATGCAACTGGGCTCTCTGGGTTTGAATCAAAGTTCATTGTCCTTTAGATGGCTTCATTATTATGCATACAAAAGATCATTTTTAATTTAATTTTTAATCCAAAAATATTTTAATAATCAATCCTTTGGGCCAAGTTGTGTATGCATTGATTTATACCTCACCTTGGTCTTCTTGTTTATGTATTCTAAATCAAAATATCATGTATGATTACTAATATCATTGCCCACTTTCCCTTCTTTACATTGCTGCATATCGCATCAAGCAGCAACGCCGTTTCTTATCCATTTCAGTCTATTCAAGTTTAATGCTGTTCTTTTGAAGCCAGCTCTTTACTTACTGATGTTATTAAAGTTGTTACGGTCGTGAAAGGAAAACAAGACCATATTGCCCTCTTTGTCAGCTTTGCAGAGTCCCAGTTCTTCTGTGGCCCTGAGTAAGGTACAGCGAGGTGCTGCAACCACAAGTCGTCCCCAGCTGGCATCTTCACCAGGGTGTACGAGTAGGTGTGCCCCTAAAACACACAGCAGAGGAAGGAGAGAGGGACTCAGTATGATTTAGCACTCAAACCTTCACTGAACTAAAGCAGTTACAATGTATGACACAGGGTATTGGTATGTACACAATAAAGAAATGCCACCATTTTGTTTTTGATCAAATGTCCATTGAGTACTTATTGTTAACTATTTGGTGACAAACAATAATGATGGGAAAATATAAAGTACATTAATTCCATTTTCTGTCAAACAGCCATGCAGTACTTATTTATGCAGGTCAATACTAAAGTTCAACATAACAAATAAAATATTTACAGATTTCACACGGTTATTACTATTTAAGATTTTGTGTGAGTTTCTGTCAAATACATGTTCCCATCATTTTTGTTCTTTTTTTTTTTTTGTTTCATAAAACAAAAACGCTGGCTCAAATTCCATCCACACCAGAAGTCTAAGTCGAGTTGTTAAATGTTGTCAATAATTGTTTAAATTTGTTTATGTAACTAGAATCATCTTACTTATTATTAAGTACGGAGCAAAATATTTGCACACTGGAGCAACAGAGTTAAATATTATGTTTGCATGGTATATCCATGCGCATTTAGGTGACGGTATCCAACTAATGTTTAGACTAAGATTGAGACTACAAAATGCTGTAGTGCCCGGGGTGTCTCTGCACACATAATAAACCATCTCTTTGACTATACCCTGGCTCTTGGTCTCCTGATTCATCTTACTTCTGGTGAAACTGAAGCATTTTAATCATCCAGAAAAGATTTACATCAGTTCCTGGCGTTGTCGGCAGGATAAGGATGTACTCCATCTGATGATCCAGATGACAGACATCATCACCTATCTGACCTGATGGGTCATCCTGGCCAAAGAACTTGCTGTATGTTTCATTAATCAGTTTAGTGAAGCTAGCTAAAATAAGTGAGCGCGACTTAAAAGAAGTTTAATTGAAGTTTCTCGATTGAATGAGTTGCGTTGGTTTTTTTTTTTGGTAATGACAACAAGTGTTCAGGATCCTAAGGGTGTTGGAGAGCCTTCCTCACCAGCTGTTTTCTTGCCTTTTGCTGATAACAATAGTTTTGGGTAAGCACTAGTGCAAATGCTAGATAAAGTGTGTGGAAAGAAAAAGATTCAAACTATGTAAAGATCTTGGAATTTCAGAACAGACAGTATGGAGTAAAGAGCAATGTTTTTCAGCTTTGGAGACCTGTGTCAGTTGTAAAGTCAGATGCTGACGCAGCGGTGCAAGTGTTTAAACAATGGCATGTTTTCCTAATGCAAGATGTGGACGAGAAAATTGCTACACTGACGCAGGACTGTGCTAATCATAAATGTGCTGCTATCTCCGCTCAAAAAACTTGTAAGCAGGTCCAACCCTCTAATAACTCTTTCCAGGCTAAAGTCGAGGTTTTGTAAAAACAAATGTTGTCTGTGACTAAATTGATCAAACCAAAGAGGCTGTATCCATCCCTTAAGCGTTCTAAAAAACAAGTCAAAATGCAGTCTTCAAGCTCGTCATCCTCCGATGATGAGTCAGGTGACTCTGGCTTAGATCCCACAGCCATCTGCATAGCACCGATGTCGATTAAAGAATCAAAGCCAAAAGGGCAGGAGGAGGCTGAAGTGATGATAAAATAACGGCTGCTGAGCCCTGAACAAGTAGATAAAATGGCAAGGGATTTTAAACATCCAAGAGAAATGGTCATGGGTCCATTTCTGACTTTGATAACACGTAAAAACAAGATGTACAACCTGCATCCTTTGGATGTTATTGCTATATGCTCTCATTCGTGTCAGTCAGATTGGTACAGAAAGGTATGGCGGGTATCCTTGAGCGCATTCGTGGTTTTGTGGACAGTACTGAGTGCTGGCATAAACTGATTTGTCTGCCTCGATCATTCCCATGTAACCCCGCATTTGCATCCAACCTTGTCTATGTCTGAAAATGAACTTCATACAGAATTCACTGGTTAATGCTGGTCATCACTGCATTTTTCTTCTCAGTATGTATAATTTGCCTCAATCATAACTTTGGTGACAATACATCCAACTTCCGGTGTAAATCTTATGAACATCATAATTACCTTAATAGGGTTAATTGGAAAAGAGGTATGACAGATTTACCATAGGGATTCTTGCCTTTTTTTCTTCAAAATGAAGGGTTACAGCACCCTCTATCACATTAGGTCCTATGCATATCCACCCAGACAAGTAACACAATTATTTTGTAGATGTACAAATACAGATAAATGGTCTGCACTTATATAGTGCTTTTTTTTATTTTACCTTTAGTGGTTCTACAAAGCGTTTTACACTGTTTCTCATTCACCCATACACACACCAATGGTAGCAGAGCTGCCATGCAAGACGCTAACTTGCCATCAGGAGCAACTTGGGGTTCAGTGCCTTGCCCAAGGACACTTCGGCACGTGGGCCGGGAATCGAACCACCAACCCTACCGTAAGTGCACAGCCTCCTCTATCACCTGATCCACAGCCGCCCCACAAGCACAAGACCATTTTTCATATCCAGTATCCGTTTCAAGCATCTGTCAGAACACTGGTAAAACCCTGACATTACTGTTTTCCTCAGTGGGCATTTTCCTAAAGTACCACGAGCATAGCTGCACAAAGGTATCACTAGGTGTGGACTATTGTTTTGCAGGCGTTTATCTGCAGTCTCCTCTCACCTCCTGCCTTATGAGGTGCTGAGATCATGGACATGATCCACTGCTTGGTGCTAGACTCCACATTCTCGGCCAGATGAATCAGAACCAGCGGCTCCACCTCAGATGACACGCAACATGGACAGCTAACCTTGGACCACGACTCAGGGGCCATTGCTTCTGCCACGCTGGAGACGCTGTCCTGCTGCTGCTTTGGAGATGACATCCTGATGTACCTGTGGAACATTGTGTGAGACAGATAAATAAAATAAATAATGCTCTTGGTTAAGTTTAAAGCCCAAAGTCTTTCAGATGTCCAGTACTGTAATTGCTCATGAGCAACAAAAAATTATTTAATCGTGAATGAAATGTAATAGAAATTCTTTCATATTATTGCTCATTAGTATAGTATATAACTATGTTATATAAGACGTATTAAAATCTGAAACTGAACCAGCAGAAACTTATTCAGAAATCCATATGAAAATCCAGTTATCATACTATTTGCTTAAAAAATAGCTGTGATGCCATGTATTTTATTCAGTGGTTGCACAGGTACACTCCAAGCACACACTGTGTTAACTGTAGTATATGTCATAAATTGTAATAAACAGTTTGGTATATAATCATCTGTAAACAATGTTTCTCTTACAAAAAAAATCTTTCTATAAATATCTGTTACAAAACCTCACAGTATATCTAGCAACCTAAGCTTCACAGCTCCAGTGCAAAGGTACAACAAACATGTCATGATCTACAATTTGCTGAATTATTCTTATAATTGTACGTAATAGGGCTCAGTCATTTGGTTCTTGGTTAACGCTGTCTGCCTGGCTTTGTTTGGACTGGATTCTGCCTCATTAGTTATTTGCATTAAATAAAAGGGCTGCCAAAAAAATGCAGACTATGGTAAGGCAAGTAATGGCAGGCAACAGGTTAGAGTGCGAGCTTGTCACAAATGTAATTTTAAGGATTAATAGCTGTGTTGGGCTGAAAGTGAAAATGAAAATGTAGTAGAAGCATGTTTACATGTTCACGGAAGTGCAACACATTTATGTGCTATATGTGCCTGGGGTGAGCATGTGTGTTCAGTGTTTATGTTATGAAACAACAGGAAACCATATTTAACTTACACACGGTCAAAGTCAGTAGCAACCAGAAAGACAACAGCAGAGGGACTGAGAGAGACTGAGAGAGAGAGAGAGAGAGAGAGGGAGAGAGAGAGAGAGAGAGAGAGAGAGAGAAGGCTGGAAATGAGGTTGATACCTGCTTTCACTTGACGCTCGGCTTGGATGTCTGGTCTTCTTTTATTTGATCACACGGCTCCACCTTCCTACTGTTTTTTGAAAACAAACATGAAAGCAGGCGAATTCAAACACACACTCCTCACTGAGCTTGCACTCTGACCTGCGTACCTAACACACACAAACACACATGCACACGAAAGTGCAGATTTTTCCTTTAAACCGGTGGTGGTAGCAGCAGCAGGATTGTTGATAGCAGGAATGCAGTTCAACTTCTCCTCCCTGGCTTTAAGGGTGGGACAGGAGTGCTGTCCTCCTGACATCCTCTGGGTCCTATAGCCCTCCAACTTCCTGTCAAAACACAAACACACAAACATATTTATATTAACATGGTCAATATATTGTAGGTATGTATATAATAATAACTAATAATTATTTATGAATAATTGCAAATTGCACAAAATATATGCACATAAATACATATTATACTATACAGTATTCTTTGTTGTTATACATAGTATATAGTAACATCAGTGCTGATTTGTGTATGTTATTATGGTACCCTTAGGCCGGTCATGATAACTACTCTTGTTGGACAATAGATTGTCTGACAAATAATTGAGATAAACGATACTATTGTCATTTTAAGAATTATATTCAAATTATCAAGATATTATTTCAGTTAGGGGGAAATACTACAGGTAACGCCAAAATTTTAAATCAACTGTCCACAAGAAGGTGCAATGAATAAATACAAACCAAACAGCAGTGTTGTATTGTTTATTGCAAAGAAAAAACCTGGTTGTTAACAAAGTGCATTTATTTTTAAACTAAACATAAAATGATCAAATCAAAAGATTTAATATGGGTTCTCAGGCCAGTTCCAGTGTTAATTCTCACACTGTTTTTAGTCATAGATTTTGCCTTCTGATGAAAATGTCCTTTAAATTTAGTCAATATTTTGTCATGTTGTATTTATTCATTTCTGTCAATTTTACTCTGACTAAAATGGCAATGAATGTTAGTGAAAATTAGGTGAAAACCTGATCTCCTAAAATAATAACATTACAGTGAGTACACTATCTAATTCAATACTGCGAATTCTTTACGCTGTTGTTATTCATTGTCCGTGTTTTACTGCGTTGTTACGGAAAGAGCGTATTCACAACCTGATTTACGGTTCTACCTAGCGCATTACTTAAGTTATATCTTGCGTGGTTGTTTTTTTCAACACTATGTTTGAATTAAAATCAGTGCTATTATTTGTGACACATCTTAAATTGCGCATAGTTTTCTTAAATTCAAAGAATATTCGAAGTTTGAATTTTCCTTTCACAGCCCTGGAGCAGACGAGAGGACAGAAGCAGCACGAATGGCTAAAATGTTAGTGGCATTCATTCTTATGTAAACAAACAGGCATGTAAACACAGTGAGTGATTTCGAAGTCAGCCATGGCCTGGGTAACCAGGATTAGACTGTATTGTAGAGGGAAAGAAAAACAATAAAATAAAAGCTTATGGGGAAAAATGTCTTCTGTGGTTAATTAATCTCATTCAGAAAATACACAACAAATCTACCCTTTCATTCAAGTGTCATAATTATTGGCACCCTTAGAAATTTTCTTGCAGAAAATTTTACTGAAGCATGCTTCTATTTATATTTTACTTTAATATAAGTTACCCTAGTGTTTATATATCAAGTATTACATTTAGTTTTCTAGTTTTTTTTTTTTTACACAGCCCACAAGAAATCATAAAACAGTTTATAATAAATTTAGTGTTTCTACTAAAAGGCAAAACAAACAAACAAACAAACACACACACACACATAAAAAAAAACTTTCTCCTACATTACTTCTAGAGGAAACAATAAACTTGGGCTCGGTCTAAAACATATCAATTTCATGTTAATAGATCATGTCACTGCATTTTAAACATTAATGAATACATCCTTACCCATTTCCATTACTTACCTTTTACTTTTCTCTGCTGCCAAATGACGCTAATATGAAAAGTACCTGCTGAGGTAAACCAGGTAACCGGTTAGCTAGCATAAACGGTTTGTTAGCTAGCAAGGTGTAATAACCTTTCCACTAAAACAGACTATAGTTGTTTCCCTTCATTTTGGTTCCTAATTAAATTCATAATTCATTATATATTTAATCATATGTCTCCCTTTTTTTTGGCTCCTTCACCATTTCTCTCTTTCCTTGGAGAAACCCCACACCACTATTAATAGCGGTTCAATCATATTTATATTCTGTTGTAGGCTGAACCATTTGAAGGGAAAGAAGAAAGAGAAAGTCTCATTTAATGCTCGAATATATATCAGGGAAGAAAGCTAAATATTTCACTTGTTTTATTCTGTCACTATAAGTGCATTTATATTAAAACATTTTGTAGAATGTTAAAACCAAATCAAACGTTATTCCCTTGAGCACCCCTGTGTTGTAGAATAGTCAGTTCCACTGCAGCCACTCTATTGGTTACATTATACTAGTCTCTTGTTAACACGTTACATGTTTATTACACATTCAGCTTCTGTGTGTGATATTTGTAAGAAATATACGATATGCAGACGATGCGGTTTCTGTGGTTTTAAATTGAACTGATTTAATTTATGTAATTTGTTTTAACTGAACTAAACTGAATAATAGGTGATTGCTGGATGGAAAATACTTAAGTGGAAGCACACTGAATAATTACTCGGATCTAGTCAAAGAAACCAAGATAATAATTTAGTAATTAAGTGATATCAAATTAATTTTGTTATTATGATGATGATGATTATTATTATTAACGTCGTCTCCTTGGCTGTGTGTGTGTGAGTAGTCTGTCTCTTTAGGGTAGGATTTTAAATGACCAGATCTGAAAATTGTAATTCTCTAAATGGCTTAGTGGTTAGCACAATCGCCTCACGCCTCCACGGTCCAGGGTTCGAATCCCGGCAGGGCCGTGTGTGGGGACAAAAACTGAATAACTTCCAACTCCGTGTGTGCACGGAGTTTGCATGCTCCCCCCGTGCTTTGGGGGGTTTCCTCCGGTTTCCTCCCCCAGTCCAAAGACATGCATTGTAGGCTGATTGGCGTGTCTAAAAGTGTCCGTAGTGTATGAATGGGTGTGAGTGTGTATGTGATTGTGCCCTGCGATGTATTGGCACCCTGTCCAGGGTGTACCCCGCCTTGTGCCCGATGCTTCCTGGGATAGGCTCCAGGTTCCCCGTGACCCTGAAAAGGAGTAAGCGGTAGAAGATGGGTGGATGGATATACAGTCCCCTCCGAAAGTATTGGAGCAAGGCCAAATCTTTTGATTTTGCCCACTGAATACATTGGGGTTGAGAACAAAACATGAATATGAGATATAACAGTAGATTTAAACTTTCATTTCCTGATATTTACATTCAGATGTGTTAAACAACTTAAAACATGCCACATTTTGTGGCAGACCACCCAATTGTTAGACAAGCAAACGCATAGGAACAGATAGTAAATTAAAGTAAATAACACTTAAAATTTGGTTGCATATGCCTTGCTTGCAATAACTGCATCAAGCCGGTGACCCACTGACATCACCAAACTGTTTCATACTTCTTTTGTGATGCAGGCTTTTACCACAGCTTCTTTCAGTTGTTGTTTATTTTGGGGGGTTTCTTTGCTACTTTGCTATTTGTAACAAGTATTTGGAAAGTCTAAATGAAAACGTTAGTAGTGGTTTTACAGGCTGATTGAGGACAAATAATGATTTATAGTTGTACCCAAGAACAAATTCTCCTGCTACAGTATCCAGCAGCAGCCTTTTGGAGGCGCTAGTGTACATCTTATACCTGATTGTATTGAAAATTCCACAGGGCATTGTATGTTCCATGTAGGATCCATTACGTACGAGTCTGATTTGAAGTGTGTGAAAGCAACGTTTAAATCTGGTTCATAAATGTAAGTTATTCAGTTTTTCCCCACACTGCAGATTCTCTTTTATGATTTTCATATTTTTAGAGGCAATTTAGCAAATGGTTCGTGTTGATTACTGCAAAATATTATATTTATTTGGTAACACAATGACTATTGAAACCGATTCAGTTTGGTAATGGTCACAAAAATGACCACAAAGACAAGGCCTCATCCATCCGTTTTCCATACCGCTTATCCTACACAGGGTCACAGAGATCTTGAACCCTATCCCAGGGAGTTTTGGGAAGAAGGTGAGGGACACGCTGGACGGAGTGCTAACCCATCGCAACACACACGATTGTGCAACACAATTGCACACACACTCACACACCCATTCACACACTACAGACAATCAGCCTACACCGCATGAACTTGGTCTGGGGAAGAAAACCGGAGTAGACGGAGGAAACCCCCAAGGCACAGAGAGAACACGCAAACTCTATGCACACAGGACGGAAGCGGGGTTCATACCCCCAACCCTGAACATGCAAGTAAAACGTACAAACCACTAAGCCCCCATGCCTCCCCTTATCGATGTGTGACAAAACCAAGAAAAACAAGACATTTTTCCTGCAATATTTTTTATGTAAAAACATTTTATACAGTGAGGGAAAAAAGTATTTGATCCCCTGCTGATTTTGTACGTTTGCCCACTGACCAAGAAATGATCAGTCTATAATTTTAATGGTAGATTTATTTGAACAGTAAGAGACAGAATAACAACAAAAAAAATCCAGAAAAATGTCTGGAAAATGTCAAAAATGTTATAAATTGATTTGCATTTTAATGAGAAAGATTAAAATCAGAAAGATTTCTGTCTCCCAGGTGTCTTTTATACAGGTAACGAGCTGAGATTAGGAGCACACTCTTAAAGGGAGTGCTCCTAATATCAGTTTGTTACCTGTATAAAAGACACCTGTCCACAGAAGCAATCAATCAATCAGATTCCAAACTCTCCACCATGGCCAAGACCAAAGAGCTCTCCAAGGATGTCAGGGACAAGATTGTAGACCTACACAAGTCTGGAATGGGCTACAAGACCATTGCCAAGCAGCTTGGTGAGAAGGGGACAACAGTTGGTGCGATTATTTGCAAATGGAAGAAGCACAAAAGAACTGTCAATCTCCCTCGGCCTGGGGCTCCATGCAAGATCTCACCTCGTGGAGTTGC
The DNA here is from genome assembly GCF_001660625.3 of Ictalurus punctatus. Taxonomy (NCBI): domain Eukaryota; kingdom Metazoa; phylum Chordata; class Actinopteri; order Siluriformes; family Ictaluridae; genus Ictalurus; species Ictalurus punctatus. The sequence goes on from NC_030423.2 coordinate 18,374,863, forward strand.
AGTGATCATGAGAACAGTGAGGAATCAGCCCAGAACTACACGGGAGGATCTTGTCAATGATCTCAAGGCAGCTGGGACCATATTCACCAAGAAACAATTGGTAACACACTACGCCGTGAAGGACTGAAATCCTGCAGCGCCTGCAAGGTCAACCTGCTCAAGAAAGCACATATACATGCCCGTCTGAAGTTTGCCAATGAACATCTGAATGATTCAGAGGACAACTGGGTAAAAGTGTTGTGGTCAGATGAGACCAAAATGGAGCTCTTTGGCATCAACTCAACTCGCCGTGTTTGGAGGAGGAGGAATGCTGCCTATGACCCCAAGAACACCATCCTCACCGTCAAACATGGAGGTGGAAACATTATTATTTGGGGGTGTTTTTCTGCTAAAGGAACAGGACAACTTCACCGCATCAAAGGGACGATGGACGGGGACATGTACCATCAAATCTTGGGTGAGAACCTCCTTCCCTCAGCCAGGGCATTGACAATGGGTCGTGGATGGGTATTCCAGAATGACAATGACCCAAAACACACGGCCAAGTCAACAAAGCAGTGGCTCAAGAAGAAGTACATTAAGGTCCTGTAGTGGCCTAGCCAGTCTCCAGACCTTAATCCCATAGAAAATCTGTGGAGGGAGCTGAAGGTTCGAGTTGCCAAACGTCAGCCTCGAAACCTTAATGACATGGAGAAGATCTGCAAAGAGGAGTGGGACAAAATCCCTCCTGAGATGTGTGCAAACCTGGTGGCCAACTACAAGAAACGTCTGACCTCTGTGATTGCCAACAAGGGTTTTGCCACCAAGTACTAAGTCATGTTTTGCAGAGGGGTCAAATACTTATTTCCCTCATTAAAATGCAAATCAATTTATAACATTTTTGACATGCGTTTTTCTGGATTTTTTTGTTGTTATTCTGTCTCTCACTGTTCAAATAAATCTACCATTAAAATTATAGACTGATCATTTCTTTGTCAGTGGGCAAACGTACAAAATCAGCAGCGGATCAAATACTTTTTTCCCCTCACTGTAGGTACTTATCTTACTCATATTAAAATTACGTTGATAGTTGTTGCTGCATGTATTAATTTTGGATTTTATGTGTTTTGTATATTCTGTGCATTAAGCTACATGTAAGCGGTTTACAAGATTTTCAGTGTACATCAGCCATTACATACTATGCAAATGAGAAATATAGTTTTGCCAATGTTTTTTTGTATTACTTAATTTGATCTTGGATATTATGTTCCCTCCCCTTTTTTCCATTTGCACTTCAGTTTTTAACATTCAACATACCTGTTTACTAACCTTATTCATTCTGATAATAAAGGAATAAAAATACAAACACCTGTTATTTTGTGGATATTGTCGTCAGTAGGTCACCAGAAAAAAATATCTAAATTGATGACTTAAGCAAAATATCATACTTGCAGCAACATGTACGATTAAATTAGCGTCAGTGCACCCGTACACACGTCTTACCTTTCCTCATCTGTGAATAATTCATTTGAGGTGATTATGACTCACACACATTTTTAAATCATCTTCAAAGCGGCTGTCTCACTGATGTTTCTAAAATTAAGAAATAACCTTAATACCAAAATCTTTGTACCGCTAATAATAAAAGACAACAAGTAAGCTAAATCTTCTTCATCAGAAATATACACACATTTATTTACAAGTACATTTGCATAGAAATTTGCAACATAAAAATATATAGTAGTAAACAGAGTTTTCATTTGTATTAGAGGAATCTTTTTTTTAGCTTTTCATTTAAAGATTTGTTTCTCTGAATGAAACCTTTAAACTTTGTTTACAGGTACCACTGGGTATTTGACGCCCTCAGCGTGACCTATTTCATCAGAGACAGGAAGGTGCCATGGCATGGCTACTTAATAATCAACATTCATGCTTCCAGAAAAAAGATATCATATTTGAGCTGTATAGCCCAATCAAAACATCCCTAACCTCAGTTCAACATTTTCCCACCTCTTGACATCCCTCTGAATAATTACATGATTTGAGTGTAGGAAGGAATAGGGAGGTAGGGAATGCCCTTTATAGCACATTGGGGACATTTTAATACACAGATTCAACATTTCCTCTGTCATGTTTGACCATCAAGTCAACAAGGACAGACAGAGGAGACTGATAAAACATTTAATCGTGTTACCACCAGTGACATGGTAGTTGTGCAGTAGATAAAGGCCACAGGTGAGGTCACAGTCTCCTTTTGAACTGAATAGAAAGTTCCTGGAATCTAGACAGGCATGTAGTGACTTCACGCCAGTACAATACAAAACAACAAGAGGCTAATACACACAAAGAAACGCAAAGACACCGAACACATTTGTAAATCGGGACAGAATATGAGACAAAGCGAGAGCAACACCTCTGGACAGGTCGGAGATTGATACAAGCATGAACCAACGAGAGATCAGCCTGAGATGGTGAGCAGGGTTTCCTCGTTCACAGCCTGGTCAGACACTAATGTTCGTCAACCCAGAAAAGGGGTTGCCTCGCCAATGTCTACTTCATCTAAACACCCTGCCAGGCAACCCAAATACCGAAAGAGATCCCCGAACACACAGCTTCACACCCCCCGAGGGTTCATATTCAGCAGCCATGACAACGCACCTACTTTTCCTGATCAGGAAGCTCAAGGGACTTTGTTTGCTTCTTGCATCTCTACAGAAGCATCACAGCTTAATGTCTCTGAATATGTACTTAATAATGGGTTACACAAGGAGTCAATGGCTATGGCTGCTCCCTGAATAAAATATTGTTCTGTTGGTAGATCACTTGGCATATCTTATATATAATTTTTTTTTTTTTAAAACCCCACAACGATGGTACAAAATGAAGCGACAGTGTCCACTAGCAGGCCGGCTTCCACAGAATCCCCAGAGCTAAAAAACAAGAACGGGACAAGACACTGGGTGTGAAAAGCTTGTGTTTTTGATTACAATTCACATTTTTTGAATTAAAAAAACAGGGAGCAAAAATAACAAGGAGGAAATTGGAAGGGAAAACGTAACCAGAAAGCACAGTGAGGGAAACTTCCCATATAACAGCAACAACACTGACAAGCCTTGCGTAAGCATGGTGGGATTTAGAGCATGTTCCTGAGTAGCTCCTCTCTGGCAGTGACTTGGACATTGAGGGTCCTATTGCTTTACCTTCTCTTCCATTCAGATCCACGCTACAGCGAAAAACCATACATTCACTCGCTCAATCACTCCCTCCTTACCTTCACACACCTTCTCACACTTAACTTAATCTTTCTACCAATATCTACACAATATGGTGGGGTAAAAAATGGTCATGAACCTCTCACTAAAATTAGATTCCTTTACATATTATATGCTTGTACATGCATATATCCCGGCTTTTTTGCCCTCTCGTAAACTGACTGACAAATGATGATGATGATGATGATGATGATGATGATGATGGCGATGACTATGATCATGACCATGATGACGTGGATGAGCACGTTTTTTTGTGGGCAAAGCAGCAGAGCAGGAGCTCTGAGAAAAGCAACAGTTGGTGGAAGTCTGAGAGGAGGGGCGGCCTTGCATAGGACACTTGTGACAACAAAGGGTGAGTTTAAAATGTCTGCTCTGGAATGACTGTGTTAAAGGGATAGTCCCAGAAAGTGGTGGTGATGCCAAAACCTGTAAGGAGAAAACACAAACCTACAATCAGAGGATACACACTTAAAACTACACACTTAAAGATAAACAGCAAAACCCTGTTGTGCTTCAATAATTTTCAATATAATACTCAAATTCTTCTCTGTGGTCAAATTGTAAAAAAAAACATCTCAAGCGTTCCACTAATCTAGTGTCGAATGCAAAAAGGTAGCTTAACCTTAAGTTTCAAATATTAGATTGAAATATGAAATATGAAACATCGTATTGTTCCTGTTGTGTTTCATTAACATCATCTGCAATTTGTTGCTGTTTTAAAAAGAAATCTGACTTGTCTATAATGTCTTCTTATATTAGGTTATTGCTTAGTTGTAAAATGCCCATTTACAATATATAACAACAGGGAATTCAATCAAGGAAAACGGCAAGAGGAAGGGCTCGTTAAAAATTATATTGGAATATAGATTTTTAAACTTTAGGTCCTAACTGGACGCAGAGAGTCTACTTAGGATTAAAGAAACCAACAGACTGCTAACAAACAAAATGTAATTAACACACATGTCCCAACATGGTCATAACAACTCACCATGTGTACTGTAGTAATTAGCACACTGAGCGCACCTAAGCTCCTGGTACAATAGTTTGTGGTTCATGCCAAGTGTGATTATTTGTTTACTTTTAGTAATGTGAGGACAACACTTCTGAGGAAAATGTTAAATATTCCTGACAACTTTCTCTGTTTTAACATTCACTCTGCCTTGACATCGTCCCTATTAAAGACAGCAACGTTCTAGAAAACCTACCCTTTCACCAAGCACTTGAATTAGCACTTAGTTAAAAATGGTTTAAAAAATAGACTGTCCCTCACTGGTGGAATGAACGTCCAACCTCAGTCAGGACAAAAGAATCTGGCACCATCTTCAAAAAACGGCTAAAGTCCCATCTCTTCCGTGAACACTTAACTAACCCCTAACTTTGCTTCTCTAGAACTCAATAAAAAATCTTGTATGAGAGCACTTGTCTTGTTTTTAGCTTGATATATCGCTTTGCTCGTATTTCCTCATTTGTAAGTCTCTTTGGATAAAAACGTCTGCTAAATAAATAAATGTTAAAACTGATTTTCTTTTCATACTGTACCAACCCCCCTGACAAGGTTTTCGCTTGATGGTATTTCTAGCCCCTGTCCTAGTGAACTAGCACCAGAAAATGTTTTTGATCGAGACTGCAAAGCATTTCTGTAAGTCGCTCTGGATAGGAGCATCTGCTGAACGCTATGAATGTCAATGTAAAGCCTCATGAAATTACAGTGAGGAGTTACCCGGTTGCCTAGGTACAGTGCTCTCACAATGTTTGGATGAGAACTTCCCATGCTGAAAGCACAAATTCTCCATTCAAACACACCAGAAAGCCTGGCTAAATCCTTACATAATGCAGAATTACTATAATAGCTACTGAATCATGACATTGTTGCCCCAACCAAGTAGAAAATGCTAATTTATTCCAAAGATACAGAAAAGGATTAGTACCTGCTCTTTGGTGCTCAAAGTGGTGTTTGACATGGTAAGCCTTCAGGCTGTACAGGTAGGATCCCTTGCGTGGCGAACCATAGTGCAAGTAGTAGTGGATCATGTCATAGACCACATAACCACATAGACCACCGACAAACAGAGATGTGCCTAAACCCTCTGGCAGTAGATGACGCAGAAGCAGGTAAAATGCCCCTACAACGACTGATGCTATGCCAGGAGGGAACACCAGACGAGAGCCATCGAATGGAGACTGGAGAGAGATAGAGAGATAAAGAGAGGGACAGAGAAAGAGAGATCATATCACTATTAGATATTAGCTAGCAAATCTAAACTTCTCTTCACAAGACTGGCCCAGTAACATCTCTTTGGACCTCGGACTCACCTTATGGTGTTGACCATGGAGGAGAAAGTGAAGTGTGATGAGGTAATAGTTATGGGCTGGAGGGCGCATGTGGAACAGGAAGCGATGGATGCAGTACTCGACAAAGGACCACAGGAACATCCCCAGCAGGAAGATGAATGGGAACCAGTACTTGTGGATCAAAAAGGAGTACTCTGGAGAGACGCACAGAAATAAATATGACACGCTATTAGAAGCTAGCCTTTCAATTGACTATATCAACTTACATTAGTTGTACACACAACTGCTGTTTTAATTACTGACTGTGTCACTAATTACAAGCACCCTGTCATACAGACTAGAGAGATAACTGACATGTTAAATAGTGTAATTAGGTAACTGAAAGCCACAGTAATTTAAGTTCACAAATGTTTTAAGGAATGAAAGAGCAAAGCAAAGTAGGAAAAAGACTGAAACTTTTGAAACAGAAGGACATTATCTTTTATATTATTATTAAATGGCTTATTATTTTATGTATTATATATATAATATACAATTATTATATTATGTTATGTATTTATTGTTCCTTGTTCATTGTCAAACAGACAATAAGAATTTGAACCAGGCTATAATTTATTGGGTTTTTATTTATTGTGGTAACTTCAATGTCCAAAATGTTATGTTGCATGCTTTTTTTTTTTTTTTTTTTACTGTAACGTGTACCAAGTAGCAGGAGTGGATTCTTTTAAATTATATATGAACTGTACGGAATGCAGCAAACATTAGTTATGCAACAAAACCATATGAACAGTAACCTGTCACTACTAGGTATGTCACGATACCAAAAATCTAGTAGTCGGTACCAATACCACCAAAAGTACACGATACTTGATACCAAAGTCGATACCACGGTGTGGTATAAAAAAAATAACAAAAAATTTAATATAAAATTTAAAAGCTCCTGGAGGACATCCTCCTCTTGCCAAAAAGAGAGAGGGGTATTTTAGTTATAAAACACTGTCTAACTATGACTAATAAAACAGTGCTAAGCGCTAATAAGTGCTAAGGTGCACTCCTAAACGCGTGCGCACATGCACACACACACACACACACACACACACACATTATACTCTGAATGCAAGCATTAGTTTAAATTCACTGATATGGTGGCAGGCCAAAAAGATTCATTAAAAGCATTAACATTTGAATAATTATTAGTGACATTAGGCTACAGTTTGCTGACAGGACACGGGCTGAATGGAGATGCATGGTGGTCCATTAGGAGGTAGATTATAACATTGCAATGCGTTAGCGTCGTTAACAAATAACTGGCTATCGCAAACATTGCATGGAGCATAACGTTAGCTGGTTTCACGGCCACAATGCCAGCTGCCTCAAACAAACATAATATAGGAACCGTCTTTCAGGTGCTTCGCTAAATTCCAGGTGTTTCCTCGTTTTGTGTGAAATGAACGATAGTATCGGCTGCACACCAGCAATTGATGCTACCTTTCCTCTCAACGAGTTTTCCTCTCTCTGCCTCTCAACGAGTCAGGGCGGAGCTAAAATTGTTGCCATTTTCTGTAGCTTTTCCCGTGTGCTTGTAGGCGTTTTTCTTCTTCTTCACCACTTGTGGACTTCCTAAAACACTTGCACGTATTTGCTGCCCTCTTCAGTTCTGGAAGAACTGCAACCTCGGTACCTTCATAACCAATGGTACCAAAGCTAATGCAGAAAGACAAGTACCGTCACGTTTTAAGAATGTTGGTACCGACTTGGTACGGAAGTATCGGTTCTTGTGACATCCCTAGTCATTACATGAAACTCATGAAGCCAGTTATGCTACTTTTCTGGAATAGTGCACAGCTATATTTCTTTTGCAAAATGAAGGAATCCCACAATTTCTCACATCCTACTGCTGGTCTGAAGGACAATTCATCAAAAGGTTTACTACCTCCACATACAGAAATCAAGTTTTCATAATTCATAGATTTTGATTACTGCTTTGGGAAATATTGTAAAATAGGTAAATAGTTTAAATAATAAATGGTGCGGCCTAATATTCTAATAAGCATTCTGATGGGCATGCTCTAGCAGAGAACTAAAACAAAACTGCAAACAAAAAAAAGTTGCAAGAGCAGGTACCTTTTACCCTTGTGTAAGTGTGAATCCATTAGAAAACATTGTGTATTGTCTGCAAATGAAAATCACAACTGCAGGAATAGGAGGGAGTGGTCAATCTTTCTGGGGAAGGTGTCAGGATTGGTCAAACTTTCTGCTGAAGGTGTCAGAATTGGTCAATCTTTCTGGGGAAGGTGTCAGGATTGGTCAAACTTTCTGCTAAAGGTGTCAGGATTGGTCAAACTTTCTGCAGAAGGTGTCAGGAACAACGCTTTCCATTCCATCCTTTCATCGGCACCATCCTGACTGACATTACTCACTGGGAGGTCTCAAGCATGCTGACTGAAGCCGATTAAAGCTTTAATGGAACATAACATACTTTAGGAGGACTACTGCCAACATGAATATAATATCTACTAAGAGGTATGTTATACTGAACAGTACAGCATGTAATCTGATGCAATTCTATACCCAATGTTTCCTACTGGATACAGTATGAGGGATGGAAAGCTAGAGTATGCATTACGTTTGTACGTGTATGTGTGTTACCTGATGTAATGCACAGTCTAGTGCTTCCTTGTGCCAACAAGCTGTAGCCGTACCAGCTAAAGTAAATAACCAGAGGCATCCACACAGCTGGCACCATGTACCTATACACAAACAGGAAGAATGAAGATAAAGGAATTTAAGAGCATGTCTGGATAAATACACTCAAATTCCATAACTGATTAAAATTAAACAGTTATTATGTGAAGTAGTTAAACACACACAAAAAAATATCCTCTGATTTGATCGATTGTAAATTCCAATGTTAGTCGTCTATAAAAATGTACATTTAATAAACTTTTTGGTAAATGACCTTTGTGTGACTTAATGTAGTAAAGGGCTTTGAATAAATACATCATGAATAGAATTATTTTAGAAAATATGTCAAATTAAAATACCAATTTTCCACAAATGTTCTACCCTAGGTAGTAAGCATATACAGTGGCAAGAAAAAATATGTGAACCTTTTGGAACTTCATAGTTTTCTGCATAAATTTGTCATAAAATGTGATCTGATCTTCATCTAAGTCAAGGGTATTGACAAATATGATGTGTCTAAAATAATAACACAAAAAAAATTCTAATCTTTCATGTCTTTATTGAGAACAACCAAAAAAAACCTCATAGTGCTTGTGGAAAAAGTATGTGAACCCTTGAGTTAATGACCTGAAAAAAGCTCATTGGAGTCAGGTTTTAGCACACCTGGAGTCTCGTTAAGAAAATGAGTTTGGAGGTGTGAACTACAGCAACTTTGACTGATAAAAACCCCTCAAAAACGTTTGGAGTTTGCGCTGCACAAGAAGCACACGCTTATGTGAGCCATGCCTCGCCAAAAAGAGCTTTCAGATGATCTACGATCAAGAATTGTTGATTTACATAACGCTGGCAAGGGTTACAAAGTGATTTCAAAGACTTTAGAAACAGTTAAGCAAACATTTTACAAATGGAGACACTTTGGGACTGTTGCTATTCTAATGACACCAAGAGCACAACGAAGATTCATCAGTGAGGTAAAGAAACGACCCGGAATGACAGCCGAAGATTTGAAGGCATCATTGGAACTGGCTAACATCTCTGTTCATGAGTCTACAATACGTAAAACATTGAACAAGCAGGGTATCTACAGCAGGCCACCACGAAGGAAGCCACTGCTTACTAAAAAGAACATTGCTGCACACCTGAAGTTTGCAAAAGAGCACATTGACACTCCACAGCGGTATTGGCAAAATGTTTTGTGGACTGATGAAACTAAGATTGAACTAGTTGGGAAAAACCACACAGCACTACATCTGGCATAGAAAGGGCACGGCATATCATCGTGAAAACATCATCCCAACCGTAAAGTATGGTGGAGGAAACATCATGATTTGGGCCTGCTTTGCTGCATCAGGGCCTGGCCAGATTGCAATCATTGAGGGGAAGATGAATTCCCAAGTATATCAGACAGTTCTTCAGGATAATGTGAGAATGTCTGTACACCAGCTGAAACTGTGTAGAAGTTGGGTGATGCAACAGGACAACGACCCAAAACACCGGAGCAAGTCCACAACAGAATGGAACAAAATCCGCCTTTTGGAGGGGCAAAGTCAGAGCCCAGACCTCAACCCAATAGAGATGCTATGGAATGACTTGAAAGCCATACACATGAGACGTCCAAAGAATATGACCGAGCTAAAGCAGTTCTGCCAGGAAGAATGGGCTAAAATTCCTCCTAAACGATATGCAGGTCTGATCCACAGCTACAGAAAGCGCATGGTTGAGGCTATTGCTGCTAAAGGGGGGTCAAGCATTTGTGTAAATTTGTTCTTGAGTGTTTGTACCATGGGGTCTTGGTGTTAGCTTCAAAGAAGTCAGACTCAAAGAGACGAATGGGTCGATCAACAGGCTGATGGACCCAGGCGTCATATTTCTCTCCCAAATATCCCACCTGCCAGGCAAGGGGCTTCCTCCAGTCCACCAGATCCTGCACACACAAGCAAAACACTTAGTTACAATACACCACACACACACACACACACACACAAACACACACTCACATTCAAAGCAAACATTCACAGCGACCTTCAGACACCAAACCTGCCCTGGTTGAGGAAATGGAAAATCGTGTGGATTTCATTTTTGTCAAACTCCTTCCTTAAAAAGACTCTTCTGTGCAAAAAAGAGAACATTTCCTGAAAAGATAACATTTCAAAGAACTGTTGCAAAGGTATGCCTATGAAAGGTTTCTTGGTTGTTTTGCCCTGATCTGGCATAGATGAACACACACACATACACATACACATACATACACCCATTGTTCATCCCTTTTCCCAGTTCTGTTATTTTCTGGAGTCTTTTTAATGTATTGTCTAACTGTGACAAAGGAACCAGAACATTTGGTCAAATTTCAATAACATAATATATATATATATATATATATATATATATATATATATATATATATATATATATATATATATATATATATATATATAATTCTAGACTTATAACACAGCATGCCTGTTAAACATCTCCATTAATAGCCCTCCATTGTAAACCCACCTGTGGTGCTCATAGCAGCAGACAACTGTTTACCGCAGAGCCTCTATTCTATTTATCAGAACACAAACACAGTTTAGCTGCACTTCCTGCATAAGAACCGTATACATGTATACATATATATTCCACACTGCATTTATACAACCATCATTAGCCCATGATGTGTACTTAGATCAGTGCCTACCACTTATGCTATGTTCACACTTTCATATGTGGTACTGAAATCCATTACACAGCCAATACGTGGCAATGAAACCTCTGTCTGAACAGGCAGATCAGAATTCATACAACTTTTACATCAATCCATCTCGGCATTCATCATAAGGAAGAAACATCAGCAAGCAGCATAACCCAGCTTGTTAGGAAGCTGAGGTCAGAGCACAGGGTCAGCCATGATATGGCTTTAAAGGCCTTCCTCAACAGTGGCAGTTGGGGCTTGATCCCCCGACCTTCTGATCAGTAACGCAGAGCCTTAAGCCTAGTTCACACTACATGAATTTCAACATCGGCAGACCGCTGTGCTGTTCACACTACACAACTTGCTTCTCTTGTAATCGGGAGTGTTGAAGTCGTTGTGGTGTTCAAAGTACGTGATTGCTCGGCGACAGGGGGTCATACACTACACACTCTGACGACGACTCTGATATGTCACCCGACAACTCTATCTGGTGTCCAAACTACGTTTTGTGACGGAAATACACAAGAGAAGTGACACGGATATATGACGCGAAAACCACATGCAAAACAGGAGCTGTTTATTTGAAGATGGACGTAAGGCAGAAACAAGCGGTGTGAGCTGTTTGTGCGTTGATTTGTGCTGAAGAAACCCCAAAAAGGAAAAGACAAAGAAAGTGGGTGAAAGAATGGATTAGCACACGTGGGCAGCAGGGATTGTGTGCGCTACAGAGAGCTTCTACAGCTTGTACAGCTTCTCCCCTTAATGCTTCTGCCATAGGTTTCACGGTGACCTCACCCCATGCCTTGCTCTCTCATTGGCTGTAGCTCGTCGCCGCAATCACTACCATTGACGACACTTTTCACACCACAGGATGTGGAGTTACCCGACAGCTTCATTTGTTTAGCATGCCAAATATCTGTCTGGCGTCGGTGATGCCTCAGCGATGTGTCGGCGAGCCTCTTTGATGCGTCGTTGAGTAGTTCATACACAACGCTCGACTCACTGATTTGCCTCCGATCAAAGGGTTTATATCTGCGAGCTCAGCGACGTACAAATTGGGCTTAAAATCGTGTAGTGTGAACTAGGCTTTAACCATTGAGTCACCTGCCCTGAGGTGAAAGCGGAAACATACAGGATAACAGCAAAGGAGGAATTCAATAATGGTAACGGACCTCATATTGACAAGATCTCAAAAGAAATTGCTGATCACTGCTGTAGGAGAAGCTGGCTGCAGTGCCAAAGGAAAGTTAAACATTCCAAAGCGAAATTTTAAGGAAGCAAGACCGTGAACCAAAGGAGTCGTTGTGCCTGAATAACGTGTGCATTTTACAGTGAGCTAGAATGGTCAGTAAAGATCCATTTCTATTTGTGCGGTGTTCTGAGAAATCCTATCCAGTGTTGCTGTGGCTAAATTTTGGAAAAATATTATAAAACATACAAACAAACTCAAAAAACCAACTAGATTAAAAAGTAGGTTTTCATGCAAATTTGTTTTTATTTTCTGCCTAAAACAAACGCTCTTTAAAGTGTCATGAAACACTAAACTACATTTTCTGAGATTTTAACAGAGGTGTTCGTATCGCGCATCATAAAAGACAGTCTTAGCATCTGTTAATTTTAATTGTAGGAGCAAACTGATTATTTTTTAGCTTTACCTGGTTTAAAATCTCGTCCTGTCAACCGTCACAGGCAGCGACTTGGCAATGTACTATAGTACTTCGATGATGTGTCGGTGTCTCATAATTATTCATGAGCCTGCGTGTTCTTATCCTATGAGAAGATGCTGTCTCTTAATTATTCATGACAGCACATGGTGCTTTCCTACAGATGGAGTAGATGAGAGAGGCATTCAAATGGGTCGCAGGTGTTTGTTTCAGTGGTGTAAGAGTTCGAGTGTGTTTATTCACGAGAGCTATGAGTACTGGAGAAAGGTGGACTTCAGACTTGCTCATGAAAGCAGTATGCGTTTACACAATGATGTGGTGCTCAGACCCAAGGACATTTCTATCCCTACAAATGAGGTATGTGTCTAATTTTTAACTGACAGTTACTAGCCTTTTGAGCTAATTAAAGCTCCGCAGTCTGTCGCGTGCAAAACTGTGCAACGAGAGTAGAACCTTCCCTCTTTTATTCGTGAAAAGCTCGAGCCTATTAGCTAGCTACCATTCCAACACTCCTCCCATCTGTGCTGCCTTCGGTTTTTATTTTATGTATTCCTCCATAGTCCAAATAGACAGAGAGTAGGACCTGCACTGCTATCTATTGTGTCTCCATTTAGCCCTGGGGATTCAGGAGGAGAGACGTCCTCTGCCTCAACTCCAAAAGTTTTGTCACTATCCATCTTTATTGTGATTGTTCTGAAGGCTCGCTCCCCTCTTCCTCCCTGCCACACCCACTCCACCTGCTTTCTTCACACAGCCATGCACACACAGCTGCATCATTTTTCAAAAACATTGAGAGGTAGACTTGAGCTGAAAGAAGGAGGGTTCATGACCCTTTAAGAAACCATAACTATATTTCACTAAAACTATGAGGAACTGGTTCTTCCTGCAAAGACAATGTTGTTCAAGGAACCAGTTCTACAAACACGGTGGTAAAAACAGCCATTCTGTCTGAAGCTATGTAAGCCTAAACAATGCAGGTCGTCACATACCGGCCGTCAATATGTCCGTGATGCTCCTCCGCCGCAGTCGGAATGAATACTATTTTCTCCATTTTCACTTTTGGGTTTAACCAGAATTTAAAATGCTAGATTTCAAAATGTCATCATGTAAATGCTGTATTTAGGCCTCTATAGTACACATTTATATTATATATGTAGTCATGTGGCAGATGTTCTAATCCAGGGTCACTAATAGCAGAGAGAGCAACAATACAAATGTTGTTCTCAATAAAGCTGGTTCATACAAGTGCAAGAAGTAAATGTTTAAACAAAACTCATAACGGTGTAATGCAGAGGACAATCAATACTATAAATTAAGTGCAGTGAATTAGTAAATATTGTCTGAAAAGGTAGAAGAACCTCATTGCACCGCTGAGCATTCAGAGCTCTGAAGCTGTGAGACCTGTGAGATCAGAGAAGGACATGCCCAAAGCTCTAAGAGTTATGAATCGTAGGGAGACAGCGGCATGACCTTGACCTGGACGTGACATGAGGGAGCCTCGAGAGATTATGAACCAGGCGAGAAGCAGCGTCCTGATACTCCACTGAGGAAATATACTGTAGCATATAAAGTAAGAAATGACTATTTGAGCAGTTTTTCATTTGAGAAGCTGGAGACTGTCATCTAGAAACACACTGTTTTTGTAGGTGGGGTGTGAGAAAGTTGATGGGGATTGACAGGTCCAGCATAGGGAAGTTCTTCACAAGGCATTAGATCAGTACTGTTTCGACATTGTTTTTGTTTTAGTTTCTACCTCCACGAAGAGAAATCAGAAAGACTTGTTCTTCTATCCATGTAGGACATGGATAGAAGACAACTGAAGTGAAATTGTGCATCAACAGAGTGGCAGTGGTAAGAGAAACCATGTGATTTGATCATTGAGCTCAGTGTACAAAGATGCTGTGTATTTAGGCCTGCCTCCAGTGCACACTGCATACGTGTACCCATCTTAATTACATTTTAGTTGTGTAGCACTTTGCCACAAAGCAGCTATACAAATCTGGATCTCTAATGAGCAAGCCAAGGGGTGACACTGATATCAAGGACAAACTCCCTGATACAACATGAGGACGAAACCATGACAGGAACCAGAGTGAAAAGGGAAGCCCATCCTCTTCTGGTAACACCAGATAGTGTGATTATAAATCAATCCGATACAGAGTTGTACAGAGACGTGTCTCGAATCCACATTGAATTATACATGCCATTACTGTGATGAGGGTGTTATGTCAGTTATTATTGTTTCCGAGGTTTCAGATTTCATTCAGTCCACTGTGTTCATCAGTTATTTAGGAGTTTGCTGGGGATAAAGAGAGTAGACAATCAGTACACACGATTATGTAACAATGTTTTGGTAGGACAGCTGTAAGGTCAGCATCCAGTGAGGTCACTATTCCCCACCCTACCTCACCCTACCCCACTCTCTCTCTCTCTCTCTCTCTCTCTCTCTCTCGCTCTCTTTAAGCCACTCAATCACTAAAAAGCAACAAATGGATCTTGACTTATTTGGTATGTGGATGTTGTATTGTTTGTTTCTTTGTTTACTTATTTAATTAATTAAGGAAAAATCTTTATCCAATGATGTCCTTGCATATTCCAGCATACGGTCAATGCTTATCGATGGCAACTCAGCGGCTACACCCCATTTCTGCAGCTCTTCTTTAGAAAATAATGTTTGGTATTGGTCTCGGTAAGTTGTAGATAAAGACACAGTTTGAGAAATTTTCTTGTGGGAAAAAAAGTGTTCTTATGCAGCAAGACTTCCCCTTCCAAAGAGAAAGGACGCTAAACCATATCAAATGACATGTTATATACATAATACATGTTAACACCACCTCTTTTCACCTTTTATTTTCATTATATTCTGGAAAAAAAAATTCTCTTTTTCTTATTATATACAATACTATCTATTTCTGGGAGATGGAGATCTCTGTGGCTGTTAAGCACATTTAACACACCCAAGACCCCTCATTTACGTATTGTTTCCCATCCCTACTGTGTATGTGTACCTAATTTCACATTTATCCTTTGTAAATCACATGTATATGCGATTTATCAGATTGCACAGACTAATTACTGCTCTATATTTGGGAAAACATATGGCTAGCTGGCAAGCCAGTTTGCCTTAGTGGACAGAAAGTTAGCATCTACCTAACTAGCTGCATACGTGCTCAGGTAGAGTTACACTAGCTAGTTCATTTTAAAAACAGACTGACTTAAAGAAATCTAAGAACACCAGAGCGAGCAAGAGTTCCTTGCCTCTTAGACTTGGATTATACTTCGTGATTCAGAGAGTGGGTCTATGAGTAAGTATTCCACGCAGAAATACGTTTACATTCCACAACTGTGCATATCTACGGTTCTGTGTATCCACTGGTCTTCGGGTGAATGCTGATTGGTTGGCAGGGAGGTGTGTTACCTTCCTTCTGTGTTTTTTCTCAAGGCTTTTGGAGTTTTACTGCTCGAAATCAGAAGTATAAATCAGCATTTTCTCACTCATCCAATCTCCAATCTCTCATACAGATACACACTTACTGTTTCATCGTCTACTTTGTTGCATTTGCTGATGGCTGAAGCTTCTTCTTCTGTACCATCTGGAGCTACTGGCTTGTTTCCCCTCTGTCTTAGTGTCTGAAACACACACACACACACACACACACACACACACACACAAGCAAGTCAGTATTTTAAGGGAAACATTCAGTTTTCTAGCTTTTTCTAGCCAGGTTTTGTAGCTCAGTGGTTATAGTTCTGAACTGGTGTCTGGAAGGTCCCAGGACAGTAAAAGAGCCATTTGTCATAACAGACAAAATAATTCTTCACACACCTTAAAGGATGTGTCAAAAAAATATGCATACAGTTGCATTCAAAATGATTCAACCCCCATTGCAAATCAGGTGCAACTAATGAAGCCCTTGATTAGCTGCATCTGGTGTGCTTGAGACAACACCTGTTTTACATATTTGTGCTGTCGTGAGGGATTCTATTCAGGGGGTTGAATCATTTTGAAACTGGAGGTCATTATAAGTAGCATTTTCAGTTGAATTTGGGGAAACTACTTGAAGCATTCGTTGTGTTGAACTATTTCAATTTAGTTTGCTTTGTTCATTGCAAACAGCTGAAAGTCTGGACATTTTGACAATAAACCTGATTTGCAATGGGGGTTGAATCATTTTGATTGCAACTGTATTGCAACACTTTTGTAATAGAGTTATCAAGTGGCAGCTTGAGAAATGGCACCTCAAAAAAAAAAGTGACACTGTGTTCTGGTTTGATTCTTCTGTGTGTGAATGTGTGTGAGAAGGAGAGCAGGTTCAGACCAGTGGGACTGGAATACCAGGAGAAAGAACAGATGTTCACCTGTCAGAGCGAAGAAGAGGAATTGCAAATATGAGAACGCTGGCATGGATCCGAACACAGCATTGCCAGAACTCACATGCTCTCACACACACAAACACGACACACACAGTCCACTAGCCAATAATAACCGGGTGAAATCCTGTTAATCAGTTACATTGTGGCACTGATATGCTCTCATATTAGCAAGCAATTAACCGTAGATGTACTGTAGATGGGGCATCTTTCAATGGAATTGGGATGAAATCTTTCAAAGTGATTTTCTCCCTTTTCACTTTTGGGGGAACCAGAATTTTCAAAATGCTAGAATTTTACTTCTGCTTACAAAAGAGTTGGGGAAGAAAACACTTCAAAATTATATAAGGTAAAAAAATATCAAAAATGAAGGGTTTTCCCAGGCTGCCACGCAATTATAAATCCAAACAACTAAAGTATAGTCATTCACACTAACAAAACAAAAATTCACACTTCTGTATCACACATATGATCGCCTGCCCTTCCATATGTGCACACGAAGAAATAAACATGCAAGTGGCGCAACACGCAAGTCCAAGTCTCTGGGGGACGGAGATGGAAACAAACACATGTAGTTATAGTGACTCTCTCTATCCACACCGTGCATTCAAATAAATGATGGGAGACAATTAGGCATCCAACCAGCACGAGGTCTAACCTGCACGCACAATATATACACCTGATACGGCACTGAGACTAGTCTGTACAGCTTCGTATACTGGAATATATTATAGTGACGTCCTAATCTGATGCTGATTTGTGCTGTGATTGTTCTCCTCCTTACTTTTGGTGGATAAACAAGAATGTATCTTTGACGTGAAATATGTGCGCTGTATGCGCTTGAATGAGGAACAAGCACTGTTTATAAACACAACACCATGGTGCTGGAATGTGGGCATGGACAATATATCCTTTGAATTCTCCTGACCATCAGCAAAATCCTGAAGATAAATACATTATCAATAAATGTGTTTATGAGATCCAATCAAATCAACTCCTCTCACTCCGTTTACAAAATACGCCAGGGCCTAGGTAGAGTGCGCCATCAGGAAAGGCAGAGTTTGATAATGACAGATAATAATCTTCAGTAAGCACTTTATCCTGGTCAGGGTCGCAGTGGATCCAAAGCCGGCGTAAGATGGGAGAATTCACATCGGATGGGATGCCGTCTCATGTCCAATCCGCCTATCTGCATGATTTTAGGAGGTCAGAGGCAACCAGAGAATCCGGTGGAAACACCGAGAGAACGTGTGAAACTCAGTTCAAATAGGCAATGATATAATTTCATATTACAGATTTCACTCTCTATGAGAATTTTGGCACCTCTGCTGTTTAAGTAAATTTCATTTTAAACATGAACCCTTTTCATTTTCAGCCAGTATTTAGTAGTTGGGAGTAGCTTATTTATATTGAAGAAGGGTGACAAGTACCATACATTGACAAAACTGAGTTTAAAACAGGATCAGCTCTAATTTCTGCACACAGACAAGCGACAAATTAAAGGAAAGAAACGATGTTATGCTGTGGGGGACCGTGTTTATTTCCTTTAATTTGTCACTCCACTATGTGTAGGAATTAGAGCTGATCCTGCTACAAGCAAACACACCTATCTCCTATAGCAAAATATAATTTCGCACTTTTACAGATTCATATATGTAAGAGAGGGAAGAGTTATCGAATATTGAATTACAGTGACCTTGAGATTCATCTTTCTAGAGCGTAACGCTATCAGAATGAAGATCACACGTGAGAGAAAGTGAAAGTGATGCATAACACAGGACAGAAAGCGCAAATCTGACTAAAAAATTTAATTGTATCCTAATAGCAACTTAACTTATACTTGCCTCTGAGCAAAGAGGGGGATTTTGGAAGGGATTTACACACACACACACACACGTTTGAACCAAAACGAGTTCAAAGATCCCATCATACTGGCGCTCCCTGTACTTTAATACAGATGGTTAATTAGTTTATGACTATGAAAACAGCAAAAAATTTCCTTGCGCCAAACCAAAACAATAACATAGTGACACTTATGCAAATGACACTTATGCTCACATTGTTTAAGCAGCAGAAATTCCCCACCAGTCAGTAAAACGCATTGGAAGCGAAACATCTGTGAGGAACTGAGCAGAGGTCCATTTACTAGAACGTTCTATTACAACATTAATCATGACCTGGATGACCGAAAACCACAGACTCCCAGTTTGAAGCTTCAGTAATCCTATCTCCATCATGAGAGATAACCTTTGCTCTGTAGCATGTCTGTTGGACCCACAGTGTGTTATACACCGGATCAACCTTTAGATTTTATCTTTAGTGTGATTGAGTGTAGAAGTGTCATCACGTTACTGTACAGAACACGCTACAGATAAAGGCAACATCATTTCAATTGCTGCAAGAGAACGTTTTCTGCTGCTACTTTAGTCAGAAATTATTGCAGAAAGATAGAGGGGGGGGTATAAAGTATTTCTTTACTATATGAAGTAAAGAAGCAGAAAACTTAGTACACATTGTACTAAGAGAGGACAATGTATTTGTCATTTGTCTGCATGAGTGTATTTCTGTCTGTCTCTTTGTGCGAGTGTTTGTGTATCTTTCTGTTTGTCTGTGTGAGTGTATATCGGTCTGTCTGTCTGTCAGTGTGTGTGTGTGTGTCTGAAAACACTGAAAGGTGCTTGCTGTAGTCCTCCATCTTAGAGACACCCTGGGTTCTACACTCTCTCCCCTGTCAATCACAGCAACCCTAGCCAATCATGGCCTTATGTGAGATCGAGCATGAAGAAGGGGGCGGATAGTGCTTTCCTCTTGTGTGTGTGTGTGCATGAGCTTCACGTGTCTCGGAGGAAGGGCATGAAGCCAACCGAATGTCGTATAATAGTGGAGAGCTGACTGAGTGTGGCATGCCTGGGACTGGTTGGGAATCGGCCTAGACTAAATTGGGGGGAATACTGAACACATCTCAGTGACTCTGTTATGGTTGTTCATTCTACATGCGCTGTCTTGAGTATTTCAGAAACTGCTGATCTCCAGGGATTTTCACGCACAACGTACAAAAAACAAAACAAACAAACAAAAAAACAAAAAAAAACAGGAGAATGGCCAGACTAGTTCGAGCTGACAAGAAGGCTTTGGTAACTCAAATAAACAGCTTTGAGACTGCAAAATGTCCTACACAGATGAATGTATGACTGTTTGATGGGATTTCAGAAGTCACTGTACATTCCACATTAAAGCTGTATTTTTACAAAATAACCAAGAGAAGTTTAGTCATCAGTGCCAAGTACTCTGCTGAGTAGTCATACGATCTGACTGTGGGATAAAGGTTATGAAAGGCCTTAATCTCTAGGTAGATGATTTCATCTACATATATACGCACACGCACACACACACACACACACACACACACACACACACAAACAAACTTGCAACAGGACAGGTTAGCTCCACCTCATTCATAAACACAGCTCCCAGGAAACTCCCATCCCCGATCATGAGATGTGGTGCTCCACTCCCTCTCTGGCCAGTTCCTCTCTCCATGCTTCATCTATATGCTCTGAGTCACAAATCAGTAACACAAGTTGTTATACACCTACACATCACATATATATATATATATATATATATATATATATATATATATATATATATATATATATATATACACACACACACACACACACACACACACACACACACACAAACGCGCACACACACACACACACACACATATATATATTAGTACAGACATCCTAACTCTCCCGGAAGTTTCGTTGATGAACAGTGGGAGCGTGAGTAAGATCTCTAATGTCTAATTAAAACGGTGCAATCAAAGTAAACATAAGTAAAACAATATGTCTGGAGGCAGTGAGTAACAGAAACCATAAGGTATAGTGAAAGTGAGACTTCATTAATTATCAGTGCTTTTTTGTGCATCCATGAAAAATAATGCATACATTCTTTTATATAATATAAACTATGTTAATGTAAAGTTTTAGTCTGAAGTAGGGCTGCAACTAACGGTTATTTTCATAATCAAATAAACTATTTTTTAATTTTTTTATTTATTTTGATTAATCGATTAATTGGATGAGGAGGACAAACTTACCTTTTTTTTGTTTATTTAACATAGAATCCACAAACTGAGAGTTACAAATATAAACTTCAGACTAAAACTTTACACAACTGTTTGTCCAATTATATAAGACTGAAAAGAACCCAATACACACAGACACACACCAGAATATACATTATTCATTTAGGACTGTAGTTTAATTCAGTGCTTTTTGTGCATCCATAAAAATAATGCAGTAATACTTATATATAATATAAACTAATATATAAGTTTATATTATATAATAGTATTTACGCATTACTTTTTATAAAAGGTAACACTGACATAAACAGTAAACTGAAGAAAGTTATTGTGGGTGACTCTGGGTATTAGGCTAAGGCTAGCGGCGTCGCATTATGTGCGTATGACGTCAATTAGGAAGCGGCTTACACTTCCAGTTAGTAAAAACCCGCTAGTGTTCCATTTGAGACGATATTACCTTTCTCAAATTCATATATTAGACGGTATAGTACATAATGCATAGTGTAAGTGTACGTCATTCGGGACACAACTTTAGTATTTACTCTCCGAGGCGTGTTTTCGGAACAGAAGTAACGTAATGAGTAAACGCACCCCGTGCCGCACGCAGACCAACTATTCGATAAGCAGACTCGTTGACAACGATTTTCATAATCGATTATTATCGATTTTATCGATTAGTTGTTGCAGCTCTAGTTTGGATTTGTAACACTCAGTTTGTGAATTTCATGAAAATAAAAATAAAAATGGTACGGTATGTTTGCACCCCCCCCCCCCCCCCCCCCCGATTAATCTTAAAAACATAATCGGCCGATTAATCGATTATGAAAATAATTGTTAGTTGCAGCCCCAGACTGAAGATGAATGAATGTATGCAATTATGATATTGGTTTTACAATCACACTATTGCTAAATGTCCTAAAATGGCTCACTTGAAACATGACTTATATATCTTGCTAGCTAAGCAAGTGCAACAGTGTGGATTAAATATATTAATCAGATCCTCAATTCAACAAGAGTTAAGAGTTCATATAAATGAAATAAAAGCGGGAAATGGGGAAATGAGATGGTGTTTTAGCAGCCAGTTTAGTACTCTTAGAAGATATCTTGGCAACATTTTGATGCCATAAACTGTGAAAAAGAATACTGAAAAGGTTTGGACACCCAGCTGTAGTCAGTTAAATTAAGCCCTTAAGACAGAATAATGTAAGATTGAAATTTTGTTTCATAATATCAGTGCTGATAACTCAATTTATGGCAGCAAAAATTGAATGGTACTGTTCCAACAGTGTTGACATCCAAAGAAGAACGCAGGGTTCTGCCATGTCCTAAATCCAAACTGAAACTCTCCTAACATATTGCTTTTAACATAAACTGAAATGTGAGTCTGTTTGGAAAACGTTTTTTTTTACTTCAAAACTTCATTCACTGGCCTTCAAATGGAAAAGTGAATGTGTTTGATTACAGAAAACGAAGGGAAGGGGGGATATGAAGAAGAAAGGTAAACGCCCTCATTGTTCTCTATTATTATCCCCTATTGGAAGCATGGTGTGTCCCATGCAGAGTGGAGCAGGTTGAGCAGGTTTTCCACCACCCACCCAACGTGCCATACTGTCCAAGATATTTCTCCATTTGATGAAGATGGTGGTAAACTGAACTAAGATATATTCCCCCCTTTTTTTTAACAGGGAGCCAATAGACATGTCACAAATTAAAAACAAGTATTAAAATGACCAGGAGTAATTCACGAGCCTCGTAGCCATGTTTAGGTTGCATGGTGCTGCTGCCCTGCAATTAGCCAACATTGACATTTAGGGCTGACTCAGTCCCACACCCTTTTAAACCAACATGCATGGTGTAATTCCAAAGTTTAGATGAATTGCATTGGGATCTACTTCACAAGCCAGAGAGAGAAGCGAGCTCAGATTGTGAGAAGGCCATCATGGTGTGGAGGCTGGACAATGATGGATCTTTATCAACAACAGGACAGAGAGAAAAGCGAGAGAGAGAGAGAGAGAGAGAGAGAGAGAGAGAGAGAGAGAGAGAGAGAGAGAGAAGGAAACAGAGAGAATTGTGGTAATGACAGGACAAGGGCCAAACAAGAAAGAAGAAGGGAGCTATGTGCAGGCTGGTACAGCTAGAACATAGCTGGCAGTGTGTGTATGGGGTTGTGGGGGGCTATCTGTAGGGGTTATAGTGCAAGGGTTGTATTTGCCATGGATATAGTGGGATGTTGGATTGCCTAAAGACACTAGAAACCCTCATCCTTCTCATCCCTTCCAATCCTTTTGTCCCCTCAACGCTTTTCATGCCTTGCATCCTGTCCTCAAGCCCTACCAATCTGACCTAGATCTTCACACTCTCCCAGAGTCATATCTCGTAAGCTTTTGTTGTTTGTTATTTTGCTGTATGACTTAGAGTTTCTCCCTGGCCTTTGGCAATATCTGTTTTACCCATAGTCACACTGCATCATTTAAAATCTAAAAGCTACTTAAACTGGTTCTTCAGCGCACCAAACGAAGAACAAATGTAGGTTATATCTGCTCTTCAGAAACAAGTTTACAGCCTTTATGGCCTTTGGACCTGAAGTAGCCTCCTTGCAAAGAACCAATACCAACAGATAACAATCTCTGGTGTATTTAATTGCAGACCTCATAATCTGGTCTTTTTTTCCTCAAGTAAACCAATATCAGCAGTTTTGTGGTAGGATTTCAACAGGGTGTAACTTCCAGGCTAACGTTCATTCAAACCTCCACCCATCTCTTCAATCCACCTATTCCTTCTACAGATAGAGGCAGAGTTGAACTCTACACTTTACTCCATCTGAACACAACACTGCCTCAGATAAAGGTGTAGTCTGGATGAATTTAGTCACAATAGCTATCATCCACAGGAGTGAGAGGAGTTCACGCAGTAGTCATTGTAATTGCCTGGAATGTGAATGGCATTATCCAAAAGTGTGGGAGGATATAAGATTGATATGAAAAGCTGTTGTGGAACAGAAAAGCATCTGTGGTAATATGGAAGTGACATGGATAGGGTGGGATAAAGGGTGATTGTATGATTGCTGCTCCACATCATCAAAATCAGAAATGGGTTCAAAGTCCACTGTGATGTCAAGTACAGAAATACACAAGGCCAGAGCGATTAATGAGATAGAGAGGGACAAGACTTCACTGCAGCCATGAAGCACAAAATAATTATCCCGGTCATTTGATCCCATTCAAAAAGGTAATACACTGATTATATGTTAATGCTAAACAGGGTAGTTACAGTGTCACAGATTCAGGGTTAGCCACAGTGTATGATCGAATGTTTACCTAACTGCTGACGTTTTCAAAAAAACCTGATTTCCCTAACACATATCAATCTGTTCAGTTGTTTTACCCAGTTAAATACCTTACTCCAGTGTTTCTCACCTTTTTTTTTTTTTTAATCTGGCTGTAATTAAAATTTTCACAGCCCCCCCCTTCTGGACTGCCCTAAAACACACTACAGCAACCTCCATTTCCATGTTCCTTAATTCATTCTCAGAAACGTTCAAACCTTAACACCCCTAATACTAAATACCTCTTTTTTATTTCAGAATACTATGCCCATATTGAAATATATTCATCACTGGGACACATACGGGGAAAATCCAACAAAGGATTGGCGATGGCCACGTATTGTTCCGATTGTGTAACGCTTCAAAGCCTATTTGCACACACTGATTCAAATGAAACTCAGCAAGCATCCCATACTCGACACATATTATCTCACTGCTATCAGTGTCCACAGGTTACACAGCCCATGCGAGCTCATCCTTGTTAATGTTTAACCCTTATCATAATGGTGCCATGATACACGGTTGGACAGCAGAAAACTGATAAAGACGGTGGTGGATGAGCATTTGGAAGGACTGTCCATTCATTATAAGGCATTGACCTGTCACTAATCAACCAATGAGTCAATGTTACTAGTGTTATTCAGAGATGTCACAGAAGAGTCCCAGAATGATTTCAAAACGAAATGCTTTAACAAAGCTACGTGCAAAACCTAAAATACTGACTAAAATTCACTATAACTTGGTGATTCCTCTGAGTCAACATTTTATTTATGCCAGTCTTTAATACACAAGTTTTTTAGGTTAAAATAAAAAGTCTAAGTGTTGGCTTTAAACAAAACATCAATTCAACAATTTAAATGAGAACAAACCAGCACTGTTGCAGATGAGCCGGTTTAGTATTACACATTTGCGTAGACATGCAATGCACACCAAATGTGAGGGTTTTGAATGCAGAGTGCACAGGAAGGCATTCAAATTTGCCTTGTTCTCACCACGCTGTAAATTCCAGGCTTCGACAAGAGAGCGAAACTGATCTCAGGTCAGCTCGGAACTTCTAGTCAAGATTTAGGGCGAGGCAGCGTGAGTCTTTTGCTACACAAACAGGTATGTTGGTGATGCATAAGCTCCTGCACAGACATCTGAACTAACCTGCCTGGCCAGAAACTATTAATTTATTTCAGTGTTCGGTGCAGTTTCTGTCCAGCTCTCTTTCGTACTCATTGAGTTTCAGGTAAAATTGTGGAGACAAAGGGTATTCTAAACACAAATTAAACCGTAAGAAAGACGGATGACCATATTTGTCATATTGTTTGTTATGGAATGGGCACACAATTCTGCTTTGTCAATGGGCAAGAAAAGCACAGAATGACACTGGAGGCATGTGACCTATAAAGCATGAGTGGACGTTGAGATAATGTAATAGATCCTCTAAGGAACTGTGTGACAGGTGGAAGGTGTGGTTCACCTGCTGCTAGAAATGCAAGTGGGGGAGAAAAAAAGAGTGCAGTTCAACTTTAAGACCAGACGGTTTGTGGAGTAACAATATGAACAGTTACACCAGACAATATAAATATATATATATATATATTAGAATTGATGCAATTATGGAAGATCTTTTCAAGCAAAGCATAAAAAGCCTAACATGTCCAACATGTGCATTCAATTTGCACAATGCATGCAAAAGGCTTCCTTTGCATGCACAGATTTGCACAAAAGTACTTAAAAAGCCCCAAAAGCACCTGTTTCCCCGGGTTACCAGTGCAGTATAATAAATTCACCATCATTTTCTCAAACCACCTTTTCAAATACACCTTCAGCAGCAGGAAAAAGACCTGCCACAAAGACACTGAAAAGCCAGAGTTGCTTTTAAGCTCAGTATCTCCACTTTAGTTGCCATTTCATTATGAGGATGAAACACAGAGAATGGAGCAAGGACAAAACAAAGTTTCATCAGATTCAAAATGCCATTAAGGATTCTCTGCATAACCGAGCTGCTGTTTTCTCCTTCAACACCAAGTAGCCATGGATTACTGGTGTACTATGGTGCTGCAAACCAGCTAGCGATGTTCAGGTGTGAAGATTGAACAATAGGCTGGTGTAATTTCTTTAGCATTCAGAGGAACACCATTCGTAACAACTTTATTACCCGAAGCCGGGTTTACAATGGACGATTTGCTGTCAAAGGCAAAAAAACCACACATCGTAAAAGAATTATTTGGTCACGAGAACAAAGGTCATGAGAAATCATGGTCATGAGGCATTTTTCATGAAAATCTCAGGGTGTAATCACTACTTGGACGGCATAGGATTACACAAAATTTAAGGGGCAGTTTCAAATATGGTAATGGAAATTGCAAAATGTAAACAAAACATGCTAATGGACAGAAAAATATACACTTATTATTTCAAGCTCACTCTGAAGAATGTTTATGTGAGAGCCTGTTTTCTGAATCGCTCGGATTGTTTATCCTTACAGGATCTTTATCACACAATTCGGCCAAATTACAGTTTCCAAAAAATTTCCACAAAATGTTTGTGAAGTTCCAGGACAAATACTGATGCATACTTGAGAGAATCTGAAAAATCATGAGGTAAGTGTAGCAGTAAAAATGGGTAGGAGTTAGACATGTTCCAAAGCACGTGATTGGTGAAACATGGTGATGTGTGCATGTATGCCTCTTAACCGAGCACTCAAATCATATCTGCTCAAAAAAAAAAAAAAAAAAAGAGGATGGCGGGACAACATACAGCAAGACAACCAAAGCACTAAACCACTAATTCAGCTGTGGTTTTGTTATCAAAGTGTGTGGCCAAGAGGATCACCTGATCTGCAACGTGATGAGGACAAAGAACCGCTGAAACAAACAGGAAATGAAAGCATGCAAAATGCCCAGTATTATTATAGATCATAAACGTCAGGAAGTCAAATTTCTTTGACTTAAATTTATTTCTCTTAAATTTAAAATTGAAATTATAACTTTTTTTTACTCCACTGACCTTCTTCATGCAACTTGGTTTGTGTATTAAAGTTATAATCAGAGATCTCATATGCTCACAGTTTTAGTTAGTTATTCACTAGTAAATACTCTGCACCCAGCGATACAGGAAAAGTGTGTGTCGTTTTTATTTGGAAATGTCGCTGGCATTTCCACTTTTCAGGAAAGTCACAATGTCAAAAGCCTTTGTTGACATGTGGTTAACAAGTCTGCCTCGCACCCCCAGGATTAGGGGTTCAATTCCTGCCTCTGCTCTGTGTGCGCAGAGCTTGCATTTTCTCCCTGTGCTTCGGGGGCTTCCTCTGGGTTTCCTCCCCCAGTCCAAAGATATATGTTATAGGCTGATTGGCATCTCTAAATTGTCCGTAGTGTGTGATTGTGCCCTGCCCGCCCAGGGTGCCCCCGACCTTGTACCCCACGTCTCCTGGGATACATAAAAAAAATTTTTTTTAAAGTTTATTTAATTTTCAATGGCCAAGTTTTCAAGGGAAAAGTGTTTGTCTTGTGATCAGAAGATGCATCTGATGCATTTGTTTGACCCCTTTATATCCGAAAAATCTGGTCTCATTCTATTTCTCATTAGGAATTCTAGAAGAAACATTTGTGACAAAATTGAGACAATGATTAGAGTTGTGTAACCATGTCCTATAAGATTTTGATGGTGCCTCCATGTTGTCGTAGCCTACAGTCATGTGAATCTTCTCTGAAAGTGAAAACCTTTTCCTTGAGTTTCCTTGTGATTTCTTTGTGATAAGTTTCACTGCTCCCTGTTTAAAAGTGCAAATATTTGCCCATTTTGCCACCTTGCTTGCATCATAATGTTGCGTTGTACACAATAGCTGTGCATGTTATTTAACCATGGACCAGTAATTATTCAGTATATTACTGTGTAATGATTGCTGTACTTTTGGGAAAGCATCATATAAATAAATGGACACTGAATTGATTACAACTACCATGAGCACTATCAGGCATTCCCATCATGGTAAAATTACAGTGATCTCATCTTCAAGTGCTAGATATTAAATCAGACTTTTTTTTTTTTTAAAGATGGGTTCCCTTTTGAGTTCCTCTCAAGGTGTCTTCCTCAAGTTGTCTCAGGGAGTTTTTCCTTGACACTATCACCTCTGGCTTGCTTAATAAAGATATAAATCTATATCAGATTTCTGTAAAGCTGCTTTGTGACCATGGCTGTAGTGAAATGTGCTATACAAATAAAACTGAATTGACCTTTCTGAAATGGACTCAGTAGTTTGTTCACAGTCCCAAAGTGACGACCTCTTAATCAATAATGTAGTGGATTTATGCTATTTAATGCTTCAGCTTCCAGGACCTTCTGATTGGTCCAGAGTTACATCCTTTTAATAATCCATCACATTAATATTTGGATGGAGATATATATATGGAGACCACACACATTAAAAAAAGGTTCTTGAAGTTGTTCTTCTAGTGTATTAGCGCATGATGAATCTCTCCTAACATTTGTCACTCTGTACACTTCTGCTTATAGTCTGACACCCCTGAAGGCATTTAGAACTCAACAGGAGGCAAAACTCAACTATCAGCACTGATACAGTCACGGTCAATTTCTGAATTTTTCCACTGGGAGTTTTGTCTGACGTTTTCACCTAGCAGGCCATCCTCCAGGCGAGGCAGCGGTACTGTGATGTAATTAGTGAGCCAGTGCTGCTCCAAGTCCCGGATGAGCAATCTTAAGGGCACCAGCTGTGTTGGTGGTACGTGGTAATTAATCTTCGCTTGAGCCACGCTACCTATGCTGTCTACACTGATCAGCTTCATTGCCTGTACCTCTTTCTGCCCTCTCTCACTAACCTCTCTTTATCCAGGAGTACAGAGGGAACCCCATAGGGACAAGACACATAGGCTCAAGAGTAACAAAGCAACAGCAGCGAGTTCCCGTCACCACAACAATGCAAAATGGTACAAACAACATCCTTACTAACAGCCACATGATAATCTTCAGCCACGCAGCATATAAAGATTACACTGACCTTTCTGATCAAATTTGGGATTCTAAGTGAAAGATAAAGATATTGTAGATTTTGGTTTGCATGTTGGTTTCTATGCAGGCATGCTGAAACAAAAAGGCTATTGACAGCAAAATGAGATTCATATCCATGCAGCGGAGGCATTCCAGAGAGTGCACTGGAGAGCCGATCCCTGCCCTTGTGCATTCTTCTGCTGGACGACACGCTAATGGATGGAAATGACTGGTGGCTTGTTATGCTGCATGAGGCATTTGTTTTTGCTGGCATGGTTTGGTTCCACTTGTCACCGGAAACAAATCAAACAAGTTCTTATGACTAATCACATTTATGCTACGATGAAGCATATTGTCATGGGAGTGGTCTCCTCCAGGATGACTCCGCCCCCATCCACAGGGCACGAGGACTCACGGAAGGGTTTGATGAGGATGGAAATTATGTAAATCGTATGCTCTGGACTTCACATTTATCAGAGCTCAACCTAATAGAACATCAATTGTAAATTTTGGAGCGACGTGTCAGACAGCGCTCTCCATCACCATCACCAAAATTATCAACAAAAAAAAGCACATGAATCTGGCAGCTCATTGAGGCCCAACAACTTACTAACACACTTAAAGTTGTTTTTATGCCTCCTCCACTGGGAGAGTGGGAGAGTCATTATGTTTTTTTAGGATGTCCGTCCATCAGTCTGTTCATCCATCCTAGATTCTTGTTAGAAGAACCAATGGCTGAATGTTTGCAGGATTTACATGGAAATATTAGATTACATTTTGGAATTGATCCAAACAGGATCAAGGTCATGGCAAGGTCAAATGTCTGAAAAGTTTTTTTCTTTAATAACTTCCCTCCCTCACATTTTAGTACTATACATGATATTAAAGGTAGTTCTGGCATACAAATTAGTAATAAGAAGGACTAGACATGTCAGCAGATGTGGCCCGGTTGAAGCTACTGGAGTCGACTTACATTTACATTTACGACATTTGGAAAACGCCCTTATCCAAAGTGACTTATATTTATCTAATTTTTATACAATTAAGCAGTTTGAGGGTTAAGGGCCTTGCTCCATGGCCCAGCAGTGGCAGCTTGGCAGTGTTGGGATCTGAACTCATGACCTGCCAATCAGTAGTCCAACATCTTAACCACTGAGCTTCCACTGCCTGGCTTGTTTTTCTTTAATTTAGCCTATTTTGTTGTCTATCGCTTCCAAGATAGCAACTAATACAGTTATTTTATGCTAAAACTATAAGATGTGCCTCGTTCCTAATCCCTAACATGCTGTTCTTTTGCATAGAGAGACAATATTATTATTTAAAAACAATAAATATTCTCCTAAAACAATCAATAGTGCATGACGTACACTGCCTTTTACATGCTTAAAGCAAACTCAAAGCTGCTTACATCATCCAACTACAAGTACACAAACAAAAATGTTTACAGTGCTGGGTTTGGCAGCCGAAACCGTAACCGTGATACCCCTGCTAGTTCAATGCCCGCTGGGTCACAAACACATTTGTGGCATTTGAACTTCCCGACACATTTCAGCCATATAAGTGGAGCCAGTGTGTATGACTGAATAGTGTGTGGATCAGTGAATCACTTTGCAGGTTTTCGGCTTTCTACCCGACATGAGGCAAGTGTTTGACCCTTAAACTTTAGGCATCATGAGTGGTGCCAAAAGGCACTAAGGACTAAGGTTATATGGTAAATTATACTGACAGATATTAAAAGGCAAAACAATAAAATGTTCTAACGAAATGAAACAATAAAATGTGCAAGAGGCAATAAGATGCTATTGCTGCTGTACAAACGCATTCTCCAAGACCTGATAAGGCCATAAACAAGAGGAACCTGATCTGAAACCCAACGTCAGAGCAAATTAGCACAGTCACACTGACTCAAACGGTTCTATATTATATTATTATCACATGGTAAAGTTTTCTCTGAGGAGACACTTATTGACTGTCTATAGAAGGTGTCTCCAGTGTCAGTGCTTACATCTGTACCTAAATTTTCTTGAAATAGGAAAGTCTTGGCATGTTGCTGTTTCTCAGAGACATGACAAGCTGAATTTTCTTATTATCTTCAAGAAAGAGAATAAAAGAGAGGCTGGAAGGGCAATGAGTGTTTATAGCTGTTAGCCATTAGCCAAGTGATAACAGGTTTCGCAGATGTTCTACAACATTAAACCAACATTAGTCATAACATTATATATATATATATATATATATATATATATATATATATATATATATATATATATATATATATATATATATATATACACACACACACACACACACATACATATGTTTAATGTTGGTATAAAGTTGTGGAACATACACACACACACTCACCATCCACATAGAAACACCTGCACATTTTTGCAATTATCTAATGAGCCAATCATGTGGCAGATACAGCCGAATGAAGAAAACACCAGAATAAAGAAAAAGTGTGACCTCTTTGACTTTAACCGTGGTATGGTTGTGGTTGTTGGTATTTCAGAAACTGCCGATCTCCTGCAAAATGGTTCGAGCTGTCAGGAAGGAAATAGTAACTCATATAATCACACTTTACAACTGTGGTGAGCAGAGAAGTATCTCAGCATGCACAACACATCAAACCTTGAGGAGGATGGGCTACAACAGCAGAAGACCACACTGGGTAACAGTCCTGTCAGCCAAGAACAGGAATCTTGGGCATAGGCTCACCCAAACTAGACAGTTGAGCATTAGGGGGGAAAAAATCACCTGGTCTGTCACGTGTTTGGATGAATAGATAAATACATGAAAGAGTAGGTGTGCAATTGTTCCTAATAAAGTGCTCAGTGAGTGTATATACAGCATATATGGTGCATTGTCCTTTTATTTCAATAAATACAAAAATATTAGTGTTGGCAAAATGCTGTGGTAGAAGAGGAATAAAACACCTCTGGATGTGCTGGTATTGGAATATAATCAGTATAATTTGGGGAAGTAACAGTAACTCCACTAGTCATTTAGCTGACTCCACCCCCTTGTTGATTATTTTCCTGTCACAGACAGCACTCTCTGTCATGTATTATTCCTTAAATATTGTACAAGGATAGCAAAAAGACAAAAAAGGTTGATCTATTAGGGTTCAGTTTGTTAAGAAGTGTTTTTAAGTCAAGTATCACCTCTAAACTAAAGGAAGCTGTCTGAATCAAAGCAAAATGTGTCAGAGAGAAAGTCTATAAAAGAATTTAAACATTAAAAAAAAAAATGTCCATAACTGAGCCTTGAGTCTATCTGTGTCTGCAAAGGTGCTCAAAAATACCCATATCTGTATCTGTATTCTTATTTCAACCTGAACTGTGCGCAGTCTATACCAGAAAGAAACATTGGAAAAAACTGAGGCAGAAATGGCAGCACTGTCAGCGTGGTGTGTGAAATTGGACGAGTTCTGACAGTTCCTCAACCTCAGTGACATCACTCCAGTTCATAATTACTTTCAAATAAAGAGGTGCATGAGACTGTTTTTTTTTTCATCCGGCACATGCATTTACTATTTTTGCTCAGATAGCTAGATAAATAGCCTTTATTGATCCTGAGGGAAATTGCAGCGTTACAGTAGTGGTAAAAACAAATATTTACAGGTAAACATACATAAACATTTTAAATAGCACAATGCAAAAAAATAGTATAATCTAAAGAGATGGAGCATATCTCTACACATAAAATATGTAAACAAACTCTGTAAAGAATGCATTTAGATGTGTGCAAATGTGCAAGAATGTGGAATGTGGAACTATTACTACTACTACTCCTAATAATAATAATAACCACAGGAACAATAACACTAATAACAATAATAATAATAATAATAATAATAATAATAATAATAATAATAATAATAGAATAATAATAACCACCGGAACAATAACACTAATAACAATAACAATAATAATAATAATAATAATAATAATAATAATAGAATAATAATAACCACCGGAACAATAACACTAATAACAATAACAATAATAATAATAATAATAATAATAATAATAATAATAATAATAATAATAATAGAATAATAATAACCACCGGAACAATAACACTAATAACAATAACAACAACAACAACAACAATAATAATAATAATAATAATAATAATAATAATAATAATAGAATAATAATAACCACTGGAACAATAACACTAATAACAATAACAATAACAACAATAATAATAATAATAATAATAACCACAGGAACAATAACACTAATAACAATAACAATAATAATAATAATAATAATAATAATATTACTATTACTACTACTACTACTACTACAAATAATAATGGCAATAGCAGCAACACAGGTTTGTATCTGCCCCCTGACCTTTTCTGAGATTTTACTCAAAAAATAAACAAACTATTAGCCTAACATATACTGTCCTTTTACTAAGGATGAATGAATGAATGCTGCAAGTGCATCTTCAATGTTAATGCTCTTTCCTTGTTCCACGAGCATCAATCTGCTTGCTCACACTTGCTCTCCTATTCGTATCTGTATTTGTATCTGCTTGCAACGCATTATCTGTTCATTCTGAATAATGTATTCATGTTTAGATACATCCCTAATACACACAAACATTAGTTACTTCACGTTTCATTCTTACTCATTCAGGTTTGTCAGGCTCATCACAGTGCAAGAAACAAAAATAACTCAATATCCAGCATGTTCAGCTTTTTTAATCAGATATACCTGTGGTTGTTTTGTGTGTTAAAAAATAACAACCAACTATTCTTACAAAGAATGTACGTACACTGGCACAGTTAAAGCCAACAGCGTTACGATTTTAATATCTACTCTTGTGTAGTGTAGGTAGTATTCTATCTACAACACGTCTATAACATGTACAGGATCCAGTCCATCTGTGAAGGTCAAAGTTGCATGTTGATAGTTCTTTGAAACTGACCAGGTCGTGAATGAATTTCCACCGAAGTGAAATATTTTCCGTGTGGTGTTGCATTGTTACCTAAACATGCACTGTTCAAGAGAAACTTTCCATTCACAAATCTCCATTACACAGTTATCTGAGATGGTGGTGCATAATCAGATAACCTCATAGGCTATCTGTTGTTAAATGATTCTAAAGTGTCTCTGGTTGTGTTCAGACAGCAGTAATCCGATTTGTTTTGGTGGATCCATGAAGATTATGGCAGATGGAGAAAAACAAAATCCAATCTTATTCAGGTCACGTTTGAAAAAAAAAAAAACGATGCGTAAAAAGATTTATTGCTGTGCCTTTCATATGTTTGCCTTTCATTCAGTTGCATGCCACGACTTTACCTCGGAGACATGCGACAGGAATAACAGCATGGGGCAAAACAAGCATGAAAACAGGTCAAAGCAGGAGACTGAACAACAAAAAGGTGGACTTTTGTTTTCTTTCGTTAAAAGCACACCCAGGAGAACGGTAACACGAATATCAGTCACAATATTTATGTTGAATACAGAGAGAACTGTGACTAGACACAGACCTTATATACAGTAAACCATTATATTCAGCAAAATCCCTACAGTCCTAACCATATACAAGGAAATGTGATAAGCGAGCAGATACAACTGCAGTCCGAACAAACATTTTAGAATGAAACACCTGTAATGCAGACATGTTATGACACAATCTTACATATTGGATTTCTATGAGCTATCGCCATTGGCGACTCTGAATGCTTAGCTAAAACATACTTTGTTAATTAATAGAATAAAATGAAAAAAAAAAACTGAAAGGAAATTCTCTTATATCATGTACTCTCATATTTTGAAGTGTCCT
Organism: Ictalurus punctatus; assembly: GCF_001660625.3. Taxonomy (NCBI): domain Eukaryota; kingdom Metazoa; phylum Chordata; class Actinopteri; order Siluriformes; family Ictaluridae; genus Ictalurus; species Ictalurus punctatus. The sequence goes on from NC_030423.2 coordinate 18,410,030, forward strand.
AAGACACCTTGGATACGGGGAATACTGGGTTGTAGTTTCTGTTTGTGTGTCTCTGTGCTATTAAATACCTATGATGAATGTATACATTTAATTACCTCTTTAAATAAGCTGATCAACTGCCATCCTTTCTTATAGCTGGTACATGTATTTTCTGTCTCTTGAAAAGACTTATTTTTATAGTGTGTGTTGTGTGTTTTGTTTTGTCTATCTGTCTGGCCCCTGCACCAGTAGAAACTGTCCACGCACTGCTGTTATCAATGTGTATAAATACTCTTGGTTTGCATGAATAAACTCGGATGTCTATTTGAGCATACATGTGATAGTGTGTGATGTGATATTTTAGGCTCCCCAGATCGATCTGAAACGCTCTGAGGAGAACCACACTTTCTAAGCACAAAACTAAATGTTAATAGATGTAATTGTAGAACAGGCTGGAAGGCATGACAGAAGATCTGAAAGGCATAATCTGAGATTCCTGAGATACATAGAAATCTAACAGTTTGGTGTCAGAAATGTGATTAATCCGGGCCCGTGTAAGTGTTTTTCTTTCCTCCCTGGTGCGGTGTAATTCCGAACCCATAATTACATAATCTGAGATTTGGAGATTTGTGAGATACATGGAAATCTAACAAGTACAAAGGTATGGAAATGGAACCAAAAAACAAGAGCAATCACAGCCCAAAATCGCACTTGTGATAGCATCAACCTAACCCTTTGTTGACACTGGTAAGTGACAGGCAAGCCTTCCTTTTCTGTGCTCATGCACTCAATAACACTGAAACGACAACCATTTGCATTGAGATTGTTTCAATTCTTTGTTGACGTGATAAACCAACAAATGAAAACCACAGGCTTGAATGATTCCTCGGACCAATCCTATGGCGCATGTGGTCTGATGTTTCTTTACTTTAATTCCTACACGCAGTTCGTTCCATCTATTTTCCATACCACTTATCCTACTCAGGGTCGCGGGGAGCCTGGCGCCTATCCCAGGGAACTGGGGGCACAAGGCGGGGGACACCCTGGACGGGGTGCCAACCCATCGCTGGGCACAATCACACACACATTAACACACTACGGACAATTTTGAAATATCAATCAACCTACAATGCAAGTCTTTGGACTGGGGGAGGAAAGTGAAGTACCCAGATGAAACCCACAAAGCACGGGGGCACAGTGCACACAGGGCAGAGCCAACTCCAGAGGTGCAAGGCAAATGTGCTAATCACTAAGCCACTAAGCCACCATGACCCCCTGCAAGAGAAAGAAAACTTTATAACCATGATTTCATCTTAAAACTTGGAAGGAAGTAGCAGAGATTGTTGGTGTAGTTGGTGAGTGTATGTAACTGATACGCTTAGCTTGTTTTGCATACTGGCAACAAAGCCAGTAAAAAGCTTTGCACTTAATATGATAATCAAGCAAACAACTTTCACAGCATTTAGTGTATTATTTAATTTGGTTCATTAATTGGTTATTTAAATTGGTTCATTTTTGAATAGCTACTAGTGTTTCTCACCGGAACAACAACAAAAAACACAGCGCTGGGAAATGCACACACACAAGAAACAGTAAGTTTCACGTAGCACACGCACACCTACCCACACACACATTACACACAGATTTATGGGGTTATAAGGTTCACAATAGCAGTTTGTACGAGCGAGTGATAAACAAGAGTAGTGCTTTTTCACTGCAAACAATGAACAACACGAGATGGGTAAAGAATGCGGCACACTCAAGTTTGCTTTATGGACATGATGACAATGCACATCCTTACATCCAGCCTTCAACACACACACACACACACACACACACACACACATACACATAGAGGAAATATACACTTATTTTGCTTTAAATATTGTCATCGTACGAAGTGGCATTTTAAGGGCCAGACTGTGACATTCACTAACTCACAAATATTAAGGAATGTGTGTCCACTGAACACACCGGACCCCAACAGTGCAGAAACAAGATCATGAACGAACAGCTAACCCTGGACAACACCATGGACTGCTCATATGTTCCATGAGCACAATGGAAAGCTTTCAAAAGAACCATTTTTTGGGCTACACCTGATTGTCTCAGACAAGCCAGACCGGTCTGACACTTTCTCCCTCTCAGTCTGGGTCTCACTCTCTCTCTCTCTCTCTCTCTCTCTCACTCTCTCTCTCACACACACACACATACATACACTAGACTGTTTATAAGGGTGTAGTTAACAAGTTCTCTCCTTTGTACTACAGAAGCAAAGATGTGTCAGTGATGCAATGTTGCTTTAGAAATTATATATATATATATATATATATGTATATATATATATATATATATATATATATATATATATATATATATATATATATATATATATATAAGAGATTTGTCATATAAGAGGTTTGTCATTGAATGCAGCTGTATTACATCAAGTGCCACCAGAACAGTGGTGGAAGGAAGAATCCAGTGTATTGCCTGTAGGCTACCTGTAGAGTCTTCTAATGTCTGGCATGGTCCAGACAGTCTCAGTAACAGGTACCCATAGACTTTAGGCTTCCTAGTGAGATTGTTTGTAGGCTGCACTATCGAGGAACATCCTTAACCTCACTAAAGACTAGTGCCTATAGTCTCCCTAATGCAGAGCGCATGTAAGCATCTTAAAATAAACCCCGGTTGGTCTCTATTCGTAAAACAGAGCATTTGTTGTCTAATGCTCTCTCTTGTGAGGAGCCCTAAGATGATACCCTAAAGATCAGTGCCTATAATCAGCCCTGTAAGGAGTACATGTCCCGTAGACTCCCTATGAAGCTGCACCCTAATAAGAAATACATACTCTTACTAATACAGAGCTCCTGTAGGGCTTGGACCTTGGTCTCTGAAGAATAATGCCCACAGGATCCCTAATGCAGAGTACCAGGAATCTCCCTAACGCAAAGAGCATGTAGGCTCCCTAATGCTAACCACAGGCTGTTTTTCGAACAAGACGCACCATTAGGTTTCCTGGAAAAAATTTTCCTAAAGAGGGCATGCGTATGGTTATTGATATATAATTTAATATAACATGAGATAAGATCATATTTCCTGGTTTGCAAAATGTCTGTGGTGTGGTGTGGTGTGGTGTGGTGCATGAAGAGCTTCCACACCATTTTCTGACCAATTAGACATTTTCTCATATGGAGAGGGTCATGCTTTCAATCATGCAAGTTTTCCAAGCTGTCCCAAATGTCACGTACACAAAAAAGAAAAGAAAAATATATTATAACAAAGGAAGAAGAATTAGTTAACTCAACAGAATGTACGGCAAAGGTTTTTAAAGCAATACTGAAAATCACATGCGAATGATTTCGATCTGATTGTGCATTAAAATAATTTCCATTTCACAGTGTGTAGTGTCCATGTGTGTTTCTTTAGGGGCTGTTTTAAAAGGTTTCACCCTGGCCTGGGTAATATGAATGGCAGCCCTGCTGGTATGCTACCTAATTCTTAAAGTATTCATAGGCCCAGCTAATATCAAATGCCTTGCCCTTTTCTTGATAGCAGTCACCTAAGTAGTAGCCTATTCCTAGACGAATGAAAGTCGTCGACACACCTGTTGCCTCTTCTGTTCTTTACTCCTCTATAGCAACCCATACATAACCGTTCTGACACACACTGATAAACAATGTCGAGCAGAGGCCACCACCCTACACAGAGTCCAGTTCCACCCACACCTTACACACATGACAGACCTCATAAACCTCTCTGCACGCCTTGATCAACTGGATTAGGTGTGGTAGGAAAGGAGGGTGGAAATCAGCTCTGACAGGAGGGGTGGTGAATACTGATCTACAGGTTTCTCAAGCGTGTAAGCATTAACAAACAAGTTAACACACTGAACAACTTCAAATAGTTTTACAACAGGTGCATCATGGACAACAGCCGAATTGCAAACGACTCCCTTTATACGCGCACTATATAGTACTGCTCATGTAATGCTTTTTCACACCCTACCCAGTGCACTATATATTGAATTTGGGATTTGTCGGTTAAAATGAACGGAGAGCTGTCATCTCTATAACTGTTTAGTTGTTATTTTAATGAATTACTTAGTGTTTAATTCAGTAAAAGTGCGTACCTCTGTGTGAATCTGTGTGCAGTCCTTGTCGATATCACCGATGTAGTACTGCTCCAGCCACCGCCGCGCGTTCTCCGAGTGCCGGTGCGGAGGTCCGTCCAGCTGCTGGCTGATGTCGCTCCCAGAGCGGCGTAAAATCAGCGCCTCTCCGCCCGGGTGCATCCGCAAGAAGCTGGTCACATCGTACACCCGCGTCCCCACCAGCACCCAGCATGACTCCTTCGTGCAGTGTCTCGCAACTTCTTGCTCCGAGAAGTAGCGAGTGGACACTGAGGGAGACATTTTTAAAATTTATATATGTGTATAAGTATATATATATATATTACAAAAGTATATCCAGGTATCTGGTAAGATAAAACTGGAGGACTTTTCTTGGCTCCCCCGCTGAGCGTCCAGCTAAGCGCTACTAGCTTCTGATTTTTCCAAACCCACGTCTTAGCAACCAGCTTATTAGTATCTCATGAATAATTCATGAGCTAGGTCTTGTAGGGGTTTGGTCCGGCTAGATGCACCTGTTACACCAAGGATGAAAAATCATTTCATTTGAATTTTTCTTCGATGAATTAAAAATGTGCTTGTTTAGTTAGCTTGTTTTTTTTTGTTTTTTTTTTTAAAAATATATATATATATATTTTCAAAAAAAAAAAAAGAAGATGAAGGAAAAAAAGGAATTTCAAAACGGTGTTTAGTGCATGCTAAACTTCCTGATTGTGGCATTTCCGCCTACTGGCATCTATTTGCATATATTCAATTCCATCTGTTTGAGAAGGTAGAAAGATAATAACTGATAACAACGTTTACCTAAGGCTCGTCTGTTAGCCGTTTTTTTTGTTTGTTTGTTTTTAAATCAGGTAAGTGGTTAGTTGGTGATTAGTTGAAAAATTGTGAAACATCACTTGTCACTCGTCGTTTAACCCGAGATGATGGGTAATGTTTGAAACAAGAGCGCCCCCGTGACCAAAACAATCTGGTCAAAGGAGAGCAAAAACCCACACAAACCACTGGCTCTGTTATATATAGCCCAGTGTGGTGGTTCCTAAACACTATCCTGCACATTTAGGTGTGCTCCAAACACACTTAATTTAATCAATCAGCTAATTTAACAGCCCTCTCTTTAGTTGAAGTGAGTGTTCCCCTGATTCAAATGTGCAGGACAAGGGGTACTCCAAGATCAGGAATGCCTTAACATACATGTTCCTAACTTTGGTCCTGGACGACCCATTTATTTTACATATACATTTATAAATACATTTATCCATAGCGACTTACATTTCTCGTATTTATACATCTGAGCAGTTGTGGGTTAAGGGCCTTGCTCAAGGGCCCAGCAGTGACAGATTCATGGTGCTCGAACTCATGACCTTCTGATCAGTAGTCCAGCGAGCCCTTTCCTATACATTTGAGCACATCTGATTCCATCCATCAATCCATTTTCCATACCTTTTATCCTACACAAGGTCATGGGGAGGCTGGAGCCTATCCCAAGGAACTCAGAGCACAAGGCGGGGTGGATGGATGGGGTGCCAACCCATTGCAGGGCACAATCGCACAATTTCGAAATGGCAATCAGCTTACTGCACATGTCTTTGAACTGTGGGAGGACACTGGAGTACGTGAAAGAAACATCCGAAGCACAGGGAGAGCATGCAAGCTCCATGCACGCGAGGGCAGAGACAGGATTCAAACCACCAACACCAGAGGTGCAAGACAAGCGTGCAAATGAGCTAGCCACTAAGCCACCGTACCACCCACATCTGACCCGTAAACGGAAGGGTCACTGCAAGTCAATATAAAGTTATTCCTATCGGGATGGGAGTGGACTCCATTCCATCCAAAGGGCATGTGGGCTCACTGAATAGTTTGATGAAGATGAAAATGATTTAAATCATATGATATGGTCTCCACACTCACCAGATCTCAACCCAATTGAACACTTATAAGAGATTTTTTTTTTTAGTGATGTGTTAGAAAGCACTCTCCACCACCATCATCAAAAGAGTAATTGAGAGATTGTCTTTTGGAAGAATGCTGTTCATTGCTCCAATACATTTCCAGAGAATTGTAGAATCTGTGCAAAATTGCATCAATGCTGCTATAGTGATTGTGGTTGCCCAGCACCTTATTTTTTCCCCTTTAATTTGTTAACCATAAATAAAACAAAAGTTGCTTTACTTTATTTTTATTAAAATAATTTTTTTTAAAAACAAAAAAAAAAACTACAGCCCATGCTGTCACTACGCTTGTCATGTACTTGGCTGTAAGACTTGAATGACTTTTGTCCCTCGTATACTGTAGCATTTATGGAGAGGGCAACTGGGTCGGCTGGTTTTAAGGCAGTAAATAATTCACCAAGATTGAAGCATGATTTTTTATTTATTTATTTATGTGAGACATTGAGGAGCATGGGGTCATTACTTAGCAATGTCTTTGTCTCTAGCAGATAACGTTTTTTTATTTAAATGAAGACATCTTTCTTATAAGGTATGTAACTCAGGATTGCACTAAATAATAACTTCATATCATACCTTTTATTACTCAACCTCATAATTGAGCACTCTTGCAATAACCACCTCTCAGTTGTTTAATGAGTCAGTAATCTATTTACAATATGACAACACTTATTGTCACAAGTGGGGAAATTCTTCTTTGACTTTTCAACCAACTTGAAAAATCGACTTGTTATTATTAGATTAAAAAATACACACGCCCTTTTTTTCAGATAATGCAACACTATGCACTGCACTTTTCTTCTTAAGAACTGCATGAAGACCTGCACGAGGAGAACACATGGAATATACACAAGGAATATACATATTACAAACCATCTCAAATATCACATGAATTCCACATTGTTTGCTCTCAGCATACCCACTATTCTTCAACCTGTGGTATCGTTCAGGATGACTTAATTGCTAAATCGGCTTGCCATCATCTTGTGCAGACTTTCAAAGAACAGGTTATGTAATGTTTAGTTAATGTATCTGACTTCCTCCAATATCTCCCATCAAGTTGGACAGCTTTCAAGCGCAAATGGACATGGCTACACATCATTTTACTCCAGTTTCACCTCCAGGCTGCAGTATTGGTCAGTGAAATCAGTCTGCTATTGCCGGAGATGAACCGGAGCACAGTAGTGTGATCAAGCATGTATCCACAGTTCAACAGATCAAAAATCACGTAAAACCACTTGTTTGAAACCCTCATACTTGCTAATATTCTTTGTTAGAAGATACCACAGATTAAAAGATTTGCAGATCTGCTGAGAACAAAACACCATGATAAACAGTTCTAAAGTTAGATGCAAAATGTCACAGAACGTGTTCTTTGAAAAACTCCAGGTCTATTTTAAGTTACAGAAAAGCATGCTCCCTGCAAACACATTCCTTCATGAATCAATCCATGCATTAAAAATGAAGAACCTTCTACGGGTGAAAGATTTCACATATATATTTTAATAGAATATCTTACTTAAAATCCACATAAGCCCCACTGGAAACATTGCTATGTCTTTGTGTTAATGTGGCTATTGGGTAATTGTAGACGTTAGAGAAAAGGTTCATGAAAATGATCATGAGAGAACCAAGTGTCAGTTTTAGGTTTTAGCTGGCTGTATGCCATAAATGGATTTAGAGTTGTAGGGCAGGTTCTATAAACTTAAAAGGATATGTTATTCAAAAATCCTAGCTTCGATAAGTATGTATAAATGTTGGCATGGTACATTACGTTCTTGCTGGATTTATTTATTGTCTGGTTTGACCAGTTTTGTCCTTCTCTAGCTGTGCAAAGGTTATTGTATGAGGCTAAATAAAAACATTCAAAATGCAACATGAATGGGAGATTATTACTATTCAAATGTATTTCAAATATTGGCCCTGTAAAAAAAATGTATTCGTATATTAGAGATAGGTTCTATTTAGTGCACTTTTTTGACTTAAGCACCATATTTTGAGTTTGCACATGACTGTAAAGAGGAAAGTCTTTTTGTAAAGAGGAAAGTTTTCTGACGATACAAATACCTCTTATTCTGTATACAGAAATTAGATGAGATATGCTCATTTAAATATCGACGGTCATCACAATTTGTATTTTGAAAAAGAAGCCCTGAAGTTTGTTATAAATATTCACACAATGTAAATTTAAATACATTGGAACAATTATTACGTAATTTATAAAGCTCCATTAAAAACAGCCAAGATACACAAATCCTGTCATCTCATCAGCTAAATGTAGCTTTCTAACAAATTGTAGTAAATGAGAAATTCAGAAATATACAAACTGTTTGAATTTCACAACAATGTTGATATAGTACACTCGCAGAAAAAATACTACACAGTGCCTTTACTTGTCACTGTGGTGCAACATTCAGGGGGACCTGACTGCACCTTTAGAGTCTATCTTTTACCTAGAAAGGGACAAGAAGTGTACCTTTAAATTATTACTTGCATTAAGGAGCAATTATGTACTGTACTTTAAATCATTTTAAAAGTACACTATATGCACATTACCAGGTAAAAGATACATACCACAGGCATACTACAGCTACAAAAAAAAGTTCTAGAGAGTGTAATTTGGAATTTGAGGTATTATTATTAGAAATCAGAAACACCAAAAAAAATATATAAATAAATAAATAAAAATTGTCCACTTTTTTACACACAGTTTAGGTAAAAGTATACCTAAAATCTGGTACCTACACAAATACACCTTTCAAAACTCTGAGTTAAGACAAAATATTTTTTCACATATACACTTGCATACGTGTGTAGGCCTGTTTATCTCGTTTACTACTTTTAGATTTCCTACTTAATACATAGTAAACTGTGTTTACTGGTTTGTATTTCTTTTAGCACGTCATAGTTGGCTGGACAGCTGGTAAAACCTGTATGTTGAAGTCAGCCAGAACGTGCTTGATTTGGTTTTTAACTAGTCTATTGCTTTGGGTCTAAACTGTGGAACCTGTACTGCCCTTGTTTGGGTTTGATCACATGTGTGTTGATACAGCTAACTGTTCATTATTGCTGTGGAATGAGATTGTTCTTTTTTTTCACACAGTTGTTCATAAGCTTCTAGATCCTCACTGATTTATATACAGGTTTTTTTGTTTTGTTTTTTTTTAGCACTGAGAGACCTCGTCAAAATCCACTACACCCATGAGACTCAGCAAATCACTATCATTCAGGTTTATTTATTTGGCATATGCTTTTATCCAAGTGAGGCAAAATATAATCCAACAATCCTTACTCCAAATTTAGGGTTTCCTCAAGTCTCACAAAAACATGCCAGTAGGTGTATTGGCATGATGAACTGCCCCATGCATGGATGTCTGTGTGCCTTGCAATGGGCCGGCTTCCAATCCAGGTTGTATTCCCACCTTACGCCCGGCTCCAGATCCACAGCGACCTTGACCAGGATAAGCGATTACTGAAAGTAATTTACCCATCATCAAATAGTGCTTTACATATGTTTACACTTCTCATTTGGCAGACGCTTTAATCCAAATATGCTTACATGAAAGGGGAAATCCAATCCAAACACAGAGATGAATCATTTGGAGTTTGTTTAAGGACACATCAGTAGCTCTCTAGCAGTCCTGATATATTAGTGACAGTGTAGCACCGAACAGTACACAGTTCTAGTGTGGAAGTGCCAGATATAACAGGTAGTGCAAAAGAATAACAATATAATAAAAATGCTGTGAATGGAAACATAACATACTATCACCTAGTATTCAGCAGATTAGTTTATACTATAAATGGACATAGCATGTATTGCGGTAGGTAAGGAGCCAGGTAAGGAGTATAATGGTGACAAGAAATTATATATGATATTTTAAGTACATTAAGTACAAATAGGTATTTTGTGATTAGGGTAGTATGTTTACCTTTACTACCCTAATCAGAAAATACTTATCCTGAGGCCTAGAAGCACTTTATTTTATTGCTATGCTGAAGCTTCCAAATCAAGGTCGACAAGCCCCTGCTTCCAGCCAGACTCCACCTTTTTACATCCCACAAGGTCCTGTTTCCTTTCAGATCCTACGCTAATTCCAATCTCCACAAGCCCCTGTTCCCACTCAAATTGTTCTCTTGCCATCCTCAGTGTAGTCTTGTAAGCCAGACTTCTAGCTATCACAAGAGAGTTTGGTAGTTTTCATTAATTAATGTGGCCAAGAGCTGCCAGACTTGAGAGGAAGAGGCCATTAGACTGACATTGCAAATGGCCAATTACAGAGAGTCGTTTCTGCTGGACTTGAAGTGTGGGGAGATGGTAAAAAAATGGGGAACTGTCACAAAAAACAGACACATATGCAATAGCCTTTAAGAAACATGCCACACAGAAAGACTGACTTGTGAGAATATAGGAAACAAAAACAATTAAACTGGATAACTCTACAAGCCCATAAATACAAGGGTTTTCCTGTAGCAAACTGGCAAACATATGAGCATATCTTTATTTGCCAGTAACTGCTTTCAGTAAAAAAAATTAAATAGCTTTTAAAGCCAGGTTATCATGAATTTCACAAACTTGTTAAATCCAATGTTTATATATCCTTCTCCGAAAAGATGACTGTTATCATGGTTTGTTTCCACACCGAACTGAGAATAAAATCAAAGTGCAAATATGCAAAGGTGTGGATGACCAATAGAAAAATCCTGATAGATGTATCCATTTAAATGTTACAGTTTTCATCAAGACAGTCTGTGTGTAGAAGATCCGATACTGGGAGTATACTGAGGCTTACTGGAGCCTAATCCTGGCATCATGAAACCTATAAATACCTGTTACCACTTCTTCGTCGGCTGCTATTAATTCCTTATTATTAACTCATAATAAAAATTAACATCTATCAGCAACAACAATGAAACTATCAGAGATGAGCAATGGTTAATATCATGAGGTCCACAAACACACAAAATAATCCAATTAACACATTTGTTAACAGCAAATAATCTGATGTGGACAAAATGAAACTATATATTGATGTATTTTTATCTTTGAGGGAAAAAAGTGGAGAAGTCTCAGCCATGCTCACGGATATATACCATACAATCTACAAATCCTAGAGTATCTGATATAAAAAAATAGTGACTCCAGAGGTGAGGGGACTTGCTGAGTCTTGGTTCTGTTCTCATTAGTTCTGTTTTTAATGGGTATTAATACTATTCTTGCCACTGTTCACATTAGGTTGCTCATTGCGCATTAGAGCATTGATGTCTGAAAAATAAGTTGCATGTATGCAATCTGTAACATAAAAAGCACTACTCTATACACCTGTGTTATTCTAAATAAAGGAAGCAATAATCTTATGTAGTGACATAGTATGTTCATGTCACATTGTTAGCAAACTGATTCAGGCCACCTTTGTCCAGGTCTATCCTGCTGGTTATGGCCACATCATTGCTGATCAAGCTTGAGTAAGGCAGGATTGTGCACGTAATTTATTCCAGACAAAGGCTGTCATCCATTTCAACTTCCTAGAAGGTTGCTTTGTTCCTCACGCACGGGCATCTAAATTTACCTGCAGGGGACAAAAGGAGCTTTAATAATTGATAGAATGCTAGTGCTTTAATAATTGATTTTTCAGTGCGTGGGGTGTGTCCATGGAGGAGGGAATGAAGTCACCTGGTGATGTCAGCACAGGGGGTGGAGCATGGCCCTGATAGGTCTATGTCGCATGGATGCTGAGAGGTGTAGGTTGTGCTATAGATGCAATTGTGTCATTCCAGATAAAAAAGGAGGTAGAAGCTGCACGTAACTGACACAAGATCCTCATTTCAGAACAGAGACTCGCTCAATGGCCACGGTAGTCCCGGTAAGTACTGAGACTTGTACAATGTTATGCTATTACTTACTATTTACTATTTATTTTATTACCATGCTGTTATTATTATAGCTTTTGTTATACTTAGACTATTATAAAATTGGGTCTAAATTACTATGTAATATAGTATGATACTAAAGTACATGATGTCCCAAAAGTCTCCATACATATGGGACTATGTTTGTCAACACGTTGGTTGTGTCTTCACCAGTGGATATTCGTGGACGTCCATTTCTCGGTTTGTCCGCAACACTTCCTTCTTTTTAAAACTTATTTAAAACTTCTCTTTTTGAAGTTTTAAATAAGTTTGGTAACAGCGTCATATGTGATGTGCTTGCCATGTTTCCTGTTAAATTCCATCGTGACCTTGAGACAGCTTCCCGATTCAGCCATGAGAATGATTTCAATATGTCCTTCTTTTGTCAAAGGCGTTCTTAAAGGCATTCTGGAAGAAAAAAAAACCCATATAAACTGTTATTATTATTATTATTATTATTATTATTATTATTACTATTACTATGACTAATACAAAATGAATTAGAAAATTAAGATCAAAAGTGTTTTGAGATTCTTTGTGAAGAAGTCTGTAAAGTTTGTAAAGAAGTCTGTGTGTTAAATATAAGGACAGGACACATTAACAACAACCAACATTAGATTTGTCCTAAAGTTGCTAAATTAATATATTATAAAAGTTTAACAGAATATTCAGCGGAGGCCTGACGTTTGCTGTAGTCTAGCTGAACCGAGTTGTTTTTAGCCTGTGTGGTGTGATTTCCTCCCTCACTGCTCTGCACTGATCAGGTGTCATTTAAAAGAGTCTTTTGTATTGAAGTGTGCTTGCTGTATTCTGGCAGGCCCGTGTGTGAGTGTGTGTGTGTGTGTGTGTGTGTGTGTGTGTGTGAATGAGTGAGAGTTTCAGTTTCACAGAATGTAGATAATGAATTGCCTTACTGTCTGAAGACAACTGGGCTCTGCAATGAATCTTCTGCATGTCTTTGCCACTTTGCCACAGTGTGCTTCCTGCTACGCCAGCAGCCGGGTCCAGCCATTGGGTTTCTTCGGTAGGGGGCCTAGTGGAGCATACATGTCCCTGTTTGTCTATCATGGACCCCGAGGGGCGCCACCACCCACTCTTGCCCACCACGCACCAAATATGACCCTGCGGCAAATCTGTCACATGTTACGGCTCATGCGGCAAGTACGACACAGGGAAGCAGCCGCTGCAGCTGCGGCCACAAGGTGAGGTTTAACCTTCAAGGGGTCAAAACCTGGCTTGAGAACCTAGAGAGGTAGCAAACTGATGTTGGGCTATCATCTATTTTGACCCTCTCTATACGGTACAATGTTGGGTAAATGTAGGCAGAGGGACACTTTCATAACAACCCTGTCAGCATCAGGCCAGCACTGACTTAAGAGAATGGCTGACTTTAGGTCAGTGTTGGCCCAAGGTGTGCCCAACACTGGCTGACATTTCCTGAAGTTGTGTGAACATTAGCAACATGGATTTAAAATTGGCTGAAAATATCAGTTTGCTACCTGGGTAGTGTCTTCTCTACTTCAGTTTATTAGGAAGTTTTGACCATTACGTTAAATGTATGGGATTTCTGACTGGGAAAACCACTGGGATACCACATCTTGAGATCTTCCATTCTAAAGTGCTATGACAGGACAGTCTAGTTGAATCAGGTCTCATTTGGACTGTTATTATCTCTAACGAGAATTTCGCTGTGTTATAGACCATGAAAAGTGTTGCCATTTTTTTTAGTATTCTGCTTTTGCAAGAAATTGAGATTTATTTTTCAGTTTTTTTTTTTATTGGACCCATGGAATTGGTGGTTCATTTACCTCACCATTTTAAGTGAACAGACTCACAGCAACAAGTCAAAAACCAAATCATAGTCTTGTCGGCCTTGCTTTTTGCATTCTGAAAATTGCTTTGGGTGGAAAAACACTCCTTCAGAAGAGCTCACTCACACTCTAAAGCATGGCCAAAAAAGGCAAGCAATCCAACAAGCAGAAGCAAATAATACATACATAAAAAGCTAACACATTACAATAACAGCATACACACTGTATCTACAGTGCAGCTGGGTATGGCAAATTATAAAAATGTGAAATTATAGAGCAGGTTTGATTAAGTTTACCCCTATGTTTTAATTAATACATTAACTAACAAACATGTACTAACGGTACTTAAGGTGGTCGTTATCCACGCATGAATTCACAAGACTCACGTCATAGTTAAGGTTAGCTCTTCATTAGTTCGTGATTAGTACATGCCTTAACTCATTATTACTTCATATTTGAGTAAGTATTAATTTATGTACCGTTATTCTAAAGTGTTACCCATAAAAAGAACAAAATCCTTTACATTTTTTAATAATAAAAAAACAACCTACACTTTAATTAAACTCAATAAAGAAAACAAATAGGTTGCTTATAGCCTCTTTAAGTTTGTTTAGACAGTCTGAGTGATAAGTGATAACTAAATTCTGGCTTGAATCCGTTTATTTTATGTTTTTTTTTTCAGAAAGCTCATGTGGGCACAGTATGAAGTTTGATGAGACATAAAGACCATGTTCATTAATGTGTGATGCATTTACACTGGTCAGGGTTGCGCTGGTTTAAATTAGGCTACTAGCTTGTTTTTATTTTTGGAAATAGTACCAACTTAAAATAGGTACATATTGAGTATTAGGTATGAGGTACAAACAAAAGTAATAACAGTGTGAGCAGGATTAAAGAAGACATTCTGGGAAACATCTGTAGGTTAGACCAATTAAGGCCACACCCACAGATACAGAGTGAGGTCTTATAGTTCAGCTCTTTGTGCTGAATTTATCTGATGGACTTTTTCTCTGCTTTACAGGAAGCAGGCTGCTGGTTTGGCCGCACCAAGTTCTCCCTCACAGAAGCACTGCCTTCCAGGCTTCCTGCGACGTCGACGACCCAATAACATTAAGAAAGTGAGTTAAGCGTGGCCGTTTCTGCAGATCCTTCCAGCAGCCCTGCAGTAACCTCATAGAGGTGCATGCTTTATTTGAGTCTGGAGCTCCCTCCTAGATTACTGGGAGAGGTACAGTGACGACACGTCCTTCGCTTTTGTTTGGGTGGTCATCTGTTCAGCATTCAAACCACTCGACCGAATCGATTCAGCTCAGGAGAAGAAGAGAAACTGAAGATATCCACCCTGTGTACTGAAAAGTTTGGATCGTGCCCTTACATTTGTCCCCAACAAGATTAGACCTCATTTAAACTGGATTTCTTTCTTTTTTGTGCTTTGTGGCTTGCACCCATCCTTTTAAACTGTGAAATATTTGCTTAGTTTAGATTCCTTCAGGACAAAATGCACTGTGTATTAAGAAAAAGCTCTTCAGCAGATATGAAAGCTAAATGTGGCTATGTATGTCTCATAACCAGATTCGTATCTATTTCTCAATACTTTGTCTTCCTACTGCAAAATCTTCAGAATGATCTGGACGACCGAAGCCTCACAGAGATATGGTTGTTTTGTGTGTGTGTGTGTGTGTTAGTGTGTGTGTTTCAAATCTGGGCTCCTTTGTTTCCTCTTTTAAAGATGTAATGAAAGCCTGATAGCTGGTGTGTGTTACAGCACTGAAACCCACACTGCTGTAGGCTATATGTCAGCATTATAAATCCTTGTAATCAGGACTTGGGATTTTAAATAACTAATTCAAATATCACACTAAAAATAGCTATTTCTTCTCATATGTCCCTTAATGTGTTTTGATGTGATATAATAAAGTGTTTTACTCCAATTTGTGATCTACTTCAAATTCACATTCTTATAAAGTCATATTTTGGCCCTTTTTTTTGGATTGTTCTATTAGGTTGTTTGTATCAGGGTTTTTTTTTTTTTTTTTTAATGCTACATGTGTATAGTAATGGGCGCACGGCGGCGTGGTGGTTAGCACGTTGGGGGTTCGCTTCCCACCATCACCCTGTGTGTGCGGAGTTTGTATGCTCTCCCTGTGCTGCAGGGGATTCCTCAGGGTGCTCCGGTTTCCGCCCCCAGTCCAACGTCATGCATGGTAGGCTGAGTGACATGTCCACAGTTTCCGTAGTTTATGAATGTGTATGTGATGGATTGGCACCCTGTCCAGAGTGTACCTCGCTTTGTGCCCCATGCTCCCTGGGATAGGCTCCAGGTTCCGCCTGACCCTGTAGGATAAGTGGTATAGAAAATGGATGGATGGATGGATGGATGGATGGATGTGTATAGGATTTAAAAAATAAATCTTTTTAACCAGAGCATCTTTCTGTGATGGTACTGATCTGATGACCTGTAGCAAAGGAGAGAAACAGAAGAAATTTAACAGCATTTTTGAACATTTTTAGCTCCCAGACTTCCTTGAACTGGGTGCCAGCCTCTATTCTTATTAAGAGCGATAATGAATTAATAATGATTGTGAACCAGAGCACTTTAAAATAATCTTACAGAAGTGTTTCCTTCAAGCACATATCCTTTGTGCATTCAGGTTCCTGGATTTGTGAATGTAGTGTACATCTAAAAACACACTGAATGCAAATAATGCAGACAATCTTTTTTTTTTTTTCCTTTTAACATGGTGAACCAAAATATAAAATAATCTGTACACCACCTAAAATTAAACCCCAGTCAGTCATATTAGGACAGGAAACCACAACTGCTTCTTCTTCACAGTTAAATCAGATCATAACTGCCTTGACTAATGACTTAATACTAAGAACAGTTAGAGCAAAAGCTGGTGATCTACACAGTATTCACAAACCAGACTTATAACAGTTTTCACGGTATATTTATGGTAAGGTTTGCAGATATATCTAAAGACTGTTCTACTTAAAGCGGTCATTAGGAGTCCAGCTTGAACGGCTTTCACGTTTTAGTGGGGTAAACACAGTTTCAGGGCCAGACAGAATTGCGATCAGTGGTGACCAAACACCGTCTGCCTGTGCTCCAACATCACTACCACTGAAACTTTGATGAGAAAGATGTTGCCCGAGAACAGGAAACGTGAGCTCAAGTGTCTGTGCCGTACAGGAAGCAAATGTTGCAGTGGTGACACACAAACTTCAGCAAAGCATGAGAAGAGACTCCTGACCTGATGTAGAAACTAGTATGTATGTTTTCTAGTACCTGTCTGTTTGACCGGTGTTTCTTCTTACCCTGGCATATCCTGTTAGATTGATTATTTAAACAATAAATCGCTCTGAATATCTACTCTTGGTTTAAGTCTTCAGTTTCACTTGTAAAGCCTGCATTTGTTGTTAAAAAGGATAAACCAACATGAAGATCAGAGAGCTGCCTATGGGAGAAAATCAAGCAATTTTAAAGCTGAGAAAAGAGGGGAGATCTATCAGATGCACTGCATAAACCCTGGACAGTATCAATGAAACAATTTGCAATGTCCTGAAGAAGAAAGAAACCACTGGTGTACTGAGCAAAGACACCGAATGGGTTAGCCAAGGAAATCAACAACAGTTGATGACAAACATTGTGAGAGCTATGAAGAAAAACCAAAAAAGAACATTAATCACCAACCTCCACAGAACAGGGGTGAAGGTATCACAGTCCACCGGTCGATGAAGACTTTGAGAGCATAACAAGATGCAAACCACTCTTCAGCAGTAATAATCAGAAAGCCAGATTGGAATTCACAAAGAAATACAGAGATGAGCCACAAAAGTTTTGGTACCAAGATTAACCTGTAGCAAAGTGATGGAAAGGCCAAAGTGTGGAGAAAGAAAGGATCTGCTCCTGATCCAAAACATACAAGCTCATCTGTGGAGCATGGTGGAGGTAGTGTCATGGCTTGGGCTTGCATGGCTGCTTCTGGAACAGGATCACTAATATTTATTGATGTAACTCAATGCTAGCAGCAGAAGAAATTTATCGAAGATGTCATATAAGCTTGGAAAAGCATCACAAAAGAAGAAACCATAAATTTGATGTCCGGGGATCTCAGGCTTGATGCACTTATTGCAAGAAACTGATATGCAAGCAAATATTAAGTGTTATTGACTTTAATGAACTCAAGATTGAGCAGTTCTTATAGTTTTGCTTGCCTAAAAATTGGGTGGTCTGATACAAAATATTGTGTTTTATATTGTTTAACACGTCTAGATGTAAATACCAGGAAATAAAAGCTGAAATCCTAAACTCTCATCTCATATTCATCGTTTGATCTCAAACCCAAATGTCTTTGGTGTACAGCATAAAAAAAGTGAACTGGCCTTGCTTGTAGTTTCAGAGGTGACTGCAAATACTTAAAACATTTGGATGCGAGCCATGACCAGGCAATGTTATGATGTGGCATTTGACGTCAGAAACAGGACACACTAACCCCTGCAACACATTTAAGGGTGGAGTTTGGAGTATAGAGTTTCTCCTCATCAGTTCCACTCCACGCGGAGACCTTCAATTGATTGTATACTACAATGATATTTGAGACGGCTGAATTTCACCAAGGAGCAAAAGGTGCATTATGACAGTGCTCATAGAGACAGAAAAACAGCACCAAACCAATCAGCCTAGGTCTAAAAACACCGCAGGTCACATTGCAAAAACTTTGCACCAGTTAAAAAATGACCTGCCAATTATTTATTGAGATAAGATAACACCTAAGAAGGACAAAAATGTGGGTTTCATTTTGAATGCTCAACATGAACATGCTAGCTAAATAAATAAACAAATAAATAAATAAAATCACATCGTACTAAATTAAGTAAACACAAGTCACAACTTTATAAACTTGCTTTAAAAGACACTTTGGACATTTGGGACAAAATCATTAATAAGCTGTGCTGGGTTTTTTTTTTTGAGAATACATGGTCTAAATGTCCTTTGTCCAAAATGTCCTGCTTTCTTTTTGATATAGTAGATTATATGTAGTACACAAAGTTTCCAGAGAAGAGAAACAGGACATTTTGTCTGAAACATCCTGTTTCTCTGAAACTTTGTGCACTACACAATTCTTACTCCATCCATCGATCTATCTTAAACTTTCGGAAATGGGACCTAGAGGGTGTGCCAAAGGCACTATAATCCAAACACGACCAAAATAAATAAACAAACAAATTAATTAATTAGAGCTTGATGCATCATAGTATTCTGCCATCACAGTAACTTTACAGGGTTCCTCTAAATCAGTGGTCATCAACCCTGTTCCTGGAGATCTACCATCTTTAAGACTGTAGCTCCAACCATAATCGTTTCCACCTGATCATCTAATCATTGTCTTAAGAAGTTCTTGATCATCTGAAACAGGTGTGTTAGATTTTGTTTGGAGATGAAACCTGCAGGAAGGTGCAAGGACGGGACGAGGGTTGGTGACCACTGCTCTACATGTTTTGTTTATGTTTTTCAAACCACATCAGCAACTTTTAAATGACCGGTGCAAAACAAACAAACCAAATGTAGCTGATCAGCTAAACAGTGTTTCATGTGGAAAAATGGTCTAGATTTGTTTGTTTTTTTTGCCAAAAACTTTAACACATTTTCTTATCATTTGTCCATCCAATCCTCATAAAGAATAAACAATTAAAACTCACTCAACACACCAGGTTAAATAAAAGTCATTTATTGTCATTAATACTTTTCTACCTAGAGCAGAGAGAAATGAGGTCCAATATGCCACTTCTTCTGTGTGGTGGTGCATAAGACACCACACTGGGGTCTGAATACTGAACACACAGACAGACCAGTGAGGAGAACAGTGAGGGCAGGGTATTATCTGTGCTTCACTCTTCACGGCAAGGTAAACAAAGGCAGGGTCACGGTACGAGGGGGCAGAGACTGGCCTTATTCCTCTAACAACTCCTCACCTATCAATAAAACAGGAGGCATCTTCATGATCTCCAAACTAAAATGGCTTCAGCGCCTATGGAGGTACAGGGGACAGACCAACCTTCACGGATACTGAGAAGGACGACAGTGAGTGTGTGTGTGTGTGTGTGTGTGTGTGTGTGTGTGTGTGTGTGTGTGTGTGTGTGTGTGTGTGTGTGAGAAAGGTGTAAACTGGTCAATACTGCTTTTGCCCATCTTCAACTGTACACATTGAGAGATTTCTGCCACGAAGGGTAAACTGAGGTATAAAGTTATTTTCAGCTTTCTGAAAGTCTGAAAGGCAAAATAAATGAAACATACATTAAAAAAAAATGAACAATTCCAAGATGAACAAGACAAACAGATCAAACACTGTGCTTTTACATCTAACTCCACATGAAAGGAGATTTAGGAGCTCTATGGAAAATCACATTTACATAATTTTTCATATAGTCAAAACCATCATCCAGGACATGCTCAATGGCTATAATACTAACAAATTAAAGTGTAAATAAACCATTATTGCATATCAAAGCATCCCAATGTCTGTCAGAATTCCAGGGTTATACCATGGGAAGCGGAACCTAAAATAATAGGGATTATACCATGGTCTGTCTGAATATTCGATTCTGATTGGCTGGAAGGTGTGCATTTAAACGCTGAATGCACAGGTAGTTCCAGTCAGTTTAATCACGTTCTACATTAATGCGCTACCTATAAACAACTGTAACCATAGTAACATACAGTTACAGTCACATACAGTAAACACACAGCTTCAATATTAGTAGACATGCAGCACAGACCCAGGTAATTCACACTCAATCTCTCCCTCTCTCATAACCATTTATTATAATTCATCCAAATGAATATAATCTTATGGCACTACTTTATCTCTGTGTATGATTTAGAGCGGGCAGAATTCAAGCTCTAACGACCCGTATATAAAATAACTAACAAAAATTATTGATATTTTCATCCTTTCAGTCAAATTTTGCACTACAAACATCAATGACAGCTTTAACTCGTCAACGCTGGCAAGTGACCATGGTATAAGCGGGATAAACCACGGCTAGGAGTGCATTAGACGATTTTAACGCACTCCGCGAAGGAAACCACCTTCTACTTCGCCTCGGGTGGACAAGTTCTTTACCTCCAAGTCGTGTAATGCACACCTAGCCGTGGATTATCCTTTACATAATATACATACTGGAGTTCCACATTTAAGTTAAATTTGTAAATACACACTGCTGCAGCTATTTTATGAAATTTGTTGATCTAAAAAATTTAATTATTAACAATGATGCACGATTTTAATGCTGTATTTAAAAAAATAAAAAAATAGATTTGTTGTGAGACCTGGCTACAGTGTAAAACTAAAGAAGCAAACAACAACAAATGTGTCACGGATGATCAAATACACACTGAGCTAAGAGGAACACTGCTTACATTCCATTTGTTTTGTACACAACCGCCCAATTAAAACACTGATATTAAAAGGTAATGAGATACCTGTTCACCGAGCTGCATTACATCCTTCTGATCCTACAGTGTTATTCGCATTGGTAAGAGACTGTTCCTTTAGCACTGGGTCTAAAAAGGAAAGAGAACAGTATTAAATCAGAGATGACTTCCTCATACTTGTTTGCCGACTTTGGATTGGGGTCTCCATTAGCAGTAAAATAGAGGGCTATAAATTAGCATGTACAACTGTACAGAGTAAATGGGTAGACAACGAATGCTCAGTGGAAAATGACTGAGGCCTAAAGTTGAAATTCTACTGCAAAATATTGTACAAATAGATAAATAGACAGCAATATTTTATATACAGTCCCCTCCCAAGCTATTGGAAGGGCAAAGCCAATTCATTTGCTTTTACTGTAGACTGAAGACATTTGGGTTTGAGAACAAAAGATGTATGTGAGAAGAGAGTTTAGAATTTCAGCTTTTATTTCCTGGTATGTGTATGTAGATGTGTTAAACAACATAGAACATAAGCACATTTTGCATCAGTCCACTCAATTTGTAGACTAGCAAAAATATTGGAACATGGTGTTTCTTTTTACACAGGTGTGTCCTGTTAGACTGACTGTTTAAACAAATAGCTCTGAACATCTACCCTTGGTTTTGGCCTTCAGTTTCACCTGTGAAGACTGCATTTGTTGTTAAACAAGATAAGCCTATATGAAGATCAGAGAGCTGTCTATGGGAGAAAAGCAAGCCATTTTGAAGCTGAGAAAAGAGGGAAAATCATATGTCTTCATTCTACAGCAAAAAAAACAAATTAATTGGCCTCGTCATTCCAGAAGTTTTGGAGGACACCGTATAGATACACTGATGAGAGAACACTGTGGCATAGAAAAAAAAAAAAAAACAACAAAGTAGTGCAATCAAAAGCACATCTTTATTCTTAAGTAATCTGCTATAACTACAGGTGCATCTAAACAAAATGTGAATATCGTGGAAGATAATTTTTTTTCTGTAATTTAATTCAAAAAGTGGAAATTTCATATATTCTAGATTCATTACACAAAGTGAAATATTTCAAGCTTTTTTTTTTTTGTTTTAATCTTGAGCATTACTGCTTATAGCTCATGGAAAGAAGAAAACAAATATCCAGTTTCTGAAAATATACGAAAACAAGGAATTAATAATACAGAAATGTCAACCTTGTGAATAGTACGTTAATGTATGCACTCAATACTTGGTCTGGGCTTTAATCCTTTTGCACAAATTACTACATCAATGTGGCACGGCATGGAGGCAATGAGCCTGTGGCACTGCAGAGGTGTTATGGAAGGCCAGGTTGCTTTGATAGCGGCCTTCAGCTCGTCTGTATTGTTGGGTCTGGTGTGTAATTTTCCTCTTGACAATTCAGGTCAGGTGAGCTGGCTGGCGAATCAAGCACAGTAATACTATGGTCTAGTAGTTTTGTTTACTAGTAGACTTGGCACTGTGGGCAGGTGCCAAGTCCCGCTGGAAAAGGAAATCAGCATCTTCATAAAGCTCGTCAGCAGATGGAAACAAAGAATAAAGTTAATGTTTTGGAATGGCCAAGTCAAAGTCCTGATCTTAATCCAATAGAAATGTTGTGGAAGGACCTGAAGCAATCAGTTCATGTGAGGAAATCCACCAACATCCCAGAGGTGAAGCTGTTCTGTAATGAGGAATGGGCTAAAATTCCTCCAAGCCGATATGCAGGACTGATCAACGGTTACCGGAAATGTTTAGCTCCAGTTATTGCTACACAAGGGGGTCACACCAAATACTGAAAGCAAAGGTTTACATACTTTTGCCACTCACAGATATGTAATATTGGATCATTTTCCTCAATAAATAAACGACCTAGTATAATATTTTTGTCTCATTTGTTTAATTGGGTTCTCTTTATCTACTTTTAGGACTTGTGTGAAAATCTTATGATGTTTTAAGTCATATTTATGCAGAAATATAGACAATTCCACTGCATATAAATTACATGTATCGGAGGTGCTAACCCACAAAACTAACGGAGCTAGAACACAAAGCTCACAGAAGTAGGGGTGCTCCATGGCTTCGGTGGCGGTGAGTCTCTGCTGGTGGTCGTAGCGCAGTAGTTTATCCAGCAGGTCAAGAGCCTCAGGACTCACCAGGTGCTGATTCTCTGTCTGTACAAACTGCTCCCAGCACTTCCTCGTCTGCCTGCAGCACAGACACAGAGAGAAGAACTGAACACAACACCTGTACACTGTACAGAACAGTCTCCATCCTAGGACATGTTCCAATACACACCCTTATTGATTTTCCCTTAATACTGTAAACTAGTCATGGACACCAGTAGTAAACTAATTACGAGTAATGGTGCATTCAATCTAGCCATCTAATCGATTAATAAAAGTGTAGTGTTGAATTGTTAAATCTGATTGGTCAGAATGTTCTATAATTTTTTAAGCAGTTTTTATATTAAATGTACTTGTTCTAATATGTTTCTAATAATTTCTCTAGTAACAGCTATACTGTTAAACTGTATAGCTGTATAGTATATTTATATAGTATAAATACTGTATGTCAGATGCTCCACATAAACAGAACTAAGAAGTGTTTGTTAGGCATTTTTGGAAGGAGTCTCCAGTGCCAGCACTTTAAAAAAAACAAGAAAAAAACCCCAAAAACATATATTTTCATTCATTGGAAAGTCTACAGGATTTCTCAGTAACATTGTAAAATTGGTGTCAAGTTAAACAAACAATCAAAAAATAGCGGCAAATATCTAAATCACAAGTGCCCTACCATACTAATGGTTATACTTTTCATTCAGGCGCAATTAAAAAGTAATTATTTCAAAGTGAAATGAATTGTGTCTACACAGCTGCCTGTAATCAGACACACTGCATAAATCAGTATCTTCGTCTCACTCAGTCAGGCAATAATACACAGCCATAAGCACAGCAGTGTAGCATAAGCACCTCATGTTGGTACTTACTGGCCAAGCAGGTCTTTAAAGCGCGGGTCTAGCTCAATGTGGTATTTGCGCAGGTAGCCGAAGAGCTCGTCGGTTCCGAGGACTTTAGCGATGCGCACCAACTGCAGGCAGAGCAATAACTTTTTAAAATCACGCTGCATTTTTATCGAGTGTTAATGCGGACAGTGCTGAAACAGGTGGAATACAGTTGTTCTTGTTAATTGCAATGAAAAGGATTTGTACAGTTATAGTGTTAATAAATGGTACGGTAAATAAACATGCAAGAGCACACGGTAAACATAGTGATGGAACATATCGAGAAGGATTCAAATGTTTCGTTCACTTCCAGGAACTGTGTTTATTTCATTAAAATTTGTCATTTTGAACCCAACACCACACTGAACAACATTCTAAATTAAGATCAGAGGTTATGAAATGACCATCCAAGCAAATGGTGTTTAAAACAGACTATTCAGGATTTCTCAAGTAATTAAAATGTATTTCTCCATTTAAAATAGTGTATTCTTTAATAAAATGATCAGCCGAGTATAATTTTGTCCTGAATTATGATAAAGGGTAAAACACAAACTACTCTTTGATTCTAAGAAATCTCAAGACTTTCATTTATTGAAATGTTCATTCCTGACAGCTCGCCGGTCCCTCCCCTATACCCCATTACCTGGTCGTAGTTGTCCTGGCCGTGGAAGAATGGTTCCTTCCTGAAAATCATACTGGCCAGCATGCAGCCCAGACTCCACATGTCCAGACTGTAGTCATACATCTGCACAAACACAAAAAGGCCATAAGTGAAGATGTGCATCAGGGCTGTAAAGACTAGACCCGTCTGAATTGCTGTTTATACCGCGGATTCAAAATGGTGCATCAAGAAACCGTTATTCTGCAGCAGCAACGGATTTACTAGTAGAGCTCGAACCGATGGATTGGTTTTTACTAATTAACTGGCACTGAAAACCGACTGCTGAAACTATCAGTTATCTACAAAAATCCACACCAATGTTTTTCCCGGTCGTGTCAGTGGGAGCGGTTGAGAAGGGTCCGCTGTCATCATACAGTATGAGAGAGGACTCTAGAGGTGAAATAAAAACCATCACTGAAATTTTATTTTATGTTATTTGATATTTTTTTTAAATTATTAATTTAGGATGTCTCTATCTAAATTTTTTATTTGGAGTGTTACTTTTAAGTGCTGGTTCAGTTTGGATGTATATCTTTTATTTACTTAAATATTTATTAATAGTTTATATAGTAATATTTATTTAATTGAAAAACGTACAGTACATTTCCATGGTATGGTCAGTACTGTTTATTTTTGTAATAAAGTTCAGCATTATTTTACTTTGAGTTTTATGTTTTCATTCAGTATCAATTTGAAAAACTACCAGTGGATTAATTACTTATCAGCAGGTACTGCCCAATTTGGTAAAATCCACTATTGGTCAAACTATTTATTAATACCGCACACACACGTCTTTTAAAGATGGGCAGAGGTTCACCAATCTGCAAAAAACTGCGTCTACAATTTGTGGAACAATTTCAGAATAATGTTCCTAAATGTAAAATTGCGAAGACTATGAATCTCTCATCATCTACACGAGTATCATCAAAAGATTCGGAGAATCTGGAGTAATCTCTGTGCGCAAGGGACAAGGGTGAAAGTCAATATTGCATACCCGTGATCTTCGGGCCTTAGAAGAAACCATATGTGAATATG
Source organism: Ictalurus punctatus (assembly GCF_001660625.3). NCBI lineage: Eukaryota > Metazoa > Chordata > Actinopteri > Siluriformes > Ictaluridae > Ictalurus > Ictalurus punctatus. The sequence continues at coordinate 18,435,958 of NC_030423.2, forward strand.
ATCCAGAAATGCTGCAGTCTTCTCTGGGCCAAAGCTCATTTAAAATGGACTGAGGCAAAGTGGAAAACTGTTCTGTGGTCAGATGAATCAATATTTGAAATTATTTTTGGTAACCATGGATGCCACGTCCTCTGAAGTAAAGAGGACTAAAGAGGAGAGGGACCATCCGGCTTTTTATCAGAGCGCAGTTCAGTTTATCAGCCTGCATCTCTGATGGTATGGGGGTGCATTAGTACCCATGGAAAGGGAAACTTGCACATCTGGAAAGGCAGCATCAATGCTGAAAGGTATATACAGGTTTTAGAGCAACATCTGCTTCTATCCAGATTCCATCCCATCTTTATTTCTAAGAGACTCTGCCTCTCCAAGATACTTTTTTTAATACCCAGTCATGTTCCTGACCTGCTGCCAATCAACCTAATTAGTTTCTAAATGTTCTCCCAGCATTTGTTTTTTTGTAACATTTACTTTTCCAGCCTTTTGTTGCCCCTGCCCCAACTTTTTTGAGACGTGGTACATTTAAAATAGTACATTTACGCAGTTTAAACATTTGATGTTTTTTTATGTTCTGTTGTTCTATTAACATATGGGTTTATGAGATTTGCAAATCATTGCATTCTGTTTTTATTTACATTTTACATGTCATCCCAACTTTTTTGGAATTGGGGTTGCATTAGATATTTTAGATACATGCAGTAACAAGAGTACAACTGCAATACTGCTCCAAAAAAAAAAAAAAAAAGAGAAGAGATTTTAATGTACGTCATTTGCTCCAACGAGCTCAAAATAATTTTTGGCTGCAATACATCCAAAGCGCTGGAATACCAACAGTGAGGATTAATTGGATTCATTTTAATAGCAAATGCACAATCAAAAAAAGGTTAATTTTTATATTAATGTGTTGAAACACAAGACAGCTTTATATAATACAATATAACAGTTGGTAATCACAATTAATAAGTAAATCAACCATTAAGACATAAAGCATGAGTCCAATGTCTTACCTGGTAATCCACGAGCAGCTCAGGACCCTTAAAATAACGAGACGCCACTCTGACATTGTACTCCTGCGCAGGGTGATAGAACTCAGCCAGACCCCAGTCTATCAGCCTCAGCTACACACACACACACACACACACACACGTCATCATCATACCGCCACCAGGTGGCTGCTTAGATTACATAAACAACCTCTGATACTTGATGAAAAAATAATTTTCATCAAAATGGAATTAAAATAAGGAGAAAAAGCAGAAATACAGATGTGTACAGATGTAACAGTGGAAACTAAAGCTGGTCTAATCAACTTCTTGGAACATATCAATAAATGTGACTAAACACTCACTAGAATAGATGCTCTGGAATGAGTGACTAAACATTTCAACATGATTCAAGTGGAAAAGTTGCAGAAGGAGGCGGTCTTCCCTGCCTTACACTTAGTTTGCGTGTACACAAACAGCCCATACAAGAGTTAGCTAGTAACAAACATGATGTGAAGCGTTAGCTTCAAGGAGTAGGAGAGTTTTATTTATACTATAGAAGAGACAGAAGAGAAGGTTCATGTCTGATTCAAAGTTTCACATAAAACACTGCACTATAAAACTGTTAACTATAATGAGAATGGAAAAAAAAAAGGAGCTTTGGGAAGAGGTTTGGATTTGGGGCGTCGGATTGAGAGCTGCAAACGTACACATGTACCGAATAAAGCTCAGTAGTACACACAAAGAGTGAGAAATATGCAATCTATTAATGTGTTTAATATGTACAAGCATACACTAGGGATGACAATGGAGGATTCACAATTTGATTGGATTTCTAAACTTGTGTCATATTTACACATTACAGGGCAAAAACCTCAACATCTGACTAATTAAAATCACTTAACACATTTCAGTTTATATAAATATAAATGAATCTCAAATGGTGTTCTAATGGGCTTACGTTGCACTAAACGGGCACTAACGATGATTGATGTTTTTTTGGCTTCCCCAAGACATCTAAAAACCACCTGAAATGTCAGTGACAGGAAGACATTACCGTGGGTAAATAATAGTTTAACAGCCGAGGCCGATAATGTTTTTTTTTGTTGTTGTTTTTTTTAACTACAGAGACTTGGCCAATCATTAATGTATGACCCAACGATGATAACATTTTGTGAACTGATGCAGAATCATTTGAAAGAGAATGCAATAAGTACAGAACATACAGCAGAAGCTATAGTCTACATAGATAATACTATTACAAAACTATTTTTTTATTATTATTAATAATATATGCAATAAACGATTCTTAAACCACACAATGTGGTGTGTTAACAGTAAGCTTTGGTCACTACAAAACATAATGGGCATTTTTGAGGTTTAGGCCATGCTATAGGGTAAACTATAAGATGTGTCAAGAAATATTTGATCTATAAAGCATTCTTTTCCTGAACTTTCCATTGATAAACGTCTGAGATGACATTGGTGCTTGGACCCCTAAACATAATACCTTATATTTATATTTATTGATGGGATGTGATTTCCACCACTGGAACTCAATATATAACCTTTTTTTTTTTTTTTTTTTTTTTTAAAATAAAAATCACATGCATGGCTATGCTTTCTGCACCATTGACATAGATAGAAAACAATGTCTTCAGTGCTACAAGCCATTTAGACCTTAGAAATGAAACAAAATTTCTATATTAGAAGTCTAAACATATCAAATGAACAACCAGCACTTTCAACCTTGAATAGTACGTAAACTTTTGTCACTTGCAAGAGAAAACACGTTGCTTTCCACACACACTTCTAGATGACTTTTCAGACCAAGTGTGAGGAAAAGAAAAAAGAAAAAAAAGAAAAGAAAAAAAAAAGTGTAAAACATACCTTCCTCAGCTGATGATCGATCATGACGTTGTGGGGCTTGACGTCACGGTGCATGATGCCCATACTGTGGCAGTAGTTCAGGGCCTACACACATACACGCATGTAAATACACTAGTGTTGGAATTCAGGACAAAAACTGTAACAGCTAATGTTTCTTACCTTTAGTAGTTCATACATGTAATAACGGATATCGAAATCTGTTAACTTCTGGTACAGCTCCTACATAGAGACAAAAAGGACTTACTACAAGTAGAAGTCTATGGGTATTCAGCAAACGTCAAAATATACAGTTACACACATCAAGTAAACCAAATAATATGGTTTTCTTTATACTACAATTAATGACAACATCCAAGTGCATGTGAATTTGCTGAAGTGTAGCTTTACCCTGCATCAAGAATATGATAGTTCTGCAAAATTCTTGTCAAATACACCTGTCTATCTTTGGATTTATGCCCAATATTTATTTGCACCGTTTTGTGTCATCGCACTTTCCCACCACTGGATGATTAAGTAAGCGTCCTCTTATCTCTTCTCTAAATTTACTGCCATTTTAAATCCTTAAACAGGAACTTTTGCTTTAATTGGCAAGAGATTATTTATTTATTTAACACTACTAGTATACGGCTGTACCACACTCCGAGTCACGTCTGGGTGATCGTTCATACAGATTTCCTGAAAGGAACCTTAACAGGAATATGTTTTTAAATGAATATTATTCTGAATTTGGATTAACCAGGAAGCAAGCAGACATACAGTGCTGTGGAAAACATATTTGCCCCATCCTGATTTCTGTTTTTGTGCATCTCTCATACTAAATTGTTTCAGAAATTAAAACTAAATCTAAAATAACAAAGGAAACCTGAGTAAACACATAATACAGTTTATAAATGATAAATGTTATTTATTAAAGCAAAAAAAAAAAAAAAAGTTATCCGATATCAACTGGGCCTGTGTGAATATGTATTTGCCCCCATAGTTACGAACTGCCCAAATCTATGAAACTGCATTCATAATGGGGTTCAGCTGGACTAGACGTAACCAGACCTGATTACTGCAAACCCTGTTCAATCAAATCAACACTTAAATAGAACTTTTTCAACAACACACTGTGCCAAAGTAGAAATAAATTAGAGAAATGATGAGGAAGAAGATAATTGAAATATATCAGTCTGGGAAGGGTTACAAAGCTATTTCAAAGGCTCTGCGACTCCCAGAAGTGGCAGACTTTCCAAAAATCCTCCAAGAGCATAATGATGACTTACCCAGGAAATCACAAAAGATCCACGGACAACATCAAAAGGACCTACTGGCCTCTCTTGCATCAATAAAGGTCATGTTCATGACTCCACGATCAGAAAGACACTGGGCAAAAATGGCATCCATGGATGAATGGCAAGGCAAAAACCACTGCTAACCCAGAGGAACATAAAAGCTCATCTGACTTTTATCAAAACACACTGTGATGATCCTCAAACATTTTGGGAGATTGTTCTGTGTATTGATGAGACGAAAGTGGAACTGTTTGGAGTACAGAGGTCCCGTTACATCTGGTGTAAACCAAACACAGAATTCCACAAGAACATCATACCTATGGTCAAGCATGGTGGTGACAGTGTGATGGTGTGGGGATGCTTTGCTGCTTCAAGGCCTGTGCAACTTACAATAATTAAGGGAAACATGAAAATCCTTAAGGAGAATGTCTGGTCTTCAGTCCATAATTTGAAACTCAAGCGCAACTGGTTTATGCAGCAAGACAATGATCCAAAGCACAGGAGTAAATACACTTCTGAAAATTAAAAGGTTATGGAGTGGCCTAGTCAAAGTCCTGACTCGAACCAATTGAGATACTGTGGCAGAACCCTGAACAGGCAATTCATGCTCAAAAACCCTCCAGTGTGGTTGAAGTAAAGCAGTTCTGCAAAGAAAAGTGTTCCCAAATTCCACCACAGTGTTGTGAAAGACTGATCTCCAGTTATTGGAAGCGTTTAGTTATTGCAGTTATTGCATGGGTGAAAGGTATTGGATAACATTTTTGCTTCAGTAAAAAAAGAAAAAAAAAAGAAAAGTGTGTTTACTCAGGTTTCCTTTGTTTTTTGTTGAATTTCGTTTGAATATCTGAAACTATTTAGTATAATATACACAAAAACAGAAGAAATCAAATACTTTTTCACACCACTGTATAGTGTAGAAAAAAAGTAGACATGAGGGGCATAAAGTGTGAGGGGAGGGATTGAACTATGCATCTGTCAGGACTTAAAATTGTAAAACAGTAAAAATGTGTACATGGAAGATTTGAGTGTTATATTAAATATTCAGGGTTTAAATCTGATTGGAAAACTATGATTTGACAAACCAGTGTTCAAACAGCTGATACGGAGTTAGAATCAGAGCAATGACAATGATATGGGTGTGGCCTAATATTCTAATGAGCATGCTTGATTGATTATGTGTCTGTCTTAAGGTACATTCACACATACAGGGATTTTATCGTCACAAGTCGCTGTACTATAAACTCACCAGTAGACTTTTCTACTATTGGTTGTCATGGTAACAATTATCAGTGAGAGGTACAACTAGCGTTCCACTTAACAAACCCGTCTTCTTAGCGCCGAAATGAAACGTTCAATTCACCAGTGTATACATATGCATCATATCCTAACCGAGACGAAGGAGAGGCATTGTGTGCTCATTGCCACTGCTGCCATCTATCTGTTGCAAAAGTGCAAGCGCTGGACTGCCTGGGGCCATGAAACAATTCAGACTCGCAGACAGCATGGTAGATCACATGCACTCTACTGTCTTCACTCCCACTGGAATTCGCTGCACCAAGTCGCTCCAAATTTGCATAAAGTTAACTTTGTTGCATCTCTGGACACGCCCACATCTAGTCACCAGAAGTCACCAGCTCTCACTGAAAATGAATGGTCTCCATTCGCTTTGTTGCTGTATGTGTGCACGTACCTTTAGACACGTATACAAATATTTCTGAAAAACCATTTACATTTATGGCATTTGGCAGACGGCCTCATCCAGAGCGAATTATATTTACCTCATTTATACAACTGAGAAGTTGAGGGTTAAGGGCCTTGCTCAAGGACCCAGCAGCGGCAGCTTGGCGGTGCTTGGATTTGAACTCACGACCATCTGATTTAATGTAATTTTTTTTTTAAATTCTGACCACAAACAGTGAATTCTATTTCCAAAAACATCAACATCCAGACCAAAACGAAGTTTCTCCACTTTGGAGAAGAATGAAAAGTCCAGGGGCTGGAGCTGGATCTGATCCATCCTGACCTCTAACCCTTAACCCACACAACCAACTCTGTACAACACGAAACAACACACAAGTGTGTCTACCTTGAAATCAGAGTTATTGATGCACTCGAAGACAAGAGCAGGAGTTCGAGACTGCAGTGAGAGACACAGTGAGGAAAAGGAGAAGGAAGAAATTGTCAGAAATTATCATCAACAGGAATATTTTCAAAACTAAAATTACAAACACAGGTATACATAAGACAATAGCTACGGTGCAAGAGCAGGAGAACAATCATAAGAACCTGACAGCAGAAGCATCATTTCTGAATAAGGGTTTGTTTAGTCTGATGCTGTTCCTCAATTCGCTTACTTATACTACGCACTAAAAGTATGTACGCCTTTTGTGAAGAAAAAGTACACACTTTTTAGTGTGTAGCAAAAAGAGTACGCAAGTACTGGGACATACTAACATCATGTATCAGAGGAGAACGTTGTTGCCTAGTTACTCACGTGGTCACCATAAACAAACATTTCAGCTTTTCTCCACTCATTATTCCTTATATAATTGATAGAATTGAATTTACATTCCCTTGATTTCTTTTTCCACATTTCATTTACACTCATCCGCCATATTTGCAGGTTGAATTTGGCGAAGCAAACCATCACAAAACTCCTCCTCCCTCATGCAAGGAGTTGTGGGCAATATTATCTAATAAAGCGTCCACGGATCCACACTTCGAACATCTACCAGAAAAAGTAGACCATACAGGTAGCTTTTGGATACTCCTTTCAACATACACACTAATCCAATTCTCGGATAAAATTTAGGACGGATAGTAGGCGAATTGGGACGCAGCATGGTTTTACGCTTCGATAAAGCCATACACACAGTAAAAAGGAGTAGCACTCCCTGTAACTTGCCCAACGTTCACACTAGCAAGGGCAAGCTGCTTTTTTGTGCGTCGAATAGTAAATAGGAACTAACTACAGGCAGGAACTGCAATTAGGTATGAGTGGGGAACTGAAGAAACGTTGGAGCACACAAATCACAAGACTAGTCTGAGGAATCATTCGAGCCAATAGATTGGATTTGTCACTATGAAATCAGGCCTAATTTGCATAGAATTTAGAAAATCTCAAGCCAAATATCACTTGTTAGTGTGAACACTGAAGACCCGGGTGTACTGCAAGACTAGTGAATCATTTTTTGTGAATCATTTAGCTTAAGCTCAGGAATGAATTCTGGTTTTTAAAGACAACTTTCTGACATAGATGCGGAGTTAAAACGTTTCCGACATGTACACCTTTGTTTCGTTGTTGTTTTTTTTACAATGGGATCGTGTTGCTGAAGTTTGCTAACGTGTTCTAGTTGCTGACGTACCACAGGGTCCTTTACGGTGTCCACTAGCCGGATGATGTTGGTTCCTCCTCTCAGGTTTTCCAGGATTTTGATTTCTCGCTTGATCTTTTTCTTCTTGACGGGCTGCAATCAAAATAGCAAGTTATTGAAGACAAGATACTAACATACACGTCTCTGATCGAACTTTAGACCTCCTTTAGGAGTTTTATAATAATAAACTGTGTGTTGAGGATGAAAGTAATTCCAGCTTCAAGGAGATTTTTTTTTTTTTTTTTTTTTTAAATTGCTTAACGTCCTTTGTTTCCCCCCCCCCAATACACTCAAAAACCACAGTTGTAAATTGGTAACTTTAGAATTGCCAGCTTCCTAGCTCCATGGCAAAACTAAATACAGAAGAATTTACGCATCAAATACTTCTTATCCTAAATGTAGTCGACGTAGTCAGAAAGAAACCTGTATGAAGGTGATTTTTGGCTGCGTTGTTCCTGTAACATCATGCAGCTTTGTGGACACCGTGCTTGGTGGAGTTTAACACGGTCAGTCTGTTCCACCTTCATACAAATTGAAAACGTTTTTGTCTACGTGTTGCAGGTCTCAGTGTTAAATCACCTTCAGGATCTTCACCACCACTTTTTCGCTGTTGCTCACATTAATGGCCTCGAACACCTCGCTGTACTTCCCCCGGCCCAACTTCCGCACCAGCTGATAGTCCTCCTGATTGCTGTGAGCAAGAGAATCGAGATGGTTAAACAGCAAGACCAACGAATAGCCTGATTTCAACCAAATCTCTATCCATGGAATCTGTTGAATTTGTTTTCTTGTACTGGTATTGGGGGGAAAAACCCTGCAGAAAGTCTGGTTACTCCAACCCTTACAATAGAAGTCTAAGGGCAGTAGTTGAATTCGGTCAATAAAAGTTTGAACTATGTATCTGTATAACACAAACTGAACTTAACATGACAAAGTCTCACCAAAGCTACTCTTATTCCATTTTATCCAACTTTCCAACATTTAACAATAATAAATCCAGTTACTTATGCTTTCCCCAAGGTTTTGTAGGATGCCTGCACAACCAGACATGCACAAGCACACTGATAACACAAAACCGCAAATTATTCCCCGTGAATTTCTCCTGTATTAAAGCACACCTTTTATGCTTTTGAAACGTGCCTAATTTTCTTTTAAAGGTCTCATACAATAGATTTACGTGCATCCAAGGTCAAAAAACACTTTAATGTGCTCATAATTTAAATTGCAGCATTACTTCCCCACCCCCAGTGTCAAAAACTATTTGTAAAATGTTCTGTTCTAAAGGATTCCTTCTAAACTCCTCCTTCCAGAGAGCATACTCCGCTCTGATTGGTCAGATGTCCCAGTCTCTTGTGATTGGTCTACCACTGTCAGTGTGTGTCAAAAAATGAAACGCCCACTACCGTAACAAGTTTCAGCTCCGTCTGTTCGCAAACAGCCAATCAAGACCAGAGCAAGACCGGCTTTTTGTTACGAACCTACGCAAGTTAGTACAGGAGGTAAGTGTGGAATCACCAACGACTCGTTTCAGCTGTTCTCTCAGTTCCTTCTTTTGGGAGTCAATAACTCTATCGTGTGCTTTGATTTTTGAAACTTTGCAGAGATTTTTACATTCTCAAACAGCTCTATAACACACTACATGAAAGGTAATATTTGAAAAACCATAATAGGTGCACTTTAAAGGAAAATTCCAACCTGAACGAATGGCATAATAATGTTTACAATGAACAACAGTGTTCAAGATTTATTTTTTTAATTAACCATTCATAGACATGGTCTATTTTCACTTTGATTTCTTGCTGATAGTGGTGCTTCATCTCTTGCTTCATCTTTACCTAAAGAGAGTGATGCATTATTATTAATATTATTATATATTATTATTAATATGTGCTTTATTCCTTTAGTCTGTCTAGCACTATCATCTCCTCATCTGTACATTCTGCTTACACACATCAGCTTCCAAGCATAAGCTTAAACTTTCACGCTCAATTCCATCGCTAATGCCATCGTGTTAGTCATCTTGTAAAGCGCTAATTAGCTAAGCCAGGTATCTGCCGTAACTCAGAGCAACTGTGTCGCAACGTTGTATTGCATTCTGGGACTTTGAATCAAAAATTGAACTTTTTTCTGGGACTCGTGAATCCAAAAACGCCGCTGTGGAATGATGAGTGAGAAAAGGTGAGTTGTTCTTTTGTTTTTCAGAGCTACCAATCAAACTTGATGGTTATCCCTTATGTTTGAGATCACTCCATCCATCCATCCATTTTCTGTACCACTTATCCTACACAGGGTCATCAGGGAGTCTGGAGAAAATCCCAAGGAACTCAGGGAACAAGGCAGGGGCCAACCCATCACAGCACATAATCACACACACACACACACTCAATCACCCATTCATTCACTACGGACAATTTGGAAATGACAATCATACTACAACGCATGTCTTTGGACTGGGGGAGGAGACTGCAGTACCCCGAGGAAACCCCGAAGGATGGGGAGAACATGCAAACTCCACACACACGTGGCAAAAAACTTCTCTCAGGAATTACAAAAATACATCAATGCATCAACCAGCAAATTAGCACCAGAATCACTAAACCCATCGGAAATATTTTAATAGAAACACATTTAATATGGTTCAGGGTGGAGTTTTGCTTTAACAGATATATCATAATGATGTACTATTGCTGTAAATGTTAATGAAATTGAACAGCAGCCCTTACACTTCGATTATGAGGATGTACAAGTAAAATCCTTTCGTTAATTTGATCAGAGATTAATCTAAAGTATTCTGAAGCATTCCTTTAAGTCACAGGAGTTTTTCCATATTAACACAGATGAACTCTTCGACATCAGTGATATGTAAATGTGAACACACATATGCTCTCTGTTCTCGCCCGACAGATCACTTGACCAGACATGTAGAGTCTCACTGATGCTGACTTTTTTCAGGAAATGAGACAATGTAAAAGTCAATATCGGGTCAAATGTGAAATTCTGGAATAGCTCATAACGTTAATAATGGTGTCAAAGCAACTATTATGATGGTCTAACTCATGCACATCAGTCCAAATCATTTCACTCACTCTTGTTAGATTTGATTCAGAAGAATTAATAGAAGCGCACATTCCCTGCTGGTCGTGTATTGATATTTCAGTGTTAGTGAACATGCATCGGCACAGCGAATGCACTCATCCATCAGATTCTCTAATCGAAGTTAGAGGACATGCCCCGGTAATGAACATTTCAAATGCACACACACAGAGTAAGAGAGAGAGAGAGAGAGAGAGAGAGAGAGAGCGAATGAAAGAGAGAAACAAAGTGTGTGAGTGAACGAGAGAGAAAGAAAGAGAGAGCAAAAGAGAGAGAAAGAAAGCACAGGAAAGAGAGACAGAGAAAGAAAAGGAGAGAGAAAGAGAAAAAGGGGGAGAGAGAGAAAAGAGAGAAAAAGGGAGAGTGAAAGAGAGAAAGAGAAAAAAGGGAGAAAGAGACAAAGAAAGCATGAGAGAAAGCATGAGAGTGAGAGAGAGAAAGCAAGAGAGCGAAAGAAAGCAAGCGAAAGAAAGAAAAAAGCGAGAAAGCAAGAGAGAAAGAAAAAGAGAGGGAGAAAGAGAGAGATAGAGAAAGAAAGCAAGAGAGAGAGAGATTCATACTCACCTCCAATTTGGCACATGGGCCTCATAGTCCCAGTATTCCCTGCTCTTCAGAGTGTTCACATCTGCGTAGACCCGAGCTGTGCTGCCAGCCACTGGGCCAGGCATGGTGGCCAAAAGATGCGATTATCTGTTAGAGCAGATATCCACAACGCTCTGGAGAACTCAGCTCAGGGTTTTCATTGCTTTTTCTGAGTCCCCTGAGTGCGTGTTTGTGTGTTAGTGTTCTCTAATGCTTTAACAAAAAACTGTGTCAAATGTAATCACAGTTTCACACTCCCCCCAGAGACGGTTTACTGGGGATCCCAGGCTGAGAGGAGATGCAGCTGCAAAAAAAGGATAAAAATACAAAATACATTTTTCAAAGGCACCACAAAAAAAGCAGGCAAGGTCTAGAGTTCTCTAAAGAAATGATCTCAGAGTAAATCAACACAAGTATACAGAGATAGAGAAACTCGCCTGGGTTTACTTTTTTTGTTCTATTTAATTTCATGAAGCGTTACTCACACCACCGAAGAAGAAAACCACCCGCGTTTGTTTCGTACCGCACTAACGAAGAAGAAACCAAACCGCTCGTGTATTTTCTTTTTTTTAAGGAACGCAAAGTTACAATTTCCAATTTCTCTGGCAGTTTATTTAACTGAATTACATCGTCATGTTGTTTAGGGTGGGAAAATAAACACTAAGGTGATGTCTTTTTGTGTGTAATGTTTACATTCGTTTTGCAGCTTGTTTACGTTGGCTGGCTAATAGCTAACAAGCTAACTGCGAAGGACGACAACCGGAACACATCCAAAGTAACGAAGTTGGCTCGCGCAAAACAAGTCCCCTGCTTCGGAACAACTGAACCAGTCCATCGGATAAAGGAAAATAAAAGGGGGTGCAATAGCAATCGATGGCGTTAGCTAGCCAACTGACTCACGCTATACGAAGTAAAATCGCTTCCCCAGAAAAAGTTTGTAGGGACGTAATTGTGGCAAACTTCTGAAACCCCGCCCCGAGCTCCCTCCTATATAGAGATTTTGGAGGGATTTCTTGAAAACGCCCCCCAAACAGCCTGTACCATACAGCTGCGGTATATATGGTAACATAGGGAAACGGATCGCAATACAGCGATCCGGAAGGAGACTATGGAGTCGAGTACCCGGAAGTGGTCGAAAAAGGTTACCATGGTGACCAATTATTTCTGTATGCTTTGAATTCATGAATGGCAAACACTATCAAACTGAGACCAAAATATAAGTGCGCGGTACATTTTTTAAAATATAAAAAAAATATTTTGTAAAGTATGAAATAATGAGTGTGTGTGTTTGTGCGCGCCTTTTGTATATGTAAGGAATTATTGGCGACAGTCCGTTGAATTATTAGAAATCAATGCACACCTGAGGTATATTCTAATAACTCAACGGACCAGAGTCAATTATTCCACTTATACCACAGACATTCTTCAGATGTTTTATTTCAAGACATGTGTCAGGTTTTTGTTCTTAAAACGCTCTTGTGTGTGGAACTAATTTATTACTCATCACACCTCAAGCCTCCGTTGGTAATTCCTAAACATCATTTGAGACCTAGTAACTGAGGCTTGAGTTATTGATATGCTGAGAGAGTATCAATATTTATTTATTCGTTGTATTTTCTGCCGTAATTAAAAACGAAAAATCATAAATTTTTAATTTGTGCTATTTTTATATTACCAGCATGAAACGGGAAAAAAACCGTGATCTCTCTCTCTCTCTCTCTCTCTCTCTCTCTCATATCTCTACTTTAGCTGTGCATTTCCTGAAAAATAATTGCTCATCTCAGAACATCTGTCAGCCAATCAGAATCGAGAACTCAACAGCACTGTGGTATAAATTTGAATATTTCACCTCGCTTTAATTTAATCTGTCTATTTATCTAAGCATTTATCGATCAAATACAATTAAATATATTTTTTAAATAGAAATTTTATTAGAATTAGACAAACAATTAATATATAGGATAAGATAGCTTATAAGTAAATCCCTGTTATATTGGAAAACTACAAATCGAAAAATATATATTTTAATTATTTCTGTATAATAGATTAATCTTACCATAAATTATGAGAAGATTATACATATATTTGGACTCCAGCTATAATTGCTGTAATTAGCCTTGTTATCACTGTCTTAGCATATTTACTAGCAAAATTCAAGTGAAAAACAAATAGAAACATTTTATGGACATGTCACTGTTCTTCCAATGAACCATTCAAACTCATGTTCAAAAGTGGTGGCAGCATCATGTTATGGAGCTGCTTCTCTTCAGCTGGGACTAGGGCTGTAGTCAAGATTGAGAGAATTATGAATAGCTCCAAATATCAATATATTTTGGTACAAAACCTGCAGGCCCCTTAAAGCTGGAAAAAGATCTGACAGGATTTATCTTGGTTAAATTTTTCACATCACAAAAACCTGCAACGTTAACAAATACCACCATGGCCTTCATTTCAATTGCTATGCTGATGACTCTATATTAGCTCACATCAATCTGCTCCTTTCCCCACAAATTCCTTATCTGAATATATCAAGGACATCAATTTATGGATGACCAGTAATTTTTGCAAACGCAATACTGAAAAAAGATGTGTTAGTAGTAGCATCTCCACATGTTCTATCTTGTCTTCCTGATCAGTTAATTGATATTTAACAGTGTCCTTGTTAGACCCTCCCCTACCGTCCGCAACCTTGGTATTATCTTTGACTCTACACTGTCTTTTACCTTGTACATCTCCTCTGTCACAAAAACAGCTTTTTATCATCTTTGCACTATTGCTAGAATTTGCTCCATTTTTAACACCAAAAATGCCAAAACTCTTGCCCATGCCTTCATCAGTTCTCGGCTAGATTACTGTAATGCTCTCTTTTCTGACCTCCCCACTAAAACAATCAACAAATCCCAATGCAACCAGTATTCAGCAGCCAGGGCACTCTCTCTCTCTCTGTCCAAAATCATCATTATCACTCTTATCCTGCGCAGGTTACACTGGTTACCTGTTTCATATCATATCCAATACAAACCATACAAAGACCATTTACAAAGTTCTCTTTATCAATTTCAAAGCCTCACTTGCTCTAGCCTCACATACATTGCTAATCTCGTCCGTCCCTACAGCCCATCATGCTCTCTCTGGTCATCTGATTCTGGCATATTATTCCTTCCACTTTACAAGCTGAGCTCACTCAGTGGTAGGGCTTCCTGTGCAGTAGCCCCTTCACTTTGGAACTCTATTCCACAGTCCCTCTGTAATCTTACCCCTGTACAAGATATTAAAATCCAACTCAACACTTATCTCTTTGCTCAAGGTTTCTGTGACTCTTAACCACACTGTCATGTTTTGTTGAGGTTTGTGTGTGTGTGTGTGTGTGTGTGTGTGTGTGTGTGTGTGTGTGTGTGTGTGTATATATATATATATATATATATATATATATATATATATATATATATATATATATATATATATATATATATGTATATGTGTGTGTGTGTGTGTGTGTGTGTGTGTTGTGTTATTTGTGTCTGCTGTCTAATTGGAAAGCAACCTTGAGTTTGTAGAAAGGCTCTGTAAAATAAAATTATTATTATTATTATTATTATTATTATTATTATTATTATTATTATTATTATTATTAACAAGGATGTGTAGAATTTTTACACCCACTCCATTCCGTTTTTATTTATTTATTTATTTATTGTTTGTTTGTTTGTTTGTAAGTAGTGTAGTAGATTTAATTGCAGCAATGACCATTATAATAATTTCTGCCCAAATAATGCGTCTGTTTTATTTAGCAGTGAAATAGCCTCAGACAAAATATTAACGCAGTGTACAATTACATTAAATATGATATGCAAAAAAAACAAAAAACGTATTGTTAGTTTTTTTTTAAACCCGGTTCAATATAAACCGAGCTAAAGCTGATTATATTAAAACAGAAACGCATCTATCGATAGACCTGCACTGGCTTACAAGTGAATCTTTCCCCTAGCAAAATGTCGGACGCGTTGACGTGTCATATATCCTCGGTAGCAACCGAGGCGTCTTCCGGGGTTTTTTGTTTGTTTGTTTTTACACAGTCCACAGCGACCGCAGCGATTACCATAGCAACCATGGCTGAGAGCAAGGAACCTGTTACAAAAGCAGCTTTAAAACAACAGGTGGAAGAGTTAAGGTGAGAAATTTGAAAGAAACAAACAAATATATTTTTTAAAGGCTAGAAAGACGTTCCTAGAATATTCCTGAAAGTTCTTATGATTTTCAAGACGTCCACGCGGACTTCCGCTCGCGCTTTTGAATTCTTGTATCTGATTGATCAGTAGGTGTTGATTAATTTTCTATAACCGCAATTATACTTTTCTATTAATACACTTGTTTTTAGTAGGCTACATTATCGTTTCATAAGTAAACACCAATTCAGAGGGACTCGCATGGCAGACTATACTCATAATCTAACACTCAAAATAAACAGACTAATAACACATCCATTTTCCATACCGCTTATGCTACACAGGGAGCCTATGATCAGAATAAAAAGTGGGGGAAACCCTGGATGAAGTGCCAACCCATAACAGGGGTCACGCATTCACACAATTTGGAAATGCTGGGAGAGGAAACTGGAGTACCCAGAGGAAATCCCTGACGCATGGGGAGAACATGCAAACACCACACACACACACACACACACACACACACACACACACACACAGGGCGGAGGCGGGATTCAAACCCCCAACCCTGGAGGTGCGAGGAGAATGTGATAACCACTAAGCCACTGTGCCCCCCCAACTAATAACCATGAATATGTTTATGTAAGGAGACGTTTATTTTAACATTTTAAGTAGAACTCTCAGGTGTTAAGGCTTTGTAACAGTCAGTGAGTCCATCATGGTGGATGCTCTACTTAAAGAATGTCCCAAATTCCTCTTGAAGCTCTTTCAAAAAGGACAGAAGCCGGAGGACAGAGAGTCTTCCAACATTTTATCACTAACTCCACATTTTCTGCCATCTCTGTGTCTTATTCATGCCTTTGAATCTCTGCTGTTTGTGCAACTTGTGATCTACCAGACACTCAAATGCAGTTCTTCAGACAGAGAACGAGATTTTTGAGAGCTTCCTCAATCGGCTGGATTCTCTCAGCCTGGACTCACAGCTTGCGCTACCCCAGTCTAAGAAGGGAGCGGTGAGTATGTTACCATGGCTCATAATGTTAATGGTTAAATATAAAAACGTTATTTCTGTGAAGATACAAAAGCTGAACGTATTACATAGCTTCTGTTGTTTTAAGTAAATGCACAATTATTTTCCAGCTAAATTACAAGTTTGGATAATTCCAAACCGATTTGATTCTGTTTTTGTGGTATTAGGGTCAGAGAGGCAGATTCGAAAGATGCAGACCGTCTCAGAAGCCACCGAGACTCCTGAATCAGGAACAGAAGTATTGCATTGCCATGTGTGAGATGGAAGAGACCAGAAAAGAGCTGGAGCAGTACAGAATAAGTTTAGCAAGAAATGCCGAGTACTATAAGGTTATCATTTAATCAGTGAATTGTATTTACTTGACCTGGTACAAATGGTGCAGCTGCAAATTCACTCCTCAATACATCAACTCCATGATAAGTCCTCACGTGTACAGCTTTAAATCATTCAACACATCAAAGACAACACTTTATTGGGAGATTTTGAGAGATATACAGCCAGAGCAACATAAATAGGGTGTAATGTAAATTACAGGGATTTCATGACATATTAGGGGTGCGTATCACTCCTTTCAAAATCAATCAATCCATCCAACCATATTCCATACCACTTGTCCTACACAGGGTCATGGGGAAGCCTGGAGACTATACCAGGGAACTCAGGGAACAAGGCAAGGTACATCCTGGACAGGGTGCCAACCCATCACAGGGCACAATAACACATAAACTCACACCCCCCAGAGAATTTGGAAATGCCAATCAGCCTACATCACATGTCTTTGGACTGGGGGAGGAAGCTGGAGTACCCAGAGGAAACCCCTGAGGCATGAGGAGAACATGCAAACTCCACCCACAGAGGGAAGCGGCGAGATTCGAGCCCTCAACCCCAGAGATGCGAGGCAAAAGTGCTAACCACAAATCCACCCCCTCCTTCCAAAATGTGTCTCAATATATGATCAATGACCAGGAAAGATACAGACCGCAATGCAATACCATTTAGAGGAACATCTTTGCATCATAGTACACTAGGTGTGTGGTTTAGGGGTTAGCATGTTTGTACCTCCGCGGTTGGGGGGTTTGAATCCCGCCTCTGTCCTGTGTGCGCAGAGCTTGCATGTTCTTCCTGTGATTCGGGGGTTTCCTCCCCCAGTCCAAAGACATGTGTCATAGGCTGACTGGCATAGTCTCCAGGCTCCTGGACCCTGTGACCCTGTGTAGTATAAGCTGTATGGAAGATGGATGGATGGATGGATCACATTTTTAGATTCATGTTCAGAAATGACATCCAGGGTTCTGTGCTCTACTGCATTTGCCTGCAAGTTACCGGGATGTTATTTTGAAAGTGAATATAAAAAATGGGAGAGACTGAATGCATTTTAGAAATGTAATTCTTCCTGAATTTTTAATGTTCAATCATACACCCTTACGCATGAAATTCAGTTTCCGATTGTAACCACGAAAATTCTATTTTAGATGGGATGCAAAAAATTACAATTTATAACAAGTAATTTAAATTTTTTTGCATTTAAATTCAAATTTCCTAAGTCTTGATTCTAAATAGGACCGTGACATATCATATTGTGCATGATATACCAGTACAATTCCTCCCCATCATAAGAATTGGTCATCCCGTGATACTGACGATATAGTTGATGACGTGTTTACGCCGCAGTACGAGAACACGTATCGGTGTTTACATTTTCACTGGAATTTTAATTTGTAAATAAAATTCATATTCTATGTTTTAGCCTACTTAATTGGTATAGTTGTTATTTTACTTTTTTTGGATCAATGTTTGTATTTGCACGGCTCTCAAGACTGTATGCTGATGTGACTTGTGGCCGAAAAGATAGTTTTGAATGTTGCTATTTTCATATAGTTATTTATATCGTTACCACAAAAAAATACCATGAAATATAATGATATAGTTTTAAGTCATCTCTCATCTCCTATCACTCATCCCTAATTCTAACTTCCTCCTCCCTCCAAGACCCTCTGTGTCTTGGCACAGTTTTGTGTATTCCTTTCCCTCTAAATAATGAAATAATTATTCAATAATTATTAGTTAATGGTCACACCTGCTGTTATTTAATTTATTTGAGAAGTGTAAGTACATAACTGTTTGTCCCCAAATGCAGAAGTAATAACCACTGTGCCCTAATGGCTTCTTTTCCTGTCAGGCTGCTATAGAGGACTCTGAACTGCGGCTGGCAGAAATTAAGAGGGAGAGACATCACTTTGAAGAGTTTGTTGATAAAATTCGACAGACAACCTGGGTTCGGGAACAGAGGGCACAGAAGGTCATCGGGTACATCGGGCGTAAAATAAAAGCAAAGGTAAGCATGAAGGATGTGTTAGGCCTGTGTAGGCATGCGCTAGTAATAAGTTGCACTTGTTATAGGAAAATAATCCGAAGCGGAATTACTGCTACCACCCTGAAGTGGATTATTTTCATTTCATTTATTTTCATGTGAAATCCTCTGTCCTAAAGACTTTCCTGTCGCAGAAAATGTACTGACTGTTATATACACATACATGTTAAATATACATCATCTAACAGAAAACTTCAACGGTTGCTGTTAAAGAACAACAAATTTTTATAATCAGTTTATTTATAAAGGCGTCGTTGGTAGCTCAGTGGTTAAGACATCGTACTATAGTTATATAAGTTATTACTATAGTACCAGTTATGACTATAGAAAAACATTGTATTAGAACAAGTGCATTAATAAACCTGTCATTTGAATTATATATGGTCAGAACCGTTGTTAAAGAAATGAACGCTTTCTGACCAATCAGATTGGAGAATTTAAATGTGGTATAAGCAATACTATTCAGCACAGATAATATTGATATTGTACAAACTGCCAATATTCAGCATGACTCCTGCGTTCCAATCGGGAAGCCTGTGAGGATATGAAAATTTTGTGATATTTGTCTACGGTAGGTAGGTTTGATTCCATCTATCTTAGGTTTATATTTATAAAATATAATTTTATGCAAACAGTAAACATGATTAATCTTCATTTCCAAGCGTTGTAGTAATTAAAAGAATGACTATACACCGATCAGCCATAACACGGGGATGTTACTTTGACACGTACCACCTACCTGAACATTGTTGCAGACCAAGTACACCTCTTCATGGCAATAGTATTCCCTAATGGCGGGGGGTCTTTCAGCAGGATAATGCTCCCTGCCAAACTGCAAGAATGGTTCAGGAATGGTTTGAGGAACATGTCAAGAGTTCCAGGTGTTGACTTGACCCCTAAATTCCCCAGATCTCAATCCGATTGAGCATCTGTGGGATGCGCTGGACAAACAAGTCTGATCCATGGAGGTCCCACCTCGCAACTTACAGGACTTAAAGGATCTTCTGGTAACATCTTGGTCCCAGACACCACAACACACATTCAGCGGTCTTGTTGAGTCCATGCCTTGATGGATCAGAGCTGTTTTGCTGACACAAGGGGGACCTACACAATATTAGGCAGGTGGTTTTAATGTTATGGCTGATGTGTATGATGCCGGCTACAATCTAGTTAATTTTTAGAGTAACCCCATAATAGACAGTTAAGAGACAAAATCATACAGCCATCCAACATACTAGCAGCTCGTTTTGAGCGGTTTTAATGCACCATTAGTTTATTGAAATCTAGAAGCAGACTTTTCTTCGGTCTCTCCAACCTGTTGGTAATGATGATGAAATGCTATTTGTACCTTGAACACTTAGATCCACTCGTATGTCTCAACATGTCACCATTCAAAACACAAAAAACAAAAGAATATCTGCACCAATATCCCTATATTTTGTGTAATCTGTGTTTTAATAATATATTGGATTAAAAGACTAGTTTGGCACAAATTTCCAAATCACAGTTTATAATTTTTTTTATGTCCCAGCTAATCTATGTTTGGTTTCCAATGATTCCTTGTTTAGTTTTCCAGTGGACCTGTGAGGCAAATCGTACTTTCATGACTCCCTTGAAGTCAGTCTTGAAGTCTTCTGTGCCTGGAACCACATTCAGTTGTTCAGGACACATTGTGAATTACTGTAATATAATGTAAGATATTGAACATGACAACTGCCCATTTATTTTCATCAGGGCAAGGGTCATTCTGCCACTGAGGCACGACCTCCTAAAGTCTGAAAAATCTGAAAGCAGAACTTTAGCAGAAAAAAAAAAAACCAGATAATAATATAGTTCATTTCAAAATGATATTACAGCTTAACAAGTATTCTTGTTGGTAGGATACTTTCCTCATACATATAATTCACCTGGCCTGTGCCCAAATTTCTCACTGCTTGCTCCTGCAGGAAACTCTGACAGAGAGGATGCATAGGAGGAACAAGTTTCTGCAGATGCAAAACTTGAAGCAGCAGCGCATGGTGCATCAGAAGGAACAGATGCAAGAGACGCCGAGCTGGGTCGACTTAGAGCACCTGAAGCAAATGAACACCCAGTGCCAGAAGCGTCTGCAAAAGTTCCAAGCACAGCTGCTAAATCAAAGAATGCTGGTTCGAAAGGGTCGGCAAAGCCTGAACGTTTACAAGGTACAGATCCAGAACACAGGGTGCTATTTCCTTGGAGGATCCCTGCTCTATTTACCTCATTTGGGTAAAAAAAAAAAAAAAAAGTTGTGTTTGATTTTGCTACAGCACATGGATCCCAACTCTGGTCTTGGAGAACCCTATGTCCAACACATTTAAGTGTTTTCCTTGTTTCTTGCACACCTGATTCAGCTAATCAGCCCTTCTTGAGATGAAGCAGTTAAAAGACTAACGTGCAGGACAGGCTTGGGAAACAGAGCAGTGTATTCGAATTCGGAGCTTCAGGATCAGGAGTGTTTTAATTTATTAATGAATGACGTCATGATTTTTATCCATGTATAAAGTATTTCATGTTGCAGAGCATCTGTGAAACAAGTTCATTCCTGTTATCACAATACAGCAGCTATTCCCTCGACTAACTCTCTTTTTTTTCTCTGTTTTGAAGTTAAATAGACACAAAAGAAATCCTAGATAGTTAAGCGCAAAGTCCCCCGTCCTGAAGACTTACTCACTGTTACAAAGTGCTGTTACTGGAGACTCCTTCAATAAATGTTAAAGTGCACCGATTATGATTTTTCAAATATTTTCCTGTAGTGTGTTAGAGCTGTTTGTGAATGTAAAAACGTCTGCAAAGTTTCAAAAATCAAAGCGCATGACAAATGGAGTTATCGACTCCCAAAAGAAGGAACCGATTCTGAACAGCTGAAACGAGTAGTTAGTAATTCCAGACTTACTTCCTGTACTAACCTAAGTAGGTTTGTAACAACAATAAAGCCCCACCTCTGGTCTTCATTGGCTGCTCGCTGATAGCGGTAGACCAATCACAACCGACTGGGACATCTGACCAATCAGAGCAGAGTATGCTCTCTGAAAGGAGGGGTTTATAATGAATCCTTTAGAACGAATCATTTAACGAATTATTTGTGACACTGGGGGGAAAAACTGTAATGCTGCAGTTTAAATTATGAGCACATTAAAGTGTTTTTTGACCTTGGATGCATGTAAAGCTATTGTATGCGACCTTTAAAACAAAACTAGGGACGTTTCAAAACCATAAGAGGTGCGCTTTAAAATATTGTACACGAGTAATATAAGGAGCAAATGCACCAGTGAAAATCAGAGAAAACAGCTTTGGGGCAATATTCTCAACATATCCCCCGTTCCTGATGAACTCATAAACAGAAGCCTTAACGTACACAAAGCATGATATTGAGTTGTATGTTTACCACACATTTTTAAAATGGTTGAAGCCCTAAAACGGTGTCTAACTAATATTCATCATGAAACACTGCTGTATAAAAACACCAGGCTTGGAATATGGAGAGGCATGTGTTGCTGCATCACGGTGTGTCTCGGTTGCAGGAGCGTCTCAAGAAGGAAATGCAGGAGTCGGAGTCGCTGAGCAGAAAAATCGCTTCACATGAGGAAAGGCTGTCGAAGATCAGAGAGAAACAGCAGAAGGTCGAGAAGGTCAGGATGCTTTCAACTCAAGGAGTCACCAGTAAATCTTGACACTTAAACACGGCCCTGAAATAACTTTTAAGCAGGGAAACGGATTAGCCACGTATGTGCACGCCTCATTCCTATTTTTTCGCTTTGTAAAACCTGCACAATAATCTCAGTGTTCTTTTTTATTTTTTTCCATCATTCACTAAATCTGTAATGAAAATACTTACACTATATGGTCAAAACTATGTGGACACCTGATCATCACACCTATATGAGCTTGTTGGACATCCCATTTCCTAAACTATGGGCATTAACCTGGAGTTCTGCTTCACCTGCTCATTTATTTATTGAACCACTAAATAAACAATGTAATGTGTGAAGATTTGACTTGTATAATATTTGTTAATTACCAACTGCTCCTACTTTCACTTTTGGAAATGAATGCTGAAGATCTTTTCAGACATTTGTTTGTTTAATGGTTAAATCTTTTAACAGTAAGTGGTACTCTTTCCATAGTATATTGACTGTGTTCTTGGGTATACGTCTCTGTGTGTGTGTGTGTCATGTATGCAGGAGCGAGTTCAGGCTGAGGCTCTGAACAAGAAGCTGAAAGCCCAGTTGGCTAATTTCCGCGTCCCTGATGTCATGAAATATGTCGAGGCCAAAGCCACGAATGATCGGCTCAGGCAGACCGTCAAATCCTTGGAGCGCAAAGCGAGGGTTGCTGAGGTAAGCCCAGAAAAAAGGCATAAATTGTCCAAAATTAAAATCTGAGCTATTTACGTTGGAGGACCAAGCCGGATTTATTTCTTTTTTTTTCTTTTTATAAATGTCGATGGTTTTTACAAGCTCAGACTGAGGATCCCTTGTAAAAGCCTTTTAATCCACAATAAAGGATAATCAGTGTCGAAAACTTGGTTTGATAAAATTTATACCACAATTCTCAATTCTGATTGGTTAGAGGGTGTTAATTAATTTTCTATAACAGCAGTTATGACTGTAGTGGACCCGCAAAGTTTATATTAATAAAGTTTATCTTTCTAAATGTGATTGTTTCTAGAGGAAGTTTTCTGTGAGGGGATGTTTAGTTGTTTAGCAGGTATGGAAGGAATCTCCAGTGTCAGCTCTCTTAGTAAAGCTGTACTTTAGTAGATTTCCGACACTGGCAAGTCTTCAGGATGGAGTACTTTGTGTTTTCCCATTTCTCCGTGACATGACGAGCTACATTGTTTCTTATTAACTCCAATACACAACTGTCTTTGTATAATCTACAGATGGCATTGAAGACTAAGAAAAAGAGTCCAGAAGAATCATCAGGCTGCAGTAGGAGCAGTGACCACTAATCCATGATGACCATAACCTAGGACTGCACGATTATGGCCAAAATGACAATCCTGATTATTTTGATCAATATTGAGATCTCGATTATTTATCACGATTATTAATTGATTTTAGTGTCAACATATGTTTATTGCACTTTCACATTTATTAAGTTTTCTCATGCCACAATATACACACAAGTAGGCATGAGAAAACTTGAGCTGGTCAATTATGACCGAATTTAGGAACATAGTGTGAGCCATGACAAATTAATTTACCTTCTGATAAACTAAATGTAATATTTTCAGTTCATTTTACAGACTGTATGCAAAAAACAACCGTTAACCTGTTCCACCTTGTAAACAAATACAATAAACATCAATGTTCAGTGTTTTGAATCTGCTCCTCTTAAATATATTTAAAGCTACACTATAAGACATTTTCCACTGCCATGGTTCTGGGCTGGAGTCAGTTCTCGAACCGCTCTGTGTATATTGTGTGTATATATCTGAATAATCTCATAGGATGTGATTGGGTGAGTTCATTTACCCGTCAGATGCAAAGCGCTTTAGTTTAATGGTGTTCATTACTGACGCTCTGATCAGGATTTTTACGACCGATACCGATCCAGATACCAATCTTTTTTGTTTAAACTTTAATCAGGAGGTCTGTCATAAACAGTTAAATGTAAGCTCTCTGCTCATGGTCACTGTTAATTGAGTTAAAATAATAGCAATGAGATACTGTTAGTTCATTGATACACAAGGATAAAATATTTATTTTTAAAATACCTTAAAAACAATCAAGAGTCCTAATTAAAAGTAGACTAACACAAAAATGATCCATATTCGGAAAAAGGCTAATAGCTTTCTAATGAAATATCTTACTAAGCTTAATGTCAAATTGATATTAAATGCAACCCATAGTAATTAAACATTATTTCATTTCACATTTTATTTATATTTTATGGTTATTATAATATCTATTTTTTATATTAAATGATTTATTTATAACTAAGCACATTTTCTGTCTTTACATTTTAGTTTTATTTTTGTTTGTTTATCAGTTTTAGATCAGTTCCCCCAGTACAGTGTCCATGTCTGCTGATAATATTATGTGTTTTTTTTGTGTGTGTGTGTGTGTAACATGGAAACATAACATGGAAACTGGAGTTGACTGTCCTAGTGATATCTGGCAACCGTGTTTAAATGAAGTAAATTAGAGTTAGTGAATGGAGAGCTGCAGTGTACTGTATGTTTACAGACTGAACAGTTGCTACTCTTGCTTATGATTGGTGAGGAATTATTTAATAAAGAAGTTTGAATTAAACCCACCTTGTAGCGTTAGCATTATTATTAATTTTCTCCGCCCAAAGCCGCCGTGTCTACACAAGCAGGTGCCAGTTCAGGTAATTTTGCGGGATCAATAAAAGATGGTCTTTGTGAGATCGGGAAGTTGAAGCAGATGATGTACAGAGTTACTTGTCATCGTATTGGCTTCTCTGCAGTATTTACACACTTGTTCGTTTGACTGAGCTGATGAAAAGAGGTGAAAGTAACTGTTGCTCGGTGTAGATGCATTTTGGACTTGTAGTTTTTATTCCAATTGTATTATACAACTCCAAACAGGTCACTCGCACCAGCGCGAATAAATATTTATTCTCAGTCGCACAAAATACTTTTCAGTCGCAAACGTGAGTGAAATGGTTGCACTTTAGAGCCCTGAGTTTATCTGCAAAGTTTTTTCCATGTTCAGCATGATAACGTTTAATGTCCCCAACAACCTATGTAGTGCCATTTAGCATCATGTTAATGCCATGATTTACCCTTGCCCAAAGTGCTGAAGCTCGAACCAAAGCTGGCAGCTCGAGGGCTAAAACGCTAACCCCGTTTCGGGGTTTTGGCACTACAAAGTGTCGTCATCCCTGCGCTGCTCTATGGTGATTGGCTGTAAGTGTAGGAAGCGCTTGATTTGGTCTGCAGTGGAGTTTTCTATCAGCTGAGGATGAACTTTAAACGTTAATATCGCAGTCGATCATGTTCATTTAATCGTGGACAGTCAAAATCGTAATCACGATCGATATTCGATTAATTGTGCAACCCTACCATAACCTTGAATCCACTGATCAGCTGAAACCTTTTATCATTGCTTCCTTGTTATTCTTTTTGAAATGGACTTACAGCATGTACGCAAACCTCCATAAACATGGATCAAATAAAATGCATTAAAAATCCAAACCCCACACGTTATTAATGAGAAAGTTTATTAGTTAGTGCTGTGTATATTAAATGCTACATACAGATATTTAGCATGAATGTCACATCCATCTCCACATGAAATTTTTCTTACTAACTCATCCACAATCTACAATTTGAAAAAAGCTAAAGAGGAGTTAAAGTGTGCCGTGGAGCACAAACATTTTTAAAACAGATTACAGGAACGAACAGCAGGCATGCACGAGGCAGAGTACAGGACCGCAGAGGAAGGGGAGTACACGCCAAAATCACTCACGTCAACCTAGAATGTCCCCTTCAACCTCATTACCCAGCATCCCTTCCTCTGTGGCCCTGACCCTCCCACCAAGTATATATATTTATATAGAAATTTTAAACAATATTAATTAAAAAAAAAAGAAAAAAAAAAGAATATACAATGCAAATGTGAAGGAAAAAAAAAAAAAAAAAAAAAAAGGCATAGATTTTTTTTCTCTCAAATCCCAACCAAGTCCCCTTTGAGTCAAACTTTTAATGCCTGGGGGGAAAAAAAAAAACCACACCTCTTGAAACAAACACAAACGTTTAAGAATGTATATGTAAAATATATGTATAAAAAAACCTAAAGACCACAATATAAACATGGAGGCTATGGATACACCCTGAATCGCTCATGCTTTTAAGGCCAAATGTATCTAGAGCTCCGACCTCCATACGCCACGCGTTAATTATAATACTGCACAGCCCTCAGAGGCCTGCTCATCAATCACAGTCACGTGAAAACGGAGGGAAACCCAAAGCGCCACACAGCCTTGCTTGTGAAAAACCACCAGAGTCACCTTGGAGTTCAAAATTCGTGCTGTAGAGATTTGTGTACGCTTATTCTGCATTCACGTCCACAGTCGCTCAAGGCCTAGGGAGCTAAAGAATATGACTTTTTAACTATTGTAACATAAGTGAATTAAACTAAACAACATATATACGGGGGGGAGGGGGGGGGGGGGCTGCGAATACATCAACCTGTATAGGTGCTAAGCATATTTTCCCTTCTTACATCATGGGGCGAAAAAATTCGTTCTCCAAAATACCAAAACAAAAAGACGACGTGGGGCGTCATTTTACAGTATAAATGCAGGCAAGTAAACAGGAAATATAATAAATCTATACAGGCTGTAGAAATCTCACACATGCTACTGTACAGAGAAAACATGAATTGTATTCAAAGTCTGGCCGACACTAAGGGAGGTTGTGACGTAGACCAATTCTCAAAGCCGGCTCTGAATGTGGGTAAATTAATAATAATAATAATAATAATAATAATAATAGGACTCCTCGTCACAAATCAACAGGGTGCACAAACTACTCTCATATGACACCATCATTATCATCAAATGCCTAAGAATCTACAAAGCAAGAGAAAAAGGAAAAAAAAAAAAGGATAATTTGAGAAAGAGTTCCACATAATAAAAAAAATCTATAAAAGTTTTTAGGAAAGACTAAAGACAAGACTAGAAAACATGATGCATACATACTAACCTATGTACTTACAGTAACACAAAGCTGCTTCAGGACAGTCACACTTGTGGGAATATGAACTGTATGCATGTATACATGAGTGATGTATATATTTCTATATCGTATATATTTATGTATATTGCAGTGAAATGCAGAGACGGTGATGGACTACCTGGTTAACAACATGCCCTTCTGGGGTGTCATACAGTACTTTGTTTTTTTTCTTTTTTTTTTGGTACATACAATTTCTGCCACATCGAAGGGCACACATATACGACGACACACACTTACAGACAGCATGAATAGTTCATAATATCGTAATAGCACAATATAGGCTAACCCCCAGCTGTTTCGGAACATCTGGTCAGCTATGTCTAGCTGAGGTGTCTAGAAGCAGGCGATACAAGTTGAAACATATATACAGTATTCTTCATGTCAGAGCGTGGCTAGGGACTGACCAGTCTCCCATCAATTCATTCTTGATTGGAAGGAAAGAATCTGTAGCTGCAAATGAAACTCAAAAGAAAGCACACAAAGTATATCTAAAAATGCACTAGCTACTGTTAACTAGATTTTTTCCCCCCCATTTTTTTTTTTTTTTAAATATAAAGTCCAGAGCTCTGACGGATAAAAGATTGATCAAATTGAATACCAAACTGATAGACTGGCATAAAGACTCCAAAGGTGAGCCATTTCTTCATCTCTCACAGCTATGAAACAACAACTATCCTCTCTTGCTCTTCCTCACCTTGGAAAGTTTTTGTCCTTCATTATTTTCCCTTGAATTGTAACAATTCAAGCTTTAAATCAAGGCTGGAAGGTGAGCGATGCTTCTAATTTTCAGCACCTATTGCTTTGTCCAAGATGAAATGGTATACAACGGAATAATGAAGGCGTTTATGTATATGTAGGTAATGAGGTGATTATACCACTTGCTTAGTATTTGGAGCTGTCTAAAAACAAGAGAAAACAACCCGAGGGTTACTGAATGAGAGACGACACCGGGTATCCGCCTCCTTCGGCAGTGTGTTGGACCGTGTGCTCCTGGAGCAAGCCGAGATCAGCGAATCGCTCTCCGCACCACACACACTTGAACTGCGCGTCCCTGGAGTGAACGCTTTGATGCTTGGCAAGGTGCTCACGCTGCTTGAAGCTCTTATCGCAGCTGGCGCATTTGTATGGCTTCTCGCCGGTGTGGACACGCCGGTGGCGGTTCATCTCAGACGAGTATTTGAAGCGCTTTTCGCAGTCCGGGCACTTGAGCGGCTTCTCTCGCGAGGGGTCGCAACGGTGCTGCACGAACTCGGATGATGAGAGGAAGCGGCGGTCACACAGCGAGCACTTCAGAGGCTTCTCGTTGCAATGTGTGGTTTGGTGGCGCTGCAGCGTGGCCGCTTTCTTGTAAGCCTTGCCGCAGACGTCACACTTGTACGGCTTGTCCGGGTTGGTGGGCGTGCTCGAGGGCTCGCCGCACTTGTGCCGTAGCAGCTCGCCCGACTGGCTGAACCCCTTGCCACACGATGCGCACTTGAAGAGGTTGTCCATGCCGTGCACATGCTGGTGGTAAAGCAGGTGCGACGGCTGCAGGAAGCCCTTGTCACACAGGTTGCACTTGAACGGTCGGTCTCCGGAGGCCGTGTGCGTGCGGCGGTGACGCACGAGCGCATACTGCTGCTTGAAGCTCATCTGGCAGTCGTCGCAGTGATACGGCCGCTCCTCAGAGTGCGTGCGCTCGTGCTGGCGCAGGTCGGATGGCCGCTTGAAGCCCTTGCCGCACGTGGCGCAGCGGAACGGCCGTGCGCCCTGCGGCTGACACTGGTGGTGCAGAAGCTCAGATGACTCCTTAAAGTGCAGCTCGCACACGTTGCACTTGAACAGGTGCTCGCCCGAGTGCGCGTACATGTGCCGCACCAGGTGCGAGCGGTGCTTGAAGCTCTTTTCACACACTGCGCACTTGAATGGTCGCTCCGAACTGTGCGTGCGCTGGTGGTGCTGCAAGTGTGACTGCTGGCTGAAGCTCTTGTCGCACGTCTCGCACTTGAACGGCTTCTCGCCTGTGTGCACACGCTCGTGCCGCGTCAGCTCGGACAGATGACGGAAACCCTTCGAGCACACGGAGCACTTGTAGGGCCTGTAAGGAGCGGAGGACTCAAAGGTAGGCTGTCCAGAAGCACCGACCGCTGCGCTGCTGCTCGCTGATGCACCGTCGCTGGAAGGCTGAGCAGGATTGGTGCTGCCTGACGAAGTCGGTGTGGCATTTCCTGAAGATCCAGGCCGGTAGGTCTTCTCGCAGATTGAGCACTTCATGGGATTTCCACTGTTGTGGGCATTGTGGTGCTGTGCCAGCGACGTGAGCAGCGAGAAGCCCATCTTGCACACACCACATACAAACGGCTTCTGCTCCACCTGCACGCACTGGTGCTCCAAGAGGTCCGTGGCTTGGTGAAAGATCTTCAGGCACTGCGTGCACTGGAACGAGCGGTCCTGGCTTACCATGCACTGGTGCTCGTGCGGATTGGCCAGATGCGAGATGTCATGGCCGCACGCGCCGCATTTGTGGCCTCCTTCGCTCCCGACCTGCAGTGAAGGCTGCTGCGCCTGAGCCGGGTGCTGCTGCTGCTGGCTGTGCTGCTGGCTGTGATGTTGCTGCTGCTGTTGCTGCTGCTGTGACTGCAGAGCGTCCGGCTGCAGCACGATGCCATACACGGCGCATCCGAGCGCATTCTCTGCCCCCGGCGGGATGGCGTGGACGACAGGAGGCGGGGCAACAGCATGCTGCTGCCACGCCTCAGTCATCCGCGCCCGCGTGTACGGATTCAGCTTGGTGCCGTAGTGGGACCGCTTGGCGTGTGAATCCAGGGGGAAGGGGTTGCTGGACTGGCCGCGATGCGACAAGTGGGGGGGCAACGAGGAACTTATTTTGACGGCTCAGTCGGACCACCACAGGTGAGAAATGGGAGATGTATTACACCTCGAACCTCCAGGAGCACTCGCCAGCTCCAAAACGTGCTCAGAACACTGTGTATGTGGGCATCCTCCAAACGTGAAAAACAAGATGAAAGAAGAGAGACACACCAGTTCCACTGGATTCCGTCCTACGTGGTCACTCCTGCAAAGAGGAAGCTGGTTAATGGATCGTTTGTGATAAGAAAAGTACACACTTAATAGGTGACACATTTATAAACAAATCTTTTGATCTACCTGGCCAAGGTTAAGGAAAACACGCCTAATATTTCCAAGGACAGTCCTTATTACTTAGTCCTTACTACTTAGTCCTTACTTTGTCCTGATCCATTAAAAATATTTGTCCTACATCCTAGAACGAAATTCTACACACACTGCTGTCAAGTCATTCTTGTCAATCTGCACAAAAGCAAGTTAACTTATGAATTATGTGCTGCTAAAGTCAAGGAGGACCTGCGAATGTAACGGCAATGCTAAAATATTAACATGAAAGGAAAGGAGAACACAACTCTTGTCAGATTTTGTCTTCTAACATAAAAGTTGTCATCTTTCACTACTTTATCAATGTGAGGAGGTTTTTTGCTCCATTTGTAGCCTGGGTCTTGATGGGATATCCACTTTCGTATAACATTTTGACTCAGATGCTATACATTATAGTATATTGGTGCAGTGTCAAATTGTAATACACAGTCTGTACATGATTTTGCAGAGTTTGTGATCATTGTGGCTAAAAATGCTTGATTTTGCTGCTTTTTTCCTCTTTAAGATTTGCGATGCAATTTGCTGAGTTTTTTGTGCTTTTTTACCCCGGAAAACTGCTTAAATAGGTGAAATCGCACTTGCACGTACTGTTTTACAAGGTCTTTTGCAGTGATGTTTGTTGATAAATAAGACCTTTTTGCTGTACTCGTGTTCGAAGCACATAAATCAAAGAGGGGTTTGCCTGAATGTATGTTGTGATGACGTCACATGATGCATCTTGGCCCAAATCTGTGGAAAATCTTCAGTAATTCTAAAAAACTGCAGAGTACTTGTTACACTCTATCCCACTGTCTAGTGCTGTGACTTGATTGCGCTGTTTGAACTACAGCCGGCCCAACTTCCCCCGAGTTGCATTTACATTTGGCCGCTTTACATTTGGCCGCTAGTTTCACCCCGCCTAACTGCCTGGGGTGGTGAGAATCACCAGGATATTATTCAGTATTTGATGATGGAGGTGTTACACTGAGTCACTGTGTATAAATTAGGGCTGGGCGATATATACCGATATAATATCGCCAGTGTTATAAATGATTACACGATACACTTTTCTGGGATATCGTTGGTATGGTGATAATTAATAATTTAATAATTACAGATTAAATGGTACAGAATGGATGGCGCTGATTTTATGGAATTTTTAAAAAACTTAATATTCATCTGTAGGCATTAAAGAAAAGTATAATCAAACTCTGTTTATAGGTTTTTGGGGTTATTTTACTACAGTTTTGCAGACAGTTTGTTAGCTAAATAATATATCATGCCATGCATTGTGCATCATAGAAATGCCCTCAATTACCGTGATATATTTTTGTCATATCGCCCAGCTCTATGTAGAATATAAAACAGTCACCTTTTCAAAATACTGAGTCAACTGTATTTCCATAACTATATTACCTATTCTTTAATATATATATATATATATATATATATATATATATATATATATATATATATATATATATATATATATATATATATATATATATATATATATATATTTCAATCATGTTCCTTAATTAGTGAGGTCACATGATCTGCGCTTCAGAAAGCCTACTCTTTGGTCTACTCTGGGATATGTGTGTGTGCACGCACACTGCATTATGATTTACAGTAAGTAGACGAAGAAAAATGCTGTTCGTTCTTTCAGCTTCATTAAACATATCCTACTGAAATAAATCTGACTCTCTGAAAAAAAGAGGGAAGTGTGTGGTGTTTAACAGCCATTTGCTTCCAACAAACAATAAATAAGTAAGCTAAGAAAGAAAAAAGGAAATAATACAAGAAGAGGAGAGACGCCACTTCCTAGAGTGCACATCGAATATGTGCAAAAATAAACTTCTTCCCATTCCTCCAACATCCACACCTGCTGTAAACACGTACCTCTGCTACCTCCGTTGCTTCTCCGAGCATGTTCATACATGACGGTTATCAAATACACAGATGAATATGGCACTGCTGACCAAAACTAAATGAAACTATTTCTTGACTAAACAGCGGTGTTTGATAACCTTTCCTTACAGTCAGCTTATAACAATAACATAATATATATGGACTCTGGGCGTCATTTATCAAAGTTGTGAGTGAACCTGAATTTCTTCACACCCACGTGCATGTTGATGAATGACAATCACCTGTGAATTACCAGGCACCTGCACGACAAAGCAAATCGGCTGTTGGCGACACCCGCAAAACTCCATAAATGACCAAGCTCAGCTCACACTGCTGAAATGATGAGCAAAAGTCAAAAATAGATTCTCAGTGGTAGCACTGAAAGTTATTCAGCAGTCCCTCCAGGATTTGGCGACGGCAGAAACAAACGCAAAATCAAGCAAACTCCGCAATATTCGGAGGAGCTCGCAGTTTTTAAAAATCACTGCAGGTTTGGGCTAAGGCGCTCCATGTGACATCACGACACGCATTCACCCAAAGTCCTCTTCGGTTCACTTGCGTTGAACACGAGTACAGCTAAAAGGTCTCGTCTACCAACAAACACCACGGCGCAAGACTGTGAAAAACAATTTCGTCCACTTGCAATTTCACCAATTCAAGCAGTTTTCAACTAAAAAAATTAAAAAGGACAAAAATCTCCGCAAATTGAATCACAAAATTAGAAAAAAGTCGCCGCAAAATCAAGCATTTTCGGCTGCAACAATCGCAAAAACACTCCACGAAATCCCGTAGGGACCGATTTAGACTCGTGTCTGTGTCAATAAAAATGATGCATTATTTATAAGTGTAACAGAACCTGGAAGGACAAAATCTGGAGCCGACTTACTGGAATTAGATTTAACTGAAAAGAATGAAAAGAAAATGGCTTGAAAACGGGGGACGACGACATGTCTACTGCACCCAGGTGATCATGGACACCAGGCATTTCACACAGAGTTTAACTGTTTTGGTTTTTTTTATTCCAAGTGATATGTCTGTGATTCTCAGCCAGAAATCCCTCACGCCTTCCACGATATCACGCTAGCAAATCAGAACGGCATATACTCCCAGAAAGCCAATGGTCTCCAACACACCAGGGAGTATACTGCACATTGCAGACTGAGGCCCTGTTTACACTGGTGTGTTTTCATTTTAAAATGCATAACTTTTGCTACGGTTACGCCAGTTGCCTTCACTATCCCAGCGTTTTCAACCCTCGAAAACAGAGACTTTTGGAAATGCCAAAGACCCCGTTTTAGTTTGAAAACTCAGGGCTCGCGTTTCAGTGTAAATGGACCAAAATGAAGAATTTTGAAAAAGGCGGCGTGGCTTCGCCCACATTCGCCGCCTGATTGGGTCTTCTGGATCACTGCGTATCCTTCCCTGATTCGTCAAGCCCCTACCATATGACCAACATCTTGATCGTATACAGAACACGGAGACTGAACCCCAAGCTTTGCTGGCGTTGTTGTCATTCTTAGCAGCCATTGTGCAGTTAAATTCTGTATTTTATAATACTGCAGCTGCCTACAAGTGCAAGAGGTGAGCTATGAAGAGCAATCGCCAACAAATCTCATTTGAAGCGGCGTAAGCCCACGGGTTTGTTGTGCCTGCCGGTGACTAGCAACCAACTTCCTGTTTACACTTGTATGCGCATGCACAGTGTGCGTGACTGGTCATGTGACATGCGTATTCGGCCGTGTAGTGCGGACAGAGATTTCTGAAACACAGCGGAACGCCAGTGTAGACAAGGATCGTTTTCATTTTACAACGCTATAGTGAAAACAGGGCCTGAGACGTACCAGATCGGTCACTTTAAAAGCAAATGCTGCTGCAAATGGAACGGACACCTTTACACACCACCTGAGCCTGTCCTCCATTTATACAACATTCTTAACTGAATGACTGCGCTTCTTTTTCTTAATTTATAGATTTATCTTTGCTTTCTTTTAAAAAATATTTCATTAGTTAATGCCATTAATACATAAAGGACTGGGTTTTGCAAACGTTTCATTAAATCAGTGTGTAACTAAAAATACTTACTCTAAACTTGACAGTGCAAACTGTATATAAAAGTGCAGTAACTCATTGAGTTATATGCTTTCAAATCAATTGAGGATTACATTAGTTACTAGTAGGGCTGCACAATAAATCGAATGCTGATGTAGATTACGATTTTGACTGCTCACGATTACACGAACATGATCAACTGTGATACAAAGTTCGTCCTCCGCTCATCGAAAACTCAGTTGCATATCAAATCAAACGCTTCCTAAACTTACAGCCAGTCACCATAAAGTGCCGCAGGAATGACGTCTAACTTCTGGATTCGCACCGCTCTATTGGGTGATTCGGCTGCACCTCTCCTCCTGTGAACACTGTTATTGCCTTTTCTGCATAGGCCTGGATTGTTTTCATTTGGTTGTATATTGGTGCATTGATTTCATATTTTCATTTGGTTGATGGCATTTTTATTTTTTACTTATCCTATATTTTTGGTACAATTTTATTTATATTTTGCATCTACGAGATGACGCACTTAAAGTGCTTAGACTTTTAGTTAATTTGACTTTAGTGCTACTAGACTTTAAGTCTAATTTAATGCAAAGATTTGTACATTAGCAGGAATGTAGCAAAACATGAAGGTGAAAGTTTTTTTTAAATGTGAAAGTGCAATAAAAAAAATCTTGTCCCTAAAAATCAATGAATAATCGTGCTCTCAATATTGATCAAAAATAATTGTGATCATCATTTTGGGCATAATCGTGCAGCCCTAGTTATTAACTAATGTAGTATTAGTTTCTCATGCATAAATTTACTTTTGACAAAATGAACAAAATGTTTAATTACAGGATTTTCATGAATGTCACTTCTTGTGCAAGAGCGACTGGCTACTGCTGGCCCAAATTTAGCCTATTACCCAAAGACACCTAAAATTCAACATAGAAGCAAATACTCACATCTGTAAACCCAGTTGGAGATAGAAAAAAAAAAAAAGACACCAGCCACGAGTGAGAAGAAGCAAGGGTCCAGATTTTATTTCCTCACGAGACCCACACCAATGACAATTCTCAGAAGTGATCTGACACCTGGAGCTCAAGCCCCAGTATTTATACTGCATTTACACAGTAGATAACCAATATATTTTAGAAAAACTATGATTTCAATACCAATAGGGTTAAAAGAGCTCATCTACATTACCATGATGTTTAAAAAAAGGCTTATCAAATTTACCATGATGTTTTGAAAGAGGACTTTCTGACTACCATTAGGATTGAAAGTGGGAGAGAGAGAAAACAATTTTAGAGAGACCTTAGTCTCATGTTGTTATCTCAGTGTTATTTGTGTGCGTTGGGGCCTTTGTGTGTGTTATGTCTGCACGCCCGTCCTTGACAGTACGAGAGTGTGTGTGTTTCTCAGCCTGCCCTCCTCAGCTCTTATTTCTCTGTGACTAATAAACCATAGTGTGTTACTCTTAAAGATCTTAAAGTGTGAATCCAACCAGTCCTGTGAATTTTCAATAAAATTACATATTACTCATACTAGGTCTCCCTCGTGTTTATTTCATGTCATTTTTATCCACAGCACTACGAATGACTTACGAATAAATCTGTGTATCAGGGGTGATAAATGAGGCCAAGCCAAGAAAGAACAACAATTCAGGGATTTGATCTTTTGAGAGAAAGAGAGATTGTGTGTGTGTGTGTAAACCCCCCCACAGACTCTTTTGTACAAATATTTCATAGTATTTTTGCTTGTGTTTTTAAATAGTTGCCCAATACTGTGAAACTGTGATATTTCTACACTTGGATATCACACAGTGGACATCTCAAACCATAACACCCCGAACAACGTAACTGACTGGTAACTTCATCCAGCTCTGAACACCTGACAGACTCAGATCCACTTTTGAGGATCAAGTGCTGGCTTGTTGTATGTTCCAGGAAGGAGACAGATTTCAGGTACCAAACGTGTAGAACCTTAATACCTTGTTTAATTCTGCATTTTAATAGAAACGGCTGTTCATTTCATATGGATCTTGTCCCAATATTTGATTAATATTAATTTTGTTTACATGTAAACTCTGACTATTTTAACTCTGTCTAATTGGTATTTGATCATTGTTTAATTTTTTTTATGTTCTTTTGCAGTGAATGACTTTGGGGTATGAAAGGGTGCTCTATAAATAAACCTCATCATTTATCATGCTCAGAAATGGAAGTGAGTCAGTGTTTAAACTCAGAGAATGAAGAGGAAAGTTGGGGAACCCAGGAGCCGGTCAGTAGGAAGATGCTGCTGCGCAGAAACTCCCATTGTTCTGCCTGGAAATTAAACCTCTCTGCCTATAATACGAGATTAAAAATAATAATAAAGTCTGTGGACTGGAAATACTGAGCGAAATCTCACACTTTCAACTGGCAAAATAAGAAACTGCACTCTCTTTACTTACCCATTTAATCAATTAAAACGTTTACGCCACTTGTTTACCTACATTAGCATTAGAAGCTATTCAGTTCGGGTTATTTTCTGCACCAGAGATTTGTAAAATGCATGAAGAAAAGTAAACAAAAATGATCACCAAATGTTACATTAAAATAAGTAAGTAAATAAATAAATAAAACATCTTACGCTCTCACGTGTTGTTTGCAAAATGGAAAACCTGCTCATTGATACCGGAATACAAGCATGCTAACTATATTAGCACAGCCTTCAGGATACAGCAAGCTATTCCACTAAAGGGAATGTTTAAACACTTTATTGGAGTTTTACATACCTTTCTGTTTCTCTTGACACAAGTTGGCATTAGAATCGGGTTAATTCTCTTCCTTTAAAAGATGTTAAAATAAGCTCTGGTCTCGAACCGACCGAAGGCCAAAACGTGATCCGCGGATTTTCCTGGTCGGTGGAAGCCGTAGGCCGCTAATGTAATCCGCGTGTAAAAAGCACGGCGAAACTCGGAACAATCTCTCAATAAACAATTAGAAATTGTATCCTGCGCTTACACCGTGTCTAAAGAAATAAACTCCTCATATAAAAAAAGTCGTCTATACACGCGTTTTCAAGTTAATTTCGATTTCATAGCAGCAGCACAAGACTCCGTTTGACCAGCAACCCCCCCAACAGGAACCTGAATAATAATTGGCATCATACCGAGAACATACCGGAAACCTGGTTAGATTTTATTTAAAATAAAGCACACGATTATTAGCAAACACACAAATCTTAAACAAAAAAAAAAGTTTATAAATATATATATATATATATATATATAAATAAATATATATATATATATATATATATATATATATATATTTATCTGTACATGTGCACGTATTGGGTATTTGTTATGTGCATAGAAATGTGGCTAGATAGCTTTGGCTTGAAACTGTTCGCGGCTAAAATGTTTTTCTACTCAAACATTTTATAATGAGATAATTATAACAGACAAGACTGGTTAATCATACGCTGTTTCCACACACAAAAAACCCTCTACTTTATTGACGATTTCTTGTAGTACAAATCCGGAACTATTTCAGCCAATATTGTTGCAGGTGGGACACTGTGATGGCGCGACACCTGGCTTTTCTGGATCTTATCTCCTGTACTTCCTATATAAGCGCTCTATAGTGGATAAAACTGTTTTTTTGTTTGTTTGTTTGTTTGTTTTTAAATCATATGTCGACTACTATATGTTTTATAGCTAGTCATTAGGGATATTTCTCCTTCATTTTTTATTTTATTAAAACGTCTGTCACTGAAGCTATATTTACGCGTGTAATTTGTTATTATTATTTTTAAAAAGTGTATATTTGTGTTTTAACATGCTAGTTAATTACAGCAGCAGCTCGGAAGATGAAAATGAAGTCGTTTCTACTAACAGAAAGCGCCGAAGACGAAATAATAGTGCCAAAGATGTGAGTCCAGGTGGGAGGAAAATGCAAGGAAATGTGACACAGGAAACCAGGTTTGGTGCGTCAGAGCATAAGAAGTCATAAACAACCTTTTTCACAGAGTGAAACTAAACACTATGCTTTTATTAAGGGTTTCAGCTTCAGAGAAGAATGAAGATTCATGTCAGGACTCTGTGGCTCGACTTCCTCTGCCTGCCTCCGTGATGGAGATGTTCAGAGACTCAGAAGAGCAGCACATAGATGACAGATCTCAACATGGAGGACGACTCAGGTCTTTCCAACACGAGAGAGGCAACTGGGCTACTTATGTCTATCTACCATGTAAGACTCAATGCAGGCAGGGATGATGAGATCTGATGTAAAGTTGTGTGACCTAAACCTGAAGTCGTGTGTCCCTCCCAGTCTGGTTCTAACACATTGGAGTAAGCTAAAGGTTCCTGTCCTACAAATTCCTTACTCTAACACACCGATTTCAACTTAGGAAGGGCTGTTAATTAGCTGCTTATATTGGAACCAGGTATGACGAGAGTAGGGAAAACATATATATACGTACACTATATGGCCAAACATATAAGGAGACCTGACTATCACACCGATATGTGGGCTTTTCCCAAACTGTCGGCACAAAAATTAGAAGCACACAATTGTTCCAGCATGACAATGCTCCTGTGCACAAAGTGGCACATGGGGTGTGTCTCAGACAGCTCCTTAGTTCAGTAGTCAGGGAACTGATCAGGGAGTCGGCCGTTTTATAAGGGCTGTCTCAATCACAAAATCCTTCCTGTGCACTGGAACGTTCACTCCCTTAAAAAAATTCCACAGTGCACTACAAAAACCAGGGAGCATCGACGCTCAGCGAGTTCCTTCACGGGAAATGATGTCATATTTTCTGAAGCCTCTCAGAAAAATGGGATCATGGACTGTATGAGAGTCACTGAGGCCAGAATTCGGAACCACTGACATAAAGTGTTTTCACTCAAAGCCCTGAATGTGCAGTTTCTATTTAAGATGATCCTGAAGACGTGTTCCTGGAGTTGCTGGATGAGCTGCGGGTTTGTGCAGCGGCTCATGGCGTCACCTTGACCCGGGCAGAAGAGTTTCACATCAGCCTCTCTCAGACAGTGGTCCTGCGACACCACTGGATTCAGCCATTTGTTCAGTCGCTGCGTTCTGCACTGACAACATGCAGGGGGTTCGTATCTGTTTTCTCTGAAATATCCCCTTTGACCTGATGATTGCTTCATGACATATATTAACTGTGAGCATTGATTTTGATTTTTGCAGGTTTGTATGTTTGGCACATAAACTGAAGGTGTACTCCAATCAAGAAAAAACAAGGTATGTTGTTAATTCTAGCTTGATTGGATGTTGTTTTTTTTTTGAAGTTGTATTATAATATTTGCATGTGTTTTAGGAACGTAACTGAGTACAAATACATTATTTGGAATGAACAGATAATGTGTTCTATACAGATATGAATCGCAGGTGCACTTTAAGAAAAACATTTTTACATCTGGTTGAAGACTAGAGGTGTGTATAGGGACTGGGATTGTTTGAGATGTAGCTAAAAAATTCATAGACGATTTTTACTTGCATGTGCACGTGCGATTGGTCAGATATGAAGTTGTGTGCCAAACAAAGACCATGTACAGGGTCACAGGGGTTTGAATTTGGTTGGTTTGTTTATATTTCAGGAACCAAGTAACTTTGTTATAAAATATCATGGACAGGTACAAACAAAAGTATTAACGGTGTGAACTAGAGTGAAGTAGCCAAGGTTGAGGAACTCTCAGAGCCAGGGGCACAGTGGTAGGTCATTTTTTAAATGATTTTTTAAAATGTATTTTTTTAAAGGAAGAAACTTTTTCTGGATTTGGCCAAAACTTGATTCAAGTTTATAGTTTAGTTCAGGGGTGGGGGGTGGTGGGGGCTACAAAAGTAATCAGTCCCTCCAGGATTTTGTGATTTCGCAATTGCAAGGATTAATGCAAAATCAAGTAAACACTGCAATATTCGGAGGAGCTTGCGATTATTATTATTATTATTATTATTATTA
This sequence comes from Ictalurus punctatus, assembly GCF_001660625.3. Classification (NCBI taxonomy): domain Eukaryota; kingdom Metazoa; phylum Chordata; class Actinopteri; order Siluriformes; family Ictaluridae; genus Ictalurus; species Ictalurus punctatus. Next base: position 18,476,517 of record NC_030423.2, read on the forward strand.
TTATTATTATTATTATTTTAATTGCCTCCAATTTTCCACAGATTTGGGCTAAGACACATCATGTGACGTCATCACAACACGCATTCAGCTAAAGCCCTCTTCGATTCACATGCGTCGAACTTGAGTACAGCTAAAAAGACTCTAAAAAGCAAAACAATTTTGCTTAGTTGCAATTTTGCCAATTCAAGTATTTTTCTGCTAAAAAAATAAGTAAAGCACAAAAACTCCACAAGTTGCATGACAAATTTTGGAGAGAAAAAAGCTACAGCAAAATCAAGCATTTATGGCTTCAACAATCACAAAAAAAACTCCACGAAATCCTGTACAGACTGGGTAATGTAGCTAACCATTTAATAGAGGTTTGACTTACTCAAAATCTTTTATGTAAGTATCTGTTTGAAATCCGATCCAGTTCGCCAGTGATATCACTGTAAACATGTGGGTGTGTATCTTGCACTTTTCTTTTCGGCTACATAAACTTTGTAACACGTTTATACTCGTAACTGGTGAGTCAGATTTCAGACGCTGATTAAAAAATGTTTGTCATTGTGACATCTCATCCCCTGCAGGACTTTTCTCGGTATGGAAATCTCTACAGGTCACACGCAGCTTCTCGAGGTTGTGAAAAGTGTGGACGAAGTCATGGAAGAGTTCAACCTAAGCACTTTCTATGAGGTCTGCAGATTTCATAACAAAACTGAGTCAGATGTTACTTAACCACTGCTTTCTGTTGCTCACTGATTATTTGTCTTCTAGGATCCTTCGTTTCACTTGACTCTGGCCTGGTGTGTCGGTGACGTGACTGAGAAACTGCAGCATGCGTGTTTATCAGAGTTGCAGGTACAGTGCTGAGTATAGATTCATTAGTGATGGAGACATTTAAACAGACAGCTTTACTGAACATCTAATTCTTTAACATGATATTATGAGAAACTGAAATGTGAAATATAGGAACGAGTAACTTTAAACTTGAATAAAGCCTGTAATTCAAAAAACGCAGTAGTAGAGAAGGCAAACATTTGACTCAAAGTTTCAGAATGCAATGCAGGAATACCACACTCGTTTTCAGAGTTCCAGCAAAGACTAAAGGACTAAAAACTGCATGTGGCTGTACACAAGATAAACACGCTTTGGTATCTGTTATTTGCAGTTTTAAGACTGACTCGGAATTAGTTTTTGGCTGGTAATCTCCAAATCCTATTCACATGGTGAACAGTTTAACCTTTAACTAGTTGAACACCCTCTCTTATATTAATGTGAGCAGCTAAACAAGCAACTGTCACTTACTAAACATGTGGATAGTGACCCTGTCAGGTTTTTCATATCAGGCTGTTAGTTGCGTAACTAGATTAGCTGGCTTTAACTGAGGTTACTGAACTGTTCTAACGCCTGAACTGTTTATTTTCCTCTCTACAGTGTCTCATGGACAGCCACGAAGATGGCCCTTTCCAGATAAGGCTGAACTGCAAGGAGCTACGCTGTAAAACTGGGAATAAATTCTTTCTGTTCCCACTGCAATGATTGATGGTAGTTCAGAGGATTTTATAGTAATGCCTTCAGACACTCCAGACAATCAGAGTAGCCTTCCTGAAGGTGTGATTAATGCAGTATTTTACAGTGTAAAAGTTTTAATAAAGTGTTTTTTCTTACTAGGATACTAAATTAAATCAGAGAAACTGGAATTTCCATCACAAATCTTCTAACCCCTTTAAACAATGTGTTAAAATAGTTTTATACTGTAAAACACTGGGAATAATCCTGAATTCAGTGTTTTTAGTCAGTGCCTTAGTTTAAAATTAAATACACATTAAAAGGGTGTTAAAACAATTTAGAATAATAATAAGAAGAAGAGGCCTTTATTGGTCACATGTACATTACAGCACAGTGAAATTTTTTTTCTTTGCATGTCCCAGTTTGTTAGGAAGTTGGGGTCAGAGCGCAGAGTCAGCCATGATACGGTGTTCCTGGAGCAGAGATGTTTAAGAGCCTTGCTCAAGGGCCCAACTGTGGCAGCTTGGCGGTTCAAGCCTCAGCACTGCCAGGTTTTTGCTGGCTGTAGAAAATATATTAAAGCACCCGATTTCAATATATTTTATATTTCAGTGTCACTGGGTGAAAAGTCTGAATGATTCAACTTGGGATCGATATTTCATGGATGATCACACGGAGACTAAAAACTATAACTTCTCAAAAACAGTATATGCCCAAGTCTTACCTGGATACTGTAGATTTGTACCCAAGACCTGCTACTGTAATTATAAAGACTGTCCTGTGCTCATCCGAGGAATATTATTCCTAATCTGCTCACGCTGAACATGTTTTCAATACAGACACTAATTCTCATTGATTTTCTTCTTCTACATCTCTATACTGTAATGATTCATAATCCCACTATCCCATGTCACACAGAAGAGACAGTCTGGTTCCTCTTCAGGTATCTTCATGTCATCTCAGGAAGATCTCCCTTGCCACTGTCATGTCTGGCTTGATTTCTACAAAGCTCCTTTGTGACAATGACAACATTTACATGCTCATCAATATTTCTATATTAATCAGAATTTGGCAATATTTGAATTAGTGTTGATTTAAGACAATAGCCTGATTCCTCAAATTCTGATATAATATCGAATATACCTGTTTTAATGGGAAATATGTTACATGTAAACACCTTATTCAGAAAATCCACTGAAAGGAGATGAAAGTTGCATGCTCAGTCCACAAGGAATTGTGGGTAGCAACGGCAGCATCTTGAATCTCCTGGGAAATAACAGCGGGAAAGGGAAAGCGCAGGTGTAGCTCGCTATACTTACAACAACCGTGTATACAGGAATATTCCTATGCCCGTACGCATATAAACATCGTATTTAGAATATGGCAGCAACCCGAATATAGACCTTAAACAGAATTTGATGTGCATGTAAACGTAACCCATGTCTTTTCCAATCTGTGCATCAGACAGAAGCTGGGACTCGATCAAAACCGAATCTATACATGGGTTTCTGGGTCAGTAAAGTCTGAGATCACATGCTTCTTTTTTATTACTAGTGTACTACAATTGTATGTATGATGACTTCATCTGTGTCTCTGTGCATCAGTCTCGGAGAAGGAGGCATTTATTCTGTAGCTGTCAGTCTCAGGGATTGAGGCATGACATTAAATCAACTCTAAATCATATCATATCGAATCACTGGCTGCTTAACATGCATCACTCGTGCATCAGTCATCATGTGCTGAGATGTTCATATCAGTATGTGATTTGCTGCAATAAACAGACATTATCATCAGTTTCAAGCTAAATTTAGAGGAACTGGCTCTTCCCTGTACTGTTAACAGTGAAAACCTCGCTTTTCGCAACATCCGACACAATGAAACTGAGGCAAAGATTTGTTTCTGCTTATAAATGGCAGGTTCAGCTGTGCTGTAAATACACCAACAACACTTAACTGCATCAACTAAACTAAAACACAGATGAAATGCAGGCCGTTATTTTTACGGACAAGCTCAAGTTTTCTTCTTTTCGCCTTCCAAAGGGAGATTTTTATATATATATGAGAGAGAGATGTATAGAATAGGAACCAGTGCGTCATACACATTTAATCATTCATTCATTTATTTACAATTGACATTACCAAATACAGTTTAAGGAACTTGCTTAAGGGCCTCTATGATGGCAGCTTTGGAAGTGCTTCTAATTAATAGCCCAAAGCCTTAACTGCTGAGCCACCACTACCTTCCTGCAAAACCTGGTATTGTAAAACACCTGAGAAAATGAGTCAGACAGAGGACAGGTTAACCTTAAAATCCACATTGTTCAACCAGTGTAGAATACAAACACTCTTGACAAGTTTAAAAAAGGCACAACAAGAGCATTTTCTCTTTGTAACTAAAATGAGCAATACTGATTTGTAAGGGCTCATGGGATCACAGTCACAGAACCAAGGAAATGGCATTCTAGGACAGCACTGAGTAAAGCTGTTCATCAATAATACAGTTATCACATCCCTTTAACCCACCAAAAATAAATTTAATAAAACAACAAATCAATAAAATGGTGGTAAAACATGCAAGAAACCCAAATACTTAATGTTGAAATGAGTCCCGTTTGACCTCCAGAACCCACTACTTTACCAGAATAACAGCAAAAATAACGACCGATAGCTACAGAAACTGAACAATCATTTCTCTTGATTCTTAAACCAACAATTAGGCAAGTACTTGGGCAGCACATCTGACTTGCAATAAATGCATTAAGGGCACATTTGGAACAAAGAGGTTTTACAGCAAAAATTAGTCAAAATCCATTCATAATGAACATTAAAAAGACTCATAAATCTCTTCTTAAGAAATACAATGCTATTTACATGTAATGCTATATATACACCTTCAGTTTGACTGTATATGAAAGGTTATACCTGGGAAGTATGGCATTTAAACTGTATAATTTTTTATATATAGATGAGATTTTTTGATTCTGTACTAATGTAAATTTTACAAGTTGATCTGGGAATGAAAACTTAGTACAGATCACAGAACAACCGAGTTCACCGTAAACATGTCAGCATGAATATACTGGTGATGGAATGACCAAAGTTCAGATCTCTGCCTTGTGCATGTCTGCAAAGGCAGCTGTGTCTTTTTAGCCTCGGATTTAAATTAAATATAAGCAAAAAAAAAAAAAAATCAATAATAATACATTCAAAATATAACCTAATTTATATCTAATAAAACAATATTTTTGGTATAATTAACAATAATCAAAGTCATAGCAGTATCATGATTCACCGCAGTTCTCAGAGAAGTGAGAAGAAAAAAAAAAAAAAAAAAAATCACAGGTACATTAGTATTAGCAGAAGTGAAATAATTTAAAATGACATTAATAACTTAAAAATACAAAAAATTTTAACAACCCACATACAAACTTGCACTCCTTTTCTGACTGTGTCCAAGAACATACACATGGAATAACTCGTTAGAGATCCCTCATGTTTAAACAGACTAATGTATCCATCTAACTACTCTCCAAGACACAGGTACCCACATAACCACTGGACATTTTCAAATCAGAAATAAAGAAGTGGTAGTGGTGGATTTGGTGTAAAAAGCAGAACTGAGGCATTTTCAGTTAGGAATCTGACCCCAGTCATTTCTCTTAAAGTGGCATCGTGCCAAGCGCTATTCTAATGAAAAACCAAAGCATTTAAAAACAGAAGTAGTAGTGAACCTCAAAGGGGTAACATTTTCATTATAAAAGCAGAACGGAGGTCTTTCAGTCAGGTGTGACTGATCATTTCTGCCAATTAAAGGGTGGAGATGAAAGTGTTGTGTGCGTCAGGGAGCTAACAGCACGTTTTTAATGTATGCAACGGTAGTGTAGTTTAGCAGCATGGCCACATGCTCATTCCCTGGCAGCTCCAGAAGATGCACGGGCTGCTTCTGCTCGGCTTGCCAGCGTTTGCACTGCATGGCGCTCCTCAAGTTCACTGTGCCATCTCCGTCACCATTCACCACCGTGGGCTCGCTGTTTGGGAACGTGCTGTAGTAGTAACTCTCCTCCGTGGCAATGCCTGTCCCGTACAGACAGTGCACAGGAACCCCGGGGGCCTGCAGGGCCTGCACCAGAGGCTCCGTATCCTGGCGCATGGCCCAGCCATCCTCGAAGCCGATGTCCTTGAAGAAACGCTCGTAGTCTTTCACGGTGTAGTTGGCGCTAGGTGTGGAGACGAGCGGTACATCATGCGGCCACGTGTGTGCATACGGGAAGAGCCATGGCGTAGACACAGCAGTCCGCTGCTGGGTGCGGATTGTCAGAGGGCTGATCAGCGGAATACGATTATTATCACCTAAACAGGAAGAGCAGGACAGTTAAGCAAAAGAAACACTACTACAACAAACAATATAATTCTCACTCATATTAAACAACTGTAATGTGTAACTTGTTATTTCTATTATACTTCTGTTATTTGTAAATATATTGTACAAGTTCAGATTATTTACAAAATAATATTCAGTTACTATGAATACCAAATATTTAAATGAGTAAATGAGGAGATTTAGCAATTAAGGTTTCACTATTTATTTAATAAATTCCTTCAAAAACATTGACCATTGTGTCACTGTCCTCATTGTTGGGTCACTGCTTCATTGCCATCATTGCCTTTGTTTACAGTATTCACTGCTGTATATCGCAAATATGTGATTCATTACCAAAGGTGTTTGTGTCATCTCGTCATCTTGTGGTGATGTCATGAACAGGCAAGCTATAAAGCTGTTTTTTCCCCCTCTCTAAACACCATGGAACAGAAGTTTCTAGAGATGGTATTATGTAGATATCCAAGTTGACCTTTTATAGAGCGCAGTATTAAAGTTGAAACTAACCCGCAGTACTCTAGACACCTTTACCATACAGAAAATGATTTCTTACCACTGGCCATAACGCGCAGTGTCTTGGCCACGCCAGCCCACGGAGGGCCCAGGCACACAAATGCCTTGATGTATTTATCCTTCCAGGCCTGTGGCTGCTGGTTGAGGAAGTACAGTGTGTACATGTTGCCCATGCTGTGAGCGATGAGAACCACTGGACCACCGTATGTATGTGTCATGTTCTCAATCATCCCCTGCAGATTCAGAAAGTACTCCTTGTTCTCATCTGTAATAATGAAAATCCCAATTACAGCTTTGTTAATAAAAGAAAAAGTCAAGTCAGGGTGTCCCAAAAGTCTCCATACATAGAGGAAATGAATACTTTTAGCAAAAGGTCTTCCAAAAATTTTCATACCTTATATATAGAAGTTGTTCTTTATTTTGAAAATATTCTTTAATTTTATTATTTCTTCCCACATTTTAGAACAATAATAATGTCATGAAAACTCTGGAGTAACATGAATGGGAATTATGTTGTGATAAAAAATCCAAAATAAATCAGAATAATGTAATATTTTAGCATCTTCAAAGTAGACGCCCTGTTTGCCGAGAATTTCCAGAAATGTATTCTTGGTATCTTCTCAACTGATTTTTTGAGGAATCCCCCTGAGATGCTTTTTAAACAGTATTAAAGGAGTTCCCACCTATGCTGCACACTTATTGGCTGCTTTTTGGAAAAAAACACTTTTTGTAAATAAAATTTTAGTTTTCTAATGAAAGAGGAATATGTCGGCACAATGATATTTTTGTCTACAACACCTTCAGATCAAAAGGTTTTTAAGAGCATGAGAAACATTTCAGTCGAGTGTCTCCAAATTTTTGATCGAGAGAGAGAGAAATATATATTTTATCTATCCATCCATATTTTATATATATATATATATATATATATATATATATATATATATATATATATATATATATATATATATATATATATATATATATATATATATATAACATTTATTTATTTGGCTCAGCTCGCCTTTAAGAATGCCTTCTTAAAAAGAAGAGCTTATTGAAATCATTCTCATGGAAATATTAACATTCAAAAAGACTGAAAGTGTTGCGGACCAACCAAGAAGTGGACATCCACACACATCCACAGACGAAGGCAGAACCGACGTGCTGCTGGCAAACATAGTCCCCTATGTACGGAGGCTTTTGGGTCACCTTGTATATTTCGTGTTCATTATTTATGCCATAAAGATATGGGATTGTAATTTATTCATTCGTGCATCTTCAGTCAGTGCTTTCTCTTGGTCAGTGTTGCGTGCTTCCGGGGCCTATCCCAGGAACGGGAACAATGGATGTATGCCGGAAACTCTGCACAGACAGTAATTTGAGCTCACGATCGAACCAGAGTCCCTGGAGCTATGAGGCAGCAACACTACCTGCTGCACCACTGTTCCTCCCCAAAAGAATATCTACATCTAATCTACATCTATATTATTTTGATAGCAAAATATTCAACAAAAAATAAACATTAAATACTTGGCCAGGTCTAGAAAGTGGTCCTTTCCATGGTTTTTCCAGACCTGCACAAGAACTACGCAGTGCTGTGACAGTGCAAAACCACTTGGAGGCAATTTTACAATTCCATCATAAACACTTTAATGGTTCGTATCCAGTAATGGTTCTTGGTATTGGGTAGATTTACTAGATTTATTTATAATTAAACACAACTGTCAATGAGAATAAGAAACGTTTTGGTCATTTTGGGGACCAATTCAGATTTTAATTCTGCCAGGGACTATAATTCTACCCAAGATGCTCTGCAGTTCTTAACCACAGGGCATCATGAAGATGAGCCAAAAGGCTAAAATCTTACTCACTGGGAGCCTTTCTCCAGTCATAAGGTGCCCCTCTGACATCTCCGTCTCTGGTGTAACCCCAATCCACCATGGCTTGCACTATATTGAAGAAGTACCTTCCTGTAATGGATAAAAAAAACAAACAAACAAAAAAAAACACAAGCATGAGGATGACTGTGGACAGGTTCTCAGCACAGACTAGTGCACTTGTTCTTAGGTTTCATGGAGCTTGTTGCAGTGAACTGAAAGACAACAGTTTCTCTCAGATCCTCTAGACATTTTGCATTTATTTGACAGAGTGTAAGAGAACCAGCAAATAAACAAACCATTTTACTAAAGCACCCTGAAGCTGTTTTTCACGAATTGCTAGTGGGTGCCCGCGCCACTGCTGGAAGTGTAGCTGTTACTCACCCACGCTTTGTTTACTCGGGTCGAGGTACTCCAGGACAGACGTGCTGCCAAAGCCAGGCACCTGGATGTACACGCCCGGAGGTGCTTCGGTACTTCGAGTAGTGCGATTGTAGATCAGCCTGATGCACAAAATGAGGCAAATACATATAAAGGACTTGCCTATTATGTGTACAAACAGTTAGCACACAAGAAATATGCACTAAATGCGTATAAAACAAACATATGCATAAGCGCTATGTATTTAAAAATAAAATCATCATCATACCAAAAAGATTGTGCTACCACTTATAAAGGGAAGGTATTCGCTTATAGTAGTAGTTCTAGGGTGCCAATCTGTAGGGGTTCTCTCTAAAGTGATTCAGTTGTGTACTTATTACCGTTTTCCTTTCCATAGATGATTTAATGCGTCTCCATAAGCAGTGAATGAGAGCATGAGACAAATGCACCATGGCAAAGAAACAAATGTCAGTGCACAAAATCGAATCAGTGAAACTTTACACCCTATTTTCAGCAGTGAAAGGAAATCAAATGATTATTTATATATATATATATATATATATATATATATATATATATATATATATATATATATATATATATATATATATATTTTTTTTTTTTTTTTTTAAAGCAGGAACCAGGTGGCTACTAAACCTCACATTTTTAGCCAGTTGTAGGTACTCAGTTCCTTCTGAGAAACCGAGCCTGAGCGCAGGCATCATGATGAAAGCTTACAACACAACACATCCTGATCTAGCCAGTGAAGTGCAAAAAAATAACTCCGTGCTTATTTCCACATCTGTGTCTGATGACATACAGAAGAATCGTGAGAGTAGAGTATGAAGTTGCTTGTACGGACGTGAGTCACAGCTTAACAGTGTCTCAGACTTCCCTAAGCTACATAAAGTCAAAGACTGACAGACATGCTGATTTGACATCACATGCAAAACTCAGGGTTTAGGAGAATGTCCCAAATTTCCCCAATTGGAGATCAGAAATTCAGAGTTTTAGTCAAATGCAGGATAAATTTAAATACAGATGGTCTAAAGTGAGCACATACACACTACACGACCAGAAGTTTGTGGACACCTGACCATCACTCCCAAATGTGATTCTTTCCCAAACTGTTGCCATGAACACAAACCTCTACAGCTAAGCTCAAACATCTAGTGGAAAGCCTTCCCAGAAGAGTGGAGGTTATTAGAACAGGAAAAAGGGACTACATCTGGAATAGGATGTTCAAAAGGGACATATAGGTGTGATACTCGGGTGTCAGCTTTTCATTACACACCCGACCTGAGGTGTATAGACGGTGCAGGTTTGCCTACAAAACTTACCTGTGTTCTAATAATAGTTACCTCATATTATCGATCCAGCAGTCGATGGCCACAGGAACCAACAGCTCCAGGTTCAGCCACAGCGTGAAGTAATCTGTAGTCTTCTTGTAACAGATATAGTGGACGACGCTGGGTTTATCTAGCTTAGCCTCCAGCTGGTTCCCGAGATCGCCTGGAACTGCAGAGCAATAAGACCGAGTGAAATACCCAGTTACAGGCATTCACCGAGAGGAATCCAGCAAGGCTGCTTGTTAACGACACGATTTCTACCATATTTTTGCACAATCACGGACAAGCCTAAAGGTAGCAGTTATAGTCTGTTAATCCTGTTGTTCATTTTCCAACGGCAGCATGTCCCAATGTGTTTCATTCCAAAGTTTTATTTATTAAAGAATGGCATGACAGTTAAAAAAAAATCTATTTATAGTTATGTTTAATGTTGTGGAACGTCCATGAGCCGAGTTAGTTCCCGTCACACCACCATTCCCTCACCAGCCTCTCTTTTCCCTCTCTCCATTAAAAGGTAATAAGAATTTTTTAAAAAGAGAAAGAAACCAGGAAGTGCAAAATCTTCTGTTCCTGTGGTGGAAAGCTTCACCTCTGACTGTTCCTTCCCTGAACACTAAACATCTCATCACAGAAAACATATCAACAATTACAGTTTTAAATATCAGTTTATATAGAACAAGTCCCTGTATAAGTTGTAGGGCTGGGCGATACAGCTAAAAAATTTAGTACAATATAATGTTTTATATCATTCGGCATCGATAATTATTGATAAATCTGAATCTGTTTTAAACAGCACTGTACATGTGCAGAGCACTGCATATGAGCACGTCAAATCTCTCGTAGCTTGTTTCTCTGTACTTGCTCGGGGCATGTTTTTTTGGGTTTTTTTTTTTGCAAAGCTTACACACAACAGTATTCTGATGCTGGTCAGACGAAAAGAAACAAAAAAAAAAAAAACTGCCACACTGGTGAGCAGACAAGTCCTTTTTTATTCACAATCTCCTCAGCAAGCTCTGAACTCATTTTCGCTTGCGAGCGTGTGTTCTGAAGTCACATGGCGATGACACAACCAAACCCCACAGATACGCAACTTATTGGCCGGTTGCTTGTCACTCATAGTGCAACCAAACTTCTGTTTACATTTTATCGAGCGTTATACCAAACATTTTTTCTATCGATACCGATAAAGGTGTACCGTTGATAAACACCGATACCGTTTTATCGCCTAGCCCGAATAAGTGGTCTCAATAAAATACAAAAATTAAGACATTAATATAAACCCGTGATTTATCAGGCAGCTGACGCTACCGTCAGAGCTGCTTGCTATTCTAGAAAATTAATCAGCACTTTCTGAACAAACAGAATCGAGAATTTAACAGTGCTGTGGTGCAAACAAATTTACTGCTCAACTTTGAGTTTCTCTCTCTACACGTGTGTTCACATCTATGAACATCAACAAGGAGTCTGATAAGAAGGTTGCCTCGTTATAGATTAAGGGTTAAAAGGGAACGCTACCACTTTAAATTGTGGTCACACACTTCGATTTCACGCTTGAACATCAGGTTATCAGTTCCCTCTGTGTGCTGAGGCAACAGATTTAAAATGAAGCTTTAGGATAAACTCACCCTGACATTAGCACGTGTTCAAACAGTGGCCTATGTGCTCATTGAATGCTAGATAAAGCGTCCAAGATATCCAAGTTGACTTTTGGTTAAAACAACTCATTGAGGTTTAACTTCTGAGCACTGAATCATGCCTTATTGCCAGTGCTGCCCTTTTCTTTATATAAAAATAAATAAATTAATTAATTAAATAAATAACCCCTACAAATCTATTTTAAAGCCATTTCCTTATTCTATATTTCGACTCTTGTGCGCTTCTGTTTTGGGACAATTTACTCTATTACTTACAGGCCTCAGAATATTTATATATAATAAAAAATAAATAAATAAATAAATAAATAAATAAATAAATTATAATGAAAGAAGGGTAAAATAACTAAGAGAGGGAAGAGTTCTGAAACAGGGCAGCACAATATACAAAAAAACAAAAAAAAAACCAAAACAATGCAGTTATAGAATAAAACCCCAGGGAAAAAATTGTTGTACAATACCACAATGTGGCCAACAATATAATATGCTGAATTTAAATACTACTACATTTTTATTTAAAACAGCCAACACCGTGTTGATGAGCATAACTGTGCAAGGGATTCCTACGTGTCACACCACTGCGTCACTGCGTTTGCTATTCCTCTGTCAAGGAATAGCAAATTTATTCCTTCATTCATTTTCAGTAATAGCATTATCGTGGTCTGGGTCGCCTTGGATCCAGAGCTTATTCTTGCAGGCAAGTTTTTGACAGGGGGTAGAAGACTGAAGAACCTGTACACAGCCCATGTGGACACAATGCTACCTGCTGCACCATTGTGTCACACCACTGCGTTACTTAAAATGTAGTTTGCATGCTCTCCCCGTGCTTTGGGGTACTCTGGTTTCCTCCCCCAGTCCAAAGGCTGACTGGTATCTCTAAATTCGAATGTGTGTGCGATTGTGTCCTTGTACCCGGTCCAGGCTGTGTCCCCGGCCTTGTGCCCCGAGTCCGCCCGGATAGGCTCCAGGCTTCCCTGGACCCTGTGTATTATCAGCGGTACAGAAAATGGATGGATGGATGGATGGATGGATAACACACTATTGTTCAAAACACAAATACTTGCCCCAGTGTAGCAACCTATGGGTATCAAACCGAGGATCAGATTATCACTAGATCACATCTCGACGATACCACAGCAATGCGTGGTCAGGGACCATGGGCAAAATTGCTCTCTCTCCCCTGTCAATCACAGCCACACTAGCCAATCCTGGGCATCTGTGTGCAAATGTATGAAGACAATGGCAGATAGTGCTTGTGTTATGCTGCAGGATCAGTAGAAGTTGAGATCATGTGTCTTCGAGGAAGCAGATCCGTCACCCTCCTGTGGTGGTAGAGGTCATATGATGGCTGGTGTGTGTGAATTGGGGGAAATATTTCAAGTTAAATTGCTTTAAGGGCAATTGTCAGATGTAAAATAAATAAGTGAAGAGTTGTACCTATTCATGAGAGTACCTATTCATTTATAAATTAGAAATAATCGACATATAGAAAAAATGGAAATAAATGGCACAATGCTAAGGTTCGTTTTGTATGTATTTAAACACGGTCATGAACATCAAAGGATGCCACAAGTCCACCCCCCCACTGACACCAAAATGATTTAAATATCCATATTCCTGCCAGTAACCGTACTGTTTGTGACCGTAATAAACCTATCGAGTTGTAGATTGTTTTCTTAAAGTTATTTATCAATTGTTGTAACATCTTTTACCTCTTACCTGCTCTGTGATTCCTTGTTTCGCTTTCATTTTTTAACATTTAGGTTCTCTCCTTATACGTAGTATTTTTTGTGCGTCTAATTTTGAATCTAATATGTAAAAGACTTGCTCTAGTCCAGTATGTATTGTTATTAATAAACTCTACATTGCGCAACAGTAGTGAGAAGGTGCCTTTCCTGTCTCCCTCATGTGACTGGATGTCATATGAATCTCCACACAAACAAGGCAACTCGAGGAAAAACTGAACTCTGAACATTATATTTTCCCTCAATTACATGATGTCTAGGTCACACAGTCCATGTTTAAACCGGTGAAATTGGGTTAGTTTGTAGTTATGGATAGATTAAAACACTCAAACACAAACTCTCACTAGACTAAGACAGCTGTTTTAGCTGCAAATGTCATGCTAATATTACTATTTTCTACTATTTCGTGACTGAATCTAGCTGGCTGGACTTTAACAAGGGGTCACAGGTAGTTTTTTTTGTTGTTGCTGTCGTCTTGTTTGTAAACTATATTTCACTAAACGTTTAGCTACATGTGACATTTTCGCCACCACCTGCCCCGTCACGCGCTACTAAAATAAACAAGTCAACAAGTCGTAAACAAAACGGATAGGACCTTTAAGATCTGTGTCGTGTCATGAATAAATACCTGGTTTGTAAATGCATCAACTTACTCAGTACCACAGGAGGTCGGTCCGAGCAGGGCTTCCCATCGGGACATTTTAAACTTCGGCACTGGGCGAATGAAGCTAAAAACAACAACAACAACAAGAAGACGAAGAAGCCGAGCTGGCTCAAACAACCCATCTTCCAACGAATCATTTCTCGGTTACACGGAAAAAAACAACACCTCTGCGTCGGTGACTAAATCGTTCTGCACCAAAATAAAGCCATTGTGAAAGATGAACAAACTAACAAGCTGCTAGCAAGGTATGAAACTAGTTTACAATGAACGAAAGACAGGACAGACTCGCCTCAAGAGCGCTGCCGAAGTATTTAACGCCGAGCTCAGTCTGTGCTAACGCTGGCCGATGGCATCGATTCCAGTGGGCGGGGCTATGAGATAGCGGGATCGATTAAAATTTAGCCGACATTTATTCACTTGGCAGCAGATTCTTTTTTGCTGTGAAGTGGTTTAAAGGTGAAGCAGAGATCATAAGCACGGACAGTGGTATTTAACACTGAGATTCCAACAGCTCAGCAGAAACAAGTGTAGGATATTAATTTATACCACAGCGTAGATGAATGCTGTAACATTACACAGAGTGTCCTGAAAGTCTCCATGCATAGAGGAAATGAACACTTTTTTTTTTTAGCAAAATGGCTTCCAAAATTTTTCCTGGGAAGTGTTGCAGACCAACCAAAAAATGGACGTCCACGAACATCCACTGAAGAAGGCACAACCGAACTGAATTATTTTATCAGTGCAAGTCTGTTATAAGATTAGTCAGGACATGGTTGGGTTTCTGTGTGTAGAGTATTGGGACTAGATGCTGGTGAGCAGGGTGATGGTAAACGGAGGGATGTGAGCCCCTTACCGGGCAAACAGTTCACACCTCTACACAATAACACTGGTATACAGATAAAATGGACAGCACAAGTAACACTCTTTTGATAGCAAAACACCATGTACAACTTCCACAATACAATCAGACAATTTAAACCTAGTAGGTTATGTGAAAAAAGAAATACTTGTGTAAAAACAGGAAATTCTTAAAGCCCTTAGTGATACTTTCATATGAGTCATTAACCGCTACTGTGGTGTGTGACATCACAAATAAATTCAATGCTGAACACAGACCCCCCCAACACAGTGACAAATTCCATTTTTTTGGCCTCTGGTAAAGAGATTTAAACACTGTTATTGTTGGCAAATCAATGTTGTTTAGGTAGAATAATGAGTCTTTATTGGGCACATATACATTACAGCACAGTGAAATTCTTTTCTTCACATACCCCAAGCATGCCAGGAAGTTGGGGTCAGAGTGCAGTGTTAGCCATGAACAGTGCCCCTGGAGCAGAGAGGGTTAAGGGCCTTGCTCAAGGGCCGAACAGTGGCAGCTTGAACCCCAGACCGTCCAATCAGTAACCCAGAGCCTTAACCGCTAAGGCACCACTGCCCCATAATAACACTCTCCACACTGTGCTGTTATACGGATGTAATGTACTTCGGAGGAGAGTGGCACTCTGCTTTCGTGTCATGACGTATCACAACCCCCACAGCATGCATTATTTTTGTAAAACCGCATAGTTTGTCATTTGTTATCCCTTACTTATCCATTCATCTTTAGTAAGCACAGGGTTCCAGTGGCTCTAGAGCCTATCCCTGGAACATGAGGCTGGAAAACATCACAAGTCACCATGCACACACACACATCCACACACTCATTCATACCCAGGGGAAATTTTGCATAGCCAGTCAGGTGGGAACAAACCAAAGAACCTGGAGGAAACCCACACAGACGTTTTGGAGAACAGTAACCCGAGCTTGGGATCAAAAAGAGTGAAACAGGGATCCTGGAGCACTGACAGAAAGGACTACCGCACCACCTTTTACAAGTTGAGTTTAAAGGTTTGCATATATTGAAAAGAGAAAATAAGAACATATGTGAGTTAGGTTTCACATGTGTTTCTTCAGCACAAGTAACAAAAATGGTTTTAAAAAAAGTGTTTGGAGAGGAGGGAAAGATTACTTCTGCACAACACCTCCTAGTGGCTTTACTTATTAATATAGTGTCATGATTGATTTTTGTTGTTAATATTAGCTAAATCTATTCTTTAAAAAAATCATATCTTATTTAAATAACTACAGTTTAATGTCATAACCAACAATATCTTTAAACATAATTTTTTACAGCATTTTTTGTTACAAGGTAATATTTAAGTTAAAGCAATTACAGCATTACTATGATGCCTCATTTGAATTATAATTATGAATAGTTCTGGTTAGAGGGGAGTGATAGCAAAGCATTTTTATATCAGATATACTAAAGGTGATTTTAAGTGTTTAACATATTTAAGAATCTTTTGAATTACCAGCACATTCTTAGTATAATATACCCTCTGCAAAGTCATCTTAATTGTTCATATTATAGTAAAAATCTTTAATCATATGAGCAGAATATGGTGCCATGAGCAGACTATAAAACTTTGATATATTTTTATACTCTCCCCATTTCTGTGAAGGCTGTGGGGAAAAGGTTAAATAAAGGTTATTTAGAACAAAACTCTTTCACAAACCCCAGCATATAAAAGGCATAGTAATTATATAGTCTCAAATTGTCACAATATGTTCCACAGAAAAAGGTAAAGGAATTATTACTTAAAGCACAATATTTGAAAATGCATATAATAAAACTTAAATATAAAATAAGACTTCAAAGAAAATGGTAAAATTTTGCATATGTAGTTAATGCACCAATAAACATGATTCATTCACTGGTACATTTTCTTTTTTAAGTGTTGAGAAACTGGCACAAGGGCTGTGTGATGTACAGTATCTCACAAAAGTGAGATGAAAAGTGAAAAGTGAGGTGATGGACTGGCCAAGCATGTCTCCAGACCTAAACCCTATTGAGCATCTGTGGGGCATCCTCAAACGGAAGGTGGAGGAGCACAAGGTCTCTAACATCCACCAACTCCGTGATGTCGTCATGGAGGATTGGAAGAGGACTCCAGTGACAACCTGTGAAGCTCTGGTGAACTCCATGCCCAAGAGGGTTAAGGCAGTGCTGGAAAATAATGGTGGCCACACAAAATATTGACACTTTGGGCCCAATTTGGACATTTTCACTTAGGGATGTACTCACTTTTGTTGCCAGCGGTTTAGACATTAATGGCTGTGTGTTGAGTTATTTTGAGGGGACAGCAAATTTACACTGTTACACAAGCTGTACACTCACTACTTTACATTGTAGCAAGGTGTCATTTCTTCAGTGTTGTCACATGAAAAGTTATAATCAAATATTTACAAAAATTTGAGGGGTGTACTCACTTTTGTGAGATACTGTAACATAATATAATGAGTCATGTGATGTAGTTGTGGTGCAAGTATGTAGTCTTTTTTCATGCTCTTGTAGATGGCATACTGATACTTTACTGATCATCCTGCCTCCCTTTAATGCTGTGCAGTTCCATGTGTAGCAAATATATATAACAAAATGTATTTCTTTTGCTCTTTTTAAAGTTCACATGAAACATAAGAATAAGTAATCTCAGTGTGATCTTTGACCGTGGCATGGTTTTTGGTGCCAGAAGGACAGTTTAAGTCTTTCAGAAACTGCTGATCTCGTGAGATTTTTTTTTAGCCATGACAGAGTTCACACAGTTCACAAAGACTGGTGCAAAAAAACAACAAAAAAAACCCAAAAACATCCAGTGAGCACTAGTTCTGCAGGCAGAAACGCCTTGTTGATGAGAGAGGTGTGACGAGAGAATGGCTAGACTGGCAGAGCTAACATTAAGGCAACTCTAACAACTACTCTTTACACCAGAGCTAGGCAGAAAAGCATATCAGAAATGCCCAACAGGTCAAACCTTGAGGCGGATTGGCTATAACAGCAGAAGACCACATCGGGTTCCACTCCTGTCAGCCAATAACAGAAGACTGAAGCAATAGTAAAACTGAGATAAGAAACTGGACAGTTGAAGATTCTCTTTTCAATCTTGTGATGTAGGAAACTGTTAACCAAAGTTATATAGAAATAGACCAACATGCTAATGAAAGAAAGTTAAATGGAAAAAAATGTCATTGCAGATTACACCTTAATGATCACTAATAAGAAAGTGCTTTCTGATTATGAATATATATATATATATATATATATATATATATATATATATATATATACACACACACACACACACACACACACACACACACACACACACATTTCATTGCATTTGGGAAAACTCCTGGAACGTTCACAAGTGTTTGCCTCATGTTGTCACCTTCTGCACTAATCATTATTATATTGCACGTTTATTTTTTAGTTGTCCTGCCATCGTCCGATCTGCTCTTTGAAATGTGTCCAATACCAACCATGTTTTTGGAAAATCGATTTTTCTGCTAATGCACAACAGACTTTGAGCCCTCAGATCAGGTCAAGGGTTGCTTGAACACCATGAGAATAACACACCAACTGTTGGTCGAAAGATAATAGCACTGGTGAGCCTCCATATTTACACAAATTCTGCAGTCTCTGCTCATCCATATTGGTATTGCAGATGTATCTGATGCAGATGTGACCAAGACACTTGAGATGGCTACATAAAAAAGAGACATGAAAATGTTTTATTTATACAGTAGAGTCAAACAATAACATGCATTCTTGGTTAATTCGTACTTTGTCATAAATTTACACATGGTTGAATAGTGTACTAATAATTATTGGTGTTAAAAATAAAAACAGACATTCTAATACTACGAATACTGATGTACTGATTGTAAAATAGATGTCATAAAAAAGACATTAAACTTTACAAACTATGTATTGAAAATGTTGATCTTAAAATTCCCAAGCAGAGTGTTTTTGTCCAGCAGGCGGTGACACTGAGTCATATTGAGCAAAACCGAGGCTAAAAGAAGGACAAAAAAGATGATGAAGAAGAAACTTTTGGCATATATACATTACAGCCCAGTGAATTATTATTATTATTATTATTATTATTATTATTATTATTATTATTGTTATTATTATTATTTTTTGCATATCTCAGCTTGGTAGGAAGCTGGGGTCAGAGTGCAGGGTCAGCTATGATACAGCGCCCCTGTAGCAGATATGGTTAAGAGCCTTGCTCAAGGGCCCAACGTTGGCAGTTTGGCCTTGAACCCCTGACCTTCTGATCAGTAACCCAGAGCTTTAACTGTTGAACCACCACTGTAAATGTGAATGTAAACGTAAGTGTGAATCTAAATGTGAGTGCTTTCAACTGATGATATATATTTAACCTGTACATATTGTTGAATCTGTATGTTCTATACAAACTGCAAAGGCATTTTCATATCTTCTGGTTATGTTTGTGAATATATACAAAAACCTACACATGGTAAAGGACCTCCTTTGCCTCAGTTCTAAGTCCTAAAAGACATCAACTCTCTTAGGCAGCTTTAAACTTAACCACTATGCATTTATAAATTGATCTTTATTTAAGGGCTCTGGTTGATAAGACTGCGCGACTGAGACTGTTTGACCAAAACAGTACGGACAGTCTCATCCTTCGGAATCATTCCCTCTAGGATCTCCTGGATGGCATTGAGGACGTTGTGGTTGAAGACGATGTCAAGGTGAGCCATGCCGCTGAATTCGGTCACGTACACCTTTTGATCCTGTTTGCCTATCCAGTGCTTGCACAAGCTCATGCTGCGGCTGTCCACCGTGTCATCACCATCCTCGTACAGAAAGTCCACGGGATCACCGTTCGGGAACTTCTCGTCATAGATGTAGGTGACGGGTGTGGGTCGGCCAACCCCATAGAAACAGTAAACCTCGACTCCAGGGGTGGGGAGGCCTGCTGTGAGGTTCTTCGTGTTCTCCCACATGTACCAACCGTCCTCAAAGCTGATGTCGCTGAAGAAGCGGCGGTAGTCCTGGTAAGTGTAGTTGAAGGACGGCGTGGAGATAAAGACATGATCCTCAGGCCATGCCTCCTCAGATGGAATCATCCAGGGGTTCGTGGTGGTCATGCGTTGCTCCTCGCGGATCTTGATGGAGGACACAAGCGGGATGCCATCATTATCACCTGAGGAGTGAGGGAAAATCAAAAATACTAAAATCAGTTTCAGAGTCTGGCTAAATTCTTATTCATACTCATAAGTCAGCCACGGAAACCTATTTTTACTGTGGGCTAAACCCGGTGCTTCAACTTGGCTCCAGAGTTTCTGGTCCATTGTCACTGGGCTTAACCAGAAATTTAAGTCCCAGGACAAGCTGCCAAAGTCCTGCATACACTGTATGTAATAAGACTGAGGATGATCTGTAACTCTAAGAGTTTTGGTGTTAGATCTCTGACATCTAGCTACACATTACCTACATTTGTCTACTACAAATAGCAGTCATCCTCTGTGACAATATCACAGGCTTCATGAATTGATGTTTAATACAGAGAGTTCCACTGTTACAACAAAACATATTACAGTGCTGATCCTTTTAACATAACGACGTATACAGTTATATCATTTTGACTTCAACACATCAGTGCTAAGCAAAATATCAACCTGATCCCCAAAATTACTTTATGACAACTAAATTATTTTTTTTTGTTTTGTCTCTAAAATCTGCTGCTTTGCTTACACAGCTATGAAACTATATGTGAGATCAGGAAGGAGGTAGACGTGTGCAGTAGTGATCATGCGATTCTAGCTTAACCCTGATTGGTGCAACTGGTGCTATTATAACTGACCCATTGTTATAACCATCACGCCTCCCTCTACTTCTACTGAATTGGTGATACATTTAACCTTTCACTACTCACTTGTCAGAATCAAAGATGGAAAGTGAGACAAATGACAGAAACAAAAGCATTGCAAGATATAAGGCCTAATGGCAATAATTTTAGAGTTAACAGCTTCTGAAATTAGGCATAAAGAGGACAGAGAGAGAGAGAGAGAGAGAGAGAGAGAGAGAGAGAGAGAGAGAGAGAGAGAGAGAGAGACAGGTAGGCAGGCAGGCAGATAGATATATAATTGGATGGATGGATGGATAGGATCAGAAAATTAAAATTGGCCTTGTTACAGCAGTTAAGCACAGCCCACTTGTGGACTGTCACACATGCGCAGACAAAATACAAGTAGTAAATATGAACATAAGCTGGTTAATACAACAGATACCAGTTAGGCCAATTCCTAACAAATTCCTCATCTTTACCACTCAGTGTTGGGTGCAATAACAGAACAAACCTATAATCTAAATTACAGATAATAATAATAATAATGATAATAATAATGATAATAATAATAATAATAATAATAATAATAATAATAATAATAGCCTGTTTTGGTTACCTGATGCTAAAACTCTGAGGGGCTTCACAGCTCCACCCCATGGTGTTCCCAGAGAGATGAAGCTCTTGATGTAGCGATCTTTCCAGGCCTGGCTTTGCTGGTTGAGGAAGTAGAGGATGTAAAGGCCACCCATGCTGTGGCCCAGCAGGTGGACGGGCTGTTTGTACTCATCGTGCATCTCCTCTACAAGGCTCTTCAGGCGTGCGAAATACTCAGCCTGCTCATCTGGAACACACCACGCACAATCACAAAGAGTTTAGTTAACCAGATCATTGGGAATGTCAGTGCGACTGTCAGTCACTCATTTGTGAGCCTTGAATGGTTCTACTGATGAACTTTAGTTTTCATCTAAGGTTCTTCATTTATATTACATTTACATTTATGGCATTTGACAGATGCTCTTATCCTGAGCAACTTACAATTATCTCATTTATACAACTGAACAGTTGAGGGTTAAGGGCCTTGCTCAAGGGCCCAGCAGTGGTAGCTTGGCAGTAGAACGCTTCTAACCAGAAGTCCAACATCTTAACCACTGAGCTACCACTGCCCCAATCTTCATCAGTTCTTCATCAACAGGACTAATGAAGTTCCCAGAGTGACTAATTATAAATGTATTCTTAATCTGTTGAACTGATTAGTTGATTGGACAAACAAACTACAAAAGTCCAGTTTCCATGATAATTAACCCTCTAAACTGCCAGCTGATAGCATGTTGGTTCAGTGGGTTGTGTTACCGCCTCACAGCTCCATGGTCTCTGGTTTGATCTTGTGCTCAGGTTACTCTCTGTGCTGAGTTTGCATATTCTCCTCATGTCTGTGTGGGCTTCTTCTGGGTTCTCCAGTTTCCTCACACCTTCCAAATACGTGTGTATTTGGATTGGCTACACTAATTTGTACATAGGTGTGAATGTATGTAAATGTGTTTGTGCTCTGTGATGGACTGGCTTCACAACTCTACCCACTGTACCACCGTGCCACTATCAGAATAATATTCATTCAAATATTCATTAAAAAAACAAACAAACAAGTAAAGCATATTGTTCAGTAACTACTATGAATTATTCAGTAACTACAGCAAAATTATTTGGAAAACTATGTTAAAAAAATGAGGAACTATTAATCTGGATGTACCAGTTTAAGAGGTCACTAGATGATAAAACACAGAATATGAGTGCAAGTGTCTTGGATAATTACATTGTCAAATTTATCATCTACATGATGTGAAGAACTTCAGAGAGAGAAAGAGGTTTGACTCACTTGGGGCAATTCTCCAGTCATACGGTGCTGCTCGAACAGTCTTGTTGCGCACATATCCTATGCTAACCAAATGTTCAACCATGGTGTGAAAATAACCTACAAACAGAATGTTGTAGGATGTCAGAAGCGAAGGGGGGAATCTCAGAGATGAACAAGATAAGAAACAGGATTGGACTTGTTCAGGTTAATTTAAATTCTGCAATCAATGATAAATGTAATTCGGATTTAACTGTTAGAGTTAACTTTTGTGAAAAAAAAATTCTTACATAGATATTCTCTTACCTCAGAAGTAATCAGTTAGCCTAGATGTGTTTGGTATTCAATGTGTTTGGTGTAATGGAAATCTATCTCACTAAAAATGCATCTACCTTAAACCACAGTTATTCAGTAATGTCACATTTAAAAATGGCATTTCATATCTTAGCAAAGGTGTACGATCAAGATTTGGGCAGGAGTGGACAAAATAGTGAGAAATGATACTTAAGTGAAAGAATAAATAATGTGTCAAAATCTTACTGAATTAAAAATGGAGGTATTCAGCTAGAACTACACTCAAGCGAAAGTTTAAATGTACTCAAGTATTAAAAAGTAAATTTTTTAATTCATGAAATTAAGTTATCATGTTTTCATATTTTATTACTTATCTAAAACTGTTATAAGTTTATTTTATTTGTAAAGCAGCTACGCATTTTGCCATTTAAGTTTACAATATTTACCATTTGCTAGAATTTGACTTGCTGCCTAGCCAATTACGTTAGCTACCGAAATCGATGCTAGTCTAACCTGGCATTAGCAAAGAACAACAAAAACAAACAAAAAAAACCAAAACAAAACAACAGGCTAATGTTACCAGCAAATTAAACAAACTTACCTCAACATGCTTTTTTCAAATCAGATGGAGTTCATGCCTTCCAGCTAGGCAAATAAGACACCTCATTCTATACAAATCTTTGCTTACACTGGCACATTGAAACATTTTACACTGGCACATTTAAACACTGACAGGTAGGGTCAGGGTGGAGTCTGATTGCTTATCCATCTTCAAATACACATGGATAGCTATAGCACTAATTACGTTGTGTAGCATGAAAAGGTTATGGTCAATGACTAGTTGGTATGATTCTTGAGCTTTTTGTCTACGTTGCTGAACCCTGATTGGACGCTAAACTGAAATGATTGGATACTACACTGGACCCATTTGATTGATATATATTGTACAGTAATTGGCTGGATGAAAGAAGAACAGACCTTCAAGATTTGCCACGAGTACTTTAAAGGTCTAAGTAAAATGTAAGGAGTAAAAAGAACGCTTTTTTCTTTGAAATGTAAATAAATAAGAGTATAAGTATTCAATTTTAATAACACTCATGTAAAGTATACAGTAAATATGCCAAAATAATAATTAAGTACAGTAACAAAGTACAATTTCTCAAGTGCTTCCCACCACTTGACCTGGGCATTGGTTTGGAGAGAAAAAAAAAAAGCTAAGATAGACTTCTAATACTTGTTAGCAACATTATCTTTGTAGCTCCAGTGCAAACTAAAGGAGTTTTGGATGCCCGACTATATTCGTGATAGTTGGAAAATTGTGTCAATTAAAATTTTTACCATGTCATTCAGCTATAGCCACATTTTCAAACTAATTAATTTATCTAATGAGTTCCCTTTCACTGATTGTAAATGAGTGATACTGGTGTCAGAGCAGGTACCTGCCAGATTGTTGTTATCCAGGAACTCTATAGTATATGTCTGGCCGAATCCAGGGACACGCACTTCCACACCAGGAGAGTTGGACGTCCTGCGAGTCGTTCGGTTGTACACAATCCTTCAACACAAGAAAGGATGTGTGAAATGCTGACAACTGGAGTCCATTTGCTGACATTGTTGGCACCAGAGAATGCTCTAAAAAGGTTAATTGCTATAGCAAAGCTCTCTGTGTTAGCTCAGCACTCACCACCATAGTGTGAATAATTAGTCAACAGTGCTCGACTAAAGCAGATTATTAAGAATAGGATTTTATTTCCTATGTTCCAATGTTCCTCAAACCTGTTGGACAATCTCCTACATTTGCTCGTCACTTAGGTGGCTTTATCTGATGCAACTTTAGTAGCATATTAGGGTAAATTTACATTGTTTGTTTCTTGGCCACAGTACAATACCGTATCTCTGAGAATAGATGTTGGTAAAATGACCAAGCACATGTAAACACTTAAAGTGTTTTTTTATATATTCAGAAGAAGGTTGTACTATCGAATATTAACCTTCTGTTAGATGCTGTTGGATAGGAAGCCAGTTGATGTACTTATACATTTTCCGTGATCTCCTTTGCATTTTGGTTTCTCTGTGATGTGAAAGTTATTTGCTGCGAGGCGTGTAAATCTATATCCAATAACCATTTTATCATTTTTTTCGTGTTTCTTTTCTTGGCTTCTGTTTTTCCACTACGTCAGAGTCACTTGATGCTGTTCAGGAACTAGCTGAGGTAGATGGACTGATACATGTGTCCATTTTTACTGCTGAACTCCTACACTAATACAGCATGTCATAACTAAAACAGTTACCTCAAGTAACTGTACCCCAAGTTATTTAAAAATAATAGCAAACAAAATACATTTTCATAATTGAGAGTGATGTTTGTTATATTCATTTGTAAAATAACCAAGTAAAACAAAAGAGATTATATCAAGTTACACCATAGGGTCATGGAGTTTGGGAACCCCTGCCTTAAGGGCTTCTAGATTGAGGTATCCAGGCCTAATGAGGGGCAGGGCATGGTGGCTTCATGATTAGCATTTTTGCCTCGTACCTCCAAGGTTGGGGATTTGTCCCCCCGCCTAGTGCCCTAAGTTCCCTAGGATAGGCTCCAGGCTAAAAATATATGTTATGTTGGTTTCTAATTATATTTCATTTGCAGAGCCAGTCTATGCATATGTCCCACTGTTATTTTGTATGATTACTGCATTCTGTGTATCTATGAACAATGTCTTGGGCCTGTTTTTTGACTTGTAATACTATTTGTAGTTGTTTGTCCAGAGCACCTGCTTTATCTGTGTGTTTTGTCATAGTCCAGGAGGCTACATGTTAATTTTCCCACTGTATTTGTGGGAAATGTTAGGAATAACAGTGAAATTGATGACTTTATTCACTTTTATTCCATTTTATTAAGTTTATGAAGTGTGCCCTCACCTCATGTTGTCAATCCAGCAGTCAATACCGATGGGCATGAACATGTTGAGGTCGATCCACAGAGGAAACCAGTTCTCTGTCTTCTTGTAGCAGAGCCAGTGCACCAGCGTGGGTTTGTCTATTTTCGCTTCGAGGCGGTTGCCTATATTTCCTGGCACTAAAATCACACCGAATAGTCACAGGTCAAAGGAGTGAGTGTACAAACCCAGTGTTGAATTTTGCAACATTCTTGCAGCGTTGAAAGAACTGTTTACAGAGACAATTATGTAACACTGTTGACTTTCAACACTGGACAAAGAGTGAATCTGATAGATACATTGACAGAGCTGGTTAAATACTATACGTAGTAATTCAAAACCACATAAACTAACACTGTACGATAATGCAGTTCAACTTGCTTTAATTCAACATCAAGAACTAATTCACCATTGTAGGTATCAGTTTAACTTGACACAGAGTTCATTCAAAAGTGTAAGAGTTAATTCAACAATACTGGCTTTAGTTCTATATTGTAAAGATATATTAAAGAACTAATAAGTTAATTCAATACTGCAGATGTTAATTAATTACTGCTGGTGTTAATTCAACAGTGTAAAAGTTAATGCAAGATTATACGAGTTAAATAATCCTAATGTTATTTCAACATTGCGAGGGTTAATTAATCACTGATCATGATATTTTAACACTGTAAAAGTTCATGCAACACTGTAGGAGCTAAATACATTTGGTGTTAATTCAACACTGTAAGGGTTAATTTAACACGTCAGATGTTCATTAATTACTGCTTGTGTTAACACAAAAAATGTATGCAACACTATAGGAGTTAAATACTGTGGAAGTTAAGGGTTAAATCAGTAGTTATTAATTCAGATGTTAATTCACTATTGCTTGTTATTTTAACACTGTAAAACACTGTTCATACAGCTCCATAGGGGTCACATACTTTGGGTTGTAAGGGTTAATTCAGCACTACAGATGTTAATTTATTACTGCTTATTTAACACCTTTTTTAAAAAAAACACGCAATACTACAAAAGTTACTCGGGTGTTAATTCAACATTGCGATGGTTAGTTCAATACTACAGATTTTGATTCAATATTCTAAGGGTTGATTTATTTACTGATGGTGTTACCACTGCAAAAGTTCATGCAACTCTTTAGGAGTTAAATATTCTGCGTGTTCATACAACACTGCAAGGGTTAATTCATTACTGCAGATGTTACTGCAGTTAAAATCATTATTGTTGGTGTTCATTTAACACTATAAACGTTTTTTCAACACCATAAGGGTTAATTACATCTAGTATTAATTTAGCACTGTGAAGATTCATGATGCATTGTAGGGTGTTAATTCAACATTGTGAGGGTTGACTCAATACTGCAGATGTTAATTCTTTATTGAGAGGGTTAAATCAATACTGCAGATGTTAACTCTATTGTGAGGGTTAAATCAATAGTGCAAAAATGTTAATTCAACATTGTGAGGGTTAATTCAATACTGCAGATGTTAATTCTTTATTGAGAGGGTTAATTCAATACTGCAGATGTTAATTCTTTATTGAGAGGGTTAATTC